>NC_061513.1:185368781-185390179 GCF_022539505.1 Lolium rigidum | reverse complement strand
CAACTTTTGAAACCTTGTTTATTTGTTCAAAGTGCAAAAATCAGGGGAAAAAAAACTTTTTAAGTTTTGTTTGTGTTTTCATCTGTTTGATTGAAGTGTTGTCTGACTTTGATTGATGAGTGATGTTTGATGAATAATGTTAAGTGAAGCACCTCAACCCACACTTTCTTGTCTCGAGAGAACACTCATGCTATGGCCACTCTTGTATCACCTTAATCCCCTCTCTTCAAAAACATTTGAACCTTACGTCTAACAAAAACCACTTTTGTTTTGTTTTATGACTCAAGGTTTTTGTTTCAAAAGATATTGCCAAAAAAAAATTATTTTAAAGTGTTTGTGGTCACCTCAGAGCATAGTGTAAAAAAAAGAGGTTTCTAAAGTTGTTTTGTTCTGATAATAAAGTATTTGCCAAAAGTCTTACCCTTACTTTGTGTAACTTCAACATTATATAAAAGCTTTTACATGCACTTTTGATTTCCAAAAGTAAAATGGAGTGATCCATATTTTATTCTAATTCTACTATGGATCATTCTACTCTTGAAAAAAAAACCCACTCTCATCTCAAAGGTTTCAACTAATTTTTTTAAATCTATTTTAAATCAAATAAGAGCCATAGACACCAAAAATAATTAGAGGACTATTTGATCCGTGATCAAATATTCATGGCATTGTCATTGTCATTAATACATCTCTTTGACTCATCATTCAACATCACTACTCCATCTTTGCGTGATCTTGGTAAAATATCATTTGTCTAACAAGTGATAAATCTCCATTTGCATATTTGTCTCTCCAAGGTCATCCAACTCTACTCAAGAATTGCTCTTCGCCTAAGCATCTTATGTCTCGATCACCTTCTCTATATCCTATCGTCTAGATCCCACTCTTAGAAACTTATCCTCAAGAAACTCAAACAAAACATCATCTATGAAAATCAGTGCTATGTCCTATGGCAGTTGTTAAAATTTTCGAAGTTTACATTTAACCCCAAATGAACCAAACCCTATTTATTTATGTATTATCTTCTCTATTTTAACAACAAAACTATTTCTTGTTTTATCAAATCCTTTCGAAGTGCTTTCTCAAATAAAACATGGTGTTGTATCATCTCATTTCACCCCAAAAATAATTTCTAGAAAACTATTTTCATATATATATTTTTTATGCATGTTTATGGTACTTATGCCATTTCTTAATTTTGTTGCTTATTCTGAAATTGAGAAACTTTTACTATGCTTATTTAAGCAAGTGGAACATTTTGAACTCAAAATACCATCTTGCTTTTCTCAAAATCTTCATAATATATTTCAAATAAATTTTATTCAAATTTGGCCATGGGCATGGACGGTGAATGCAAAAAAATAGAAATACTCCAAAATTGAATGATAATACTTAGACTTAAGATGCACATCTCTGAAACAGCTATCAACATCCTCAATTCCCGCAAACAATGATTTGATCAAATGCCATCATCCTCACTTTGACACTATTATTCATTTCCATCTCCATCTCCTCAAGTATTTTCCAATCTTTATCACAATCATTGTTTTGAAAAACCGTCACCAGCATTCACGCTTGTCCGATCGGCTTGAACCATTGAACATTTGCCTTGTCCATTTGTGCTCAGCTTTGGAGAGAGCCGGCCATGTCATGTTTTATCATCATGTGAACCAATACCTCTCCTCTCCATATCTCCCGCTTACTTTTGTTTTTGTTTTTTTCTCTGATCACCACAACTCCACATGCACTCTCCAGCACGTACTATCACCTCTCTCTCTTGTCTTGCTTCACAAGTGGACATCCAGGACCTGCACATCCCTGCCCCTCCACGCAGATCAGCTAGCCCTTGTGGCCACTTTGTCCCTGCTCTTTTGTTTGGCATGGGAGAAGGAGGCCGAGCCATGCATTGGCATTCGATGCTCAGCATGGTAGCATGATCCGTCTCCCTCACTTATTGCCAAACCAGTAAAATCGCTGCCCCCTGCACTCTCCTGCAGAACCTACACCACTACGCTAGCTTCCATAGCATGCCAAGCCTGGCCCCTTTCGTCAACATGCATGTCATCCGTCCAGCCCGTCGTGCAGCAGCGGGACACCCTTGCACACACCATCTCCGTCCCTAGTCTCTCCACCGGAACAAGTTGATATGCTGCCTCCCTCGCCCTATCACACCATGGAAAATCACACTATCACGAGCCTCCAAACCAGCCCACAGATCATCCTCTGAACGCCACACTGTGCGCCGCCCTTGATCGAGCACCTCGCAGGCTGACGCGACGGCTCGACTACCATAGCTCCCACGCAGGTCCAGACATCAGGTCCCGTCCAAAACCGTGTCTCACGAGCGCAGACGCTCCTCCACCGCCTCCTTCGCCCAATGGCGAGGCCGTGCGCCCATGCACCGGCTGCCCAGCTCTCCATCCATTGTGCACAGGCTCCGTTGGTATAAAAGTCGGACCTGAGATCTCCCACACCCTCCCGTCGCACTACTTCCTCTCTCGGCCTCCCTTCTCTCCCTCAAACGCACCTCTCCCATATCAGCTGAACCTCATACCGAGCCATGGCCGCTCGGACCATCTCTGTTCTCGGCCTTGACCCAAACGGCGTCGCCGTTGTCTGCATGCAGCGGGCGGCGTGGTTCTGGACACCTCGAGCTCTCTCCCTCTCCAGAAAACCTCACTCCCTCTCCTCTCAATTTCCTCACCTCCCAGAACAGCAGCTAGGAGGACCCTGCTCCGTTTCTTCCTCGCCGACGTAGAAGCGATGGACCGCCGAGCTCGCCGATCCGCATCTCGCCGTGGCCGTGGCTGCCGTCCATCCCAGCTCAATCTCTCTCTGCCTCCATGCCTTGCTCTTCTTTGTACGCACCTAACGTGACCCTACCTTGTCCAGGAAACATCTCGGGCGTCGTCGTCGCTGGTGCTATGTCCAGGACGTCTCCGACGAGGAGCATAACCTCGACGACGCCGAAGTCCAGGGATTACCCCGGCATGCGCGCGTCACCGCCCGTGCCTCCTCGTCCGCCTGCGTCTTCCATGCACCACCTACGAATCCCCGAGCCCCTAGGGTAAGCTCTGTTTCGACGTCCTCGTCTGTAACCTCGGCAGCGCCGGCGGGTTTTGCAGCCTTCCGATTCATCGTCTGAGCGCTCATCTGCATGGCCGCGTCGGTCCGCTCCGCCGTACTGACTGCGGCCCTTCTATTCTCGTACAGGTAGCGTCGCGGATGCTCGCCGTCGTCGACGTCGGTCTGCCAGTTTGCCGGTGCCGGGCTGTCCGTGCACTCGCCTGGGAGCTTGCATGGGCGCGCGACTCGGCCGGCTGCTCCGCTACGACCCGCGTCTCTGTTCCTCCATCACCTCCACCCCAGATCTCCCCCACGGTGAGCTCCATATTCTCCTCCGTCGCCCTCATCGCGGCTGCGCCGCCGTTCTTCCGATACCACGGAAGGTTCCGTCGACTGCCGTCAGATCGGCATCCTATAGATGCATGCAATCCAGCCCCGTGCGTAGCCGCTGACAGCTGGGCCATGTCGTCAGGGATTTTGTTTTGTTTTTCTTTCGTTGCTTGTGGAAACGCCGACCGCCTTGCATCTGCCCAGATCCATTTCCTTTCAGCCCAGTTTGTTTTGTTTTCCTGGGAAATAGGAATAAATCCCTCTCAGATCTGTATATGGAAATAAATCACCATTAATTCTAATACACATGAAAATTCCATAACTAAATTTCTACATGTTCCTTAGTGAGTTCTGTAACATGCAGAGCGAGCCTAATGCCAAAAGTATTTCTAAATATTATCTGGCATTTTATCTACCATAGTGTGTCATTTTCAATGAAAAATCTATATCTTAAGATTCAGGAAACCTAAACAGATGAATCAAATTTTGTAGAAAAGTTCTCTGCAGTACCTTTGCAATGGCATACGTTATCTTTCATAAACATCTCTGAGGTAAAAATGATCCAGAAAACAAAATCACTACAAATCTGACCTTGATGTTTTTTTTTTCAAAATATATACATAGTCTTGCAGTGAATCTAACTCTTTGTGAACCACTAGTAAAAAAAATATGTATATTACCTGAAGCTCAAATTTGTTTTGAGTGGCACAAAAATCTCAGATAAATTAAAATCTGAAGAAAATCATTTCTGCACTATTTAATTCTTAATAAATTGCATGTAATTCCTAAAAATGAAAACCCAACTCTGGATGACTCAGTGGTGTCATGCCTATATATCAATGTTAGTTTTAAATGATTTTTTTGTTATATATATGTGAGGTAATATATTGAATTGTTTGACAGGTGTGCAATTCAAAATTGTTTTAAAACAAATAAAAATATTTTTTTTTGCAATAAAACCAACTTCGTTGAACTCTACTAGACCCTACCTACCAGTGGGTATAAAGTTTATGCATTGGTATGATACGCAGAGTGTTTGACTATTTTATTAGGTTTATTGCCTTTTTTTACTTTTATAATGGTAATGCAAATAAAGTAGGTAGTCTTGTGAGCTTACAATTCCTTAGTAGCCCTTCGCTGGTTGTGGTTTAATTTTTGTGAAATACTTGTGTGTTTCTTGTATTGTATGGTGATTGTGTGTTTTATTTATTTATTTTGCGACGATAGTTACGAACACCCTCGGAGAAGAAGAGGAGGATCATCTCGAGAGTTTTGAAGAGAAAGGAAGAGCAGAGATTCGTGAAGAAGAAGTATAGGGACAAATAGCCAACCAAGGCAAGCCACCTCTTGATGCATCTCTGATCCTATATATATCTCGTCCTTGCATTATTACAAGTTTTATAAAAGTGCATGTCTTCTATTTATTTTGTCGGTGGTTAGTGCCACCCGGAGTTTTATTATTCCACCCTTAGGGTGCAGCCCTCGTTGGTACCTACTGAACATCTCTCTATTAGGGACATGGTGATTAGCACCTTGTCATCCTTGTCGCCGTTTTTCGAAGAAGAATCGGACTATAGGTTGGGAGCCCTGGAGAAATGGTTAGGAAATGTTTTTCTGAAAAGAAGTTTTTCGAAAACCTTGGAATGGGGTAGCCCTGCCCAAGTGTGGTTTGAATTGAATGTTTCTAAGCAGAAAAGACTTACTTGGAGCAAGGGAAGAGAAGAAAAATGGTTTTTCGAAAACCTTTCGTTGACTGAGTACATCACCGGACCTAGCCAGTACAACCACATTACCCTTTAGTGGGACGGGGCGTAGCGTAGTAGTTTGTCTCGCCTTAGTTTGGGTCCTGCAAATGTAAGCGGTAGTCCGAGCATGGACACCTATCGACCGTGGCCTTCCCGACGAACTGGGAACGCCTTTCCATTGCGTATCGATGGCAGGGGTACAACCTATGAGCTCCCATTGAATAATGCCTCGCAGTTGGCCGCGGCATTCCGGAGGGTCGAGCTGGTCGGGGAACTTGCTACTCCTGGGTAAACGACCCCTCGGACTCTGGTGTTGGGAGGTACAACTCTAGGCGGCATGTCTTAGGCTAAGGCGAGCAGGCGAAAAACTACGATCGGGTACTTGTCGTGGCATACGTTGTTATGCGGGGATGATGCCCACACGATGAGTATTCGGATCTTGTGGGGAAAGTGTACAACCTCTGTAGAGTGAAAAATCTATTCGAATAGCCGTGTCCGCGGCAATGGACGTGGGAAAGGAAGTGCTGAGTATCAAAAGGAGTTTTGTTTTATAAAGGTGTTTTATTAAAATGTTGGTTTGGGAAACTGACGCCAGTGGGACTGGTAGAAAGGTACCTGCAAGGTACGGTGGTAAATTTGGAAAGGAGATGGCCATATGAGATGGCTGAAGTTAAATTGGGTCACCCTTACCTATTAGTCTGCAAATAAAAGTGTTTATAAAAGTTTTTCAACAAAGGTATGAAGATGCCATACTCTCGAGAGGAACCACCTCTCGCTCTTTGTCGCCTTAGTTAGTGCCTGTTCCTTGCTACTACCAAATTGCATATCCTTTACTTCTTTCTAAGGTGGTTTGCGAGTACAATTCATAATCTACTCATGGCTTTGTCCCTGGCTATTTACTTGGCCAGACTTGGTGGAATCCGACAGATGAAGAAGGAGTCGACGACGTCTATGCGAGCTAGGAACGTCTTCCCAGTCAGTTGCCTGTAGGGTTATGGCATGACTTGGGCCATGCAAACGCTTTCGTCTGAAGTATTTCCGCTGTGTGGTTGTTGATCTCCTGCCATTGCGGCTCTTATGTAAGTATTGGTCATGTGACCGGTTGTAATCTTTCTATTCGGTACTGTAATGGATGATGTATTTGATACCAGTTCGGTTATGCTTTCACGACACACTGATCATGGGATCGTGAATGTGTATGCATAACGGGTGTTTCGGACAGCTAGTCCGGGGCCCCACAGAGCTGGTATCAGAGCCATCCTGACTGTAGGAGACCTTAGTTAGCATGGACGTTAGTCAGGAAACCAATACTTTGGGAAAAACTATATACAAAATAAATTATTTCTTTAGTAAAGGGAAGAATAACTTCTAATTTCTTATCCCTTCAAAACTTCAAGTTCTTACCTCGCTCTCTGATTTCCAAAGACTTTGAAAGCTTTTGAATTCTACTATCTCGCCCTCTTCCAACCAACATATTGGACGATGCCCCAACTCAGACTCGGAGACTCGAAGTCAAAGATAGATCAACCCTTCAGGAAGTCTCAAGTATCTCCGACTGCAGCTACTGAAGAGTGGATGCCAACTTAGTAGTACGCATATAGGGATAACAATAGCATGTCTTTGGCTATCACCAAAGTCCGTCAAGGAGTTGACCTTGTTCCTCTTTGGACTGGCACTTTTGCAGTCGTCAAGGATCAAGTCCTCAGTTCTTGACTAGTAATTTTTAGGACCGTCACAAGAAGCTATATTCCATGGAGCTCTTCAGCAATTACCCCTCCGAATTGAGACCAGAAGATCCTATGCAGCACTTGCCCCCGACTCAACATCGACGGCTCAACATCAGGTCTACTTCACCACCAACTTCTACAAGAATCACTGTTGAAGTCAATATCAGCAAAATGAAGACGTCTGCATCTCTGACCAACCCAAGCCTATAGGATGGATAGGACCAACTCAATTGCTTCGATTGAGCTACCCCTGCGTACTAGGTATCCTTGGGAACTTGAAAATACACTACTAGGAAAAGGCCTAGCCGTAAGACTACCAGCAGTGGCGCACCATGGCTGCCGTGCGCCACTACTACTTAGCAGTGGCGCACCACGAAACGGTGGGCCACTGTTACCAAAGTAGTAGTGGCGCACCCTGATCTAGGTGCGCCATAACTAAGTGCTGACAGGAGGCCAGCTCCTCCCCAACCTAGTAGTGGCGCACGTCTTCGTGGTGCGCCACCGCTAGTTTCTTACCTATGGCGCACGTTGTGGTGGTGCGCCACTGCTAGGAGGTGTCCAGAGCCCCTTTAGAGGTGATAGGCTTAGCAATGGCGCACTGCAGTGGTGCGCCACTGCTAAATAGCTTACCTATGGCGCATGGCTTGGTGGTGCGCCACTGCTAGGAGGTGGCCAGAGAGCCCCTTTAGCGATGAGAGGCTTAGCAGTGGCGCATTGCATTGGTGCGCCACTGCTACATAGCTTACCTATGGCGCATGGCGTGAGGTGCGCCACAGCTAGGAGGTGGCCAGGACCCCTTTAGTGATAAGAGGCTTAGTAGTGGCGCACCAGCCAGCAGTGCGCCATTGCTATGTCACACTAGCAGTGGCGCACGACTAGGTGGTGCGCCACTGCTAACCTGGGACCATTTCCTGCTTTTCACCCACCACTCACATGTGCCACCCACTTTCCCCAAACACTCTTCCACCACCACCTCCCACCAAATCTGGATCTGGTCGTGTTGCCCCTCCTTCCCTCCTCATTTTCACCTCTTCATTCACCAAAATTAAGTTGGTAAACTTAATTTTCTTCATAGGTAAGTAATGGTGAAGCTCTCTTAGCTCAATACCCTACTCAATCTCAACTTTTTACCTCATCCAACACTCTAGGTCTCGCCGTATCGGTAACTTTGTTGGTTTTATGCTTTGTGTGTGACCGGTTCCGATCGTCTTGCACACACACGTGTGTGTGCACATATGTTATGTGAAGCTCATGTGTTGTGCGCATGCGCGAAAAGCGTCTCACGTGCATGTGTGTTGTATGCGAAGCCTCCACACATGTGTTGTATATGCAAAGCCTCCACACATGTGTTGCATGCATGTTTTTGTTTGCAGGGATTTGAAATGCGATGGAGTTGCCAATATTTGCCGAAATGTTGATTCATTTCCGTTTCGGCGAATAGTGGGCATACTACGCATATACATATGTAATATTTTTAGGGAAGGTCATGCCAAAATTTTCTTTTGGTATGCTAAGATATCCATTTTCTCTATACCCGCAGGCGACCATGGTCCGCATGATGAGCGAAGGCGTTGTGGCTAGGTTTTTGAAAGCTGCGACGGCCGAGATGATTAGAAATAACCAAAAGGAGATAAGATGTCCGTGTCGAAGATGCAAGCCGACGAGCCTTATGGACCCTAAAGCCGATATGGTACGGGACCACCTTCTCGTGCGTGGTTTCATGGATGGCTATCGGTGGGAAGGCGACGAAGATGATTATGAATTTGTCCATGGGATTTCAACAAGAAATAAGGAAGGTGGTGAGCACCATGTAGAAGTTCCCGGACATGATCAGGATGTAGAAGATCAAGATGGAGGACCCGATGATGAAGATCAAGATGGAGGACCCGATGATCAAGATGGAGGACCCGATGATGAAGATCATGAAGATGAAGACGATGGACCATCGTCGATGGACTGGGTGCAGGACCCTTATCTTCAAGAGCTGCTTCTCAAGCAGACGAGTAACGCAAGGGATGCCGCCCGAGAGAAAGCCAAGATGGATCAACTGGAGGTAGACGCGGTTACTCCATTGTATGAAGGATGCAGGCCGGAGGATACCCGCCTGAAAGTAACGCTCATGGCTCTCGAGATGAAGGTAAAGCACAAAATGACCGACACATCCTTCAACGACAACATGTCATTCCGGCACGAACGTCTTCCCAAAGGTAACACGTGTCCGACTAGTATCGAGGAGGCCAAGAAAATCGTGTGTCCTCTGGATTTACCGCATGTGAAATATCATGTGTGCTTGAACGATTGCATCATTTATCGGAACGAGCACGCGGAGTGTACCATATGTCCGGAGTGCGGCGTCAGTCGGTACAAGAAGGGGAAGAAAGCTCCTCGGAAGGTGGTGTGGTACTTTCCGATCACTCCTCGTCTGCAGCGGTATTTCGCGGATCCTAAGCAAGCAAAGCTAATGCGCTGGCACGCGGAGATGAGGAAGGGAGAAGATGACGTTGATGATCCGAAGAAAAAGAAAAAGGACAGGATGTTGAGACACCCTTCGGATGCTAGCCAGTGGAATGCGTTGAACCTCGAGTACCCGGAATTTGGGGACGATCCTAGGAACATAAGGCTGGGCGCGAGCACCGATGGAGTCAATCCGTTTGGCAGCCTGAGCAGCACGCATAGCACATGGCCCGTGTTTGTGTGGATGTACAACCTCCCCCTGGTTGTGCATGAAGAGGAAGTACATTCAAATGAGTATGCTAATTGAAGGGCCGAAACAACCAGGGAACGACATCAATCTGTATATGGGGCTTCTGAAAGAGGAGCTAGCCACGCTATGGGACGCGCCTGCCAATACGTGGGACGCCGCCGCGGAAGAATATTTCCCTATGAGAGCCGCGCTGCTCACGACGGTGCACGACTTTCTCGGTTACGGATATGTCGCGGGGCGGGTGGTCCACGGATTCAATGCATGCGTCAGGTGCATGGATGACACAACGTACCGCCGGCTAGATAGAGATCCGGGGTCCTCGAAAACGGTGTTCATGGGACATCGAAGGTGGCTTCGCGACGAAGACCCATGGAGGAAACGCAAGGATCTGTTCGATGGTCAAGACGAACCCCGAAGACGGCCACGTACGAGAAGCGGCGAGCAAATAGACGAGCTATTGAAAAATTGGAAAGAGTGCCCACCGCCGGGGAAGAAGCGAAAGGCGCCGGAGCCGCTGCTCAAGGTATGGAAGACGAGGTCTGTTTTCTGGGACTTGCCGTACTGGAAGATCTTACGTGTGCCTCACAGCCTTGATGTCATGCACATCACGAAGAACGTGTGCGAGAGTCTGCTTGGTACCCTCCTCAACATGCCAGAGAGGACCAAAGATGGGCCGAAAGCAAGGTACGACTTGCTATCAATTGGGATCAGGGAGGAGCTTCACGCGGGACGCCCTAATGATGATGATGATGATGATGATAATGACGATGATGAGGCGGAGGACACGCAAAGTCGTCGCAAGGGCAAAAAGGCCAAGAAGATCGAATATTACCGCCCCCGCGTGCTTCACTCTAAGTCGGAAGGAGATCGAGCAGTTTTTCGACTGTCTCCTAGGAGTAAAACTTCCCTACGGGTACGCGGGGAAGATAAGCGAGGTACCTAGACAAAGCGAAGCGGAGGTTCAGCGGGATGAAGTCTCACGACTCGTCACGTGCCGATGACGCAAATACTTCCGGTTGCAATCCGTGGGATCATGGACGCGCACGTCCGTGAAACGCTTTTGGCCTATGCAACTTTTTCGACGTCATCTCTCGGAAGTCTGTTGGCGTGAGGCAACTTAGAAGGCTACAGGAAGAGATCGTGGTGATACTGTGCGAGCTTGAGATGTACTTCCCGCCCGCTTTCTTCGACGTTATGGTGCATCTCGCTGGTACATATCGTGGAGGATATCATCCAATCAGGGCCGACGTTCCTGCACAGCATGATGCCGTTCGAAAGGATGAATGGTGTCATCAAAGGGTACGTTCGCAACAGGGCACGTCCGGACGGAAGCATAGCCAAGGGCTTTCGACCGAAGAGTGCATCTCCTTCCGCACGAGTTATCTAGAAATCGAGAACCCCGTTGGCCTGCCCGTAAACGAGCATCTCGGGAAGCTCGCTGGATGGGGTCACCGCGACGGTAGCCGCGAAATGCATGTCGACTTCAAGGGTCGAATCGCCGACTTTGAAAGAGCAAACCTAGTCGCGCTACAACACATAGACGTGGTCGATCCTTGGGTGGTAGAGCACAAAACCTTCATCGCAAAGACGTACAGTGATCAGGGCCAACAGAGGACGGACGGAGATATAATCAAAGAGCACAACTCAACCTTCACGCGGTGGTTCAAGGACAAGATGCTGACGTACCCTATAGACGAGGATTCTTCTGCGGAAGAAAAACTCATATTCGCCTTGTCACAGGGCGCCGAACACAACCTCGATGACATTTCGGAGCGTACGATATCAACGGCTACACATTCTACACCGAGGAAAAGGACATGAAGAGCGATTATCGGAACTCCGGGGTAACGATGGAGTCCTACACCGGTGACGTCAAGCGGAGATACTACGGAAAGATCGAGGAGATCCGGGAGCTGAGCTACGCCGGAGAGAATGTGCCAATGTTCCGTGTCAGGTGGGCCAAGAACGTCATAAAAGAAGACCGACATTTCACCACCATGGTTATACCCGAAGCCAAATCCAAGACAGCGGGCGCAAAGGTCACCGCGAAATATGAGCCATGGGTACTAGCTTCCCAAGTGGACCAATGCTTCTTCATTACCGACCCGCAAAAGCCCAGCCGTGTTGTCGTGAGGAGAGGCAAAAGGAGCATCATCGGAATGGATGGAGCAGCCAACGAGCTAGACTTTGACCAGTACGGCGATCCGAAGATGGAAGATGACGACGACGATGATGAAGAACCATACACAACAAGAAGAAGCAGGACCACCCTACCTAAAGGCCGTCCATTCAAGAGAAGAAGTCTAGGAGTTCCGGGGCTAAATTATTCAACCGCGAGAAAGAAGGGCAAGAAGATTGTGAAAAGATAATTATGTATCATTTTCTTGTATGAATAATGGTTGTCATATTGTTAATCTACACATTGTACCTATCAAAATAGACATATAATTTATATTTTTGGATATTTTCTAGATTCTATAGTATTTTAAATATTCTACATAATTATAATTATTTATGCCTTTTATTTTGGTGTATTATGCTATTTATTACTGGGTTAAATCATTTTAAAAAAAGTTAAAAAAATTTGGGGCCGCCAGGGTTCGAACCTGGCCGGCCAGGGTAAACCAAACAGGGGGAGCTAGCCATTACGGTACAGTGCGATTCTTGTCAACTGTAGGTGCCGCGCTCCTTTTGACCTAAACCTAAAGAGGCAGTGGCGCACCCCTAGAGGTGCGCTATTGCTAAGCCTCCTAGTGGCGCACCCCTAGAGGTGCGCTATTGCTAAGGGGAGTCGGGGACTTAGAAAAATCCCCCTTCTCTTCCCCCTCCCGACCAATTCCCCTTCTTCTTCCTCGCGACTGCGCCCTCCTCTCCTCTCCGACGACGAAGCCACCTCCCCTGAGCGACGCGAGCGACCCCGGCGACGCCCTCCTCTCCTCGCCACCTCTCCGGCGCCCTCCTCTCCTGGATCTCCGAAGCCACCTGCTCGCCCTCCTCTCCACCACTGCGCCCATTCCCCACTCGATCTCGATTCACCGGTGCCCCCTCTCCGACGCCACCTCCCACCGGCGGCCGCCTCTCCCTCGATTCACCTCGAACACCGGCGACGCGAGCGACCACAGACCCCGGCGGCGTCACGCAGGTGGCCTCCTCGTCTGCGACCTCATCGTCGTCTCCTCGTCTGCGACCACAGACCTCCTTGTCTGCGACCTCGTCGCCGCGGAGCAGGTTCTTCCTCGCCGCCGTCCTCATCTGCTCCAAGACCACCGCCCCCGCCAGGTACCCCTCGATTCACCTCCTTGCTGCTGCTATGTGCTACTGCATGCTTGAGCTTTATGATGAGTATAAGAGAAAATTAAACAATTTGGTACATCTGTACTGCTGCTGCTATGTTCTCTGTTAATTAGCTTTATGATGAGTATAGTTTCTCTGTTAATTAGCTTTATGATGAGTATAGATTCTCTGTAAACGTATTAAAATATTCATGTTCTTGGTTATGGATAACTGCTAGGTGAAGCCTCACTATTGGTTTGTTCTCTGGTATGTTATATTTGCTTACACATGTAGTTGTTCGATGTCATACTAGTCATCATATTCACACTATTCATTACTTGATATTTACACTACCTTTATCATGCGAACATTCATATATATATGAGTAATTGTGTAGCTAATTGCTACGATATGACACTTGAAAGATTCATTGCTATAAGTATATTTTTCACCTTTCTTGATTATTTTTTAGGGGCTTGCGAGTGCATTCCATGTCTCACTTGACTTATTGATTTGGGAAGATTTACGAGATGTTAATTAAATTATCACAAACTGGCATGTTACTGCCCATGTGAACTACTTATCACGGAGTAGGAGTAATCGCAAATTATTTGTCCCGGTGGAATGGAGCATCTTAATGTTAGTCCTATTAGTGCTTTCGTTGTCTGCTATTAGAAAACACTGATGTAAACCCGCAGACCTTAGGTCATGTACATGAACAATTTATGCTATGTACACGAACTGCTGCTGCTAGCTGCTGCTATGTGCTTGCTGCTATGTGCTAGGTGCAGTTTTTAATTTCTGCCAACATAGTAGCAACTGTAGCTCTTTTATTTTCAGAGTTCAAAGCTTACTGACTTTTTATTTTAAACATTTGCAAGGCTGAGAAGGAGGTCATGGCTGAGACTTGAGCAGCAGCTGGAGAAGCAGCTTGGAGCAGCAGCTTGGAGTAGACAGGAGGTTAACTCTGGCGGCAGCAGCTTGGAGCAGCAGCTGGAGAAGCACGCCGCGCCGCGCCGCCCTCGACCGCTGAAGGCGCCGCAGAGGACCGCCGCCGCACTTGCAGACAGGTAGCCTCCGATGCCCCTCCTCCTCTAGGCTGCTGCTAGAAAGTGTTCCTCTATGGATGCTGACAGCCATTTTATATGTCAAAAGATATCTGGTTACACACTGTTGCTAGCTGCATTTTGGTTGCGGTGGCTTTGCTGCTGCTTGTGGCTGCTGTTGGCTGGTTGCATGGGCTGCTTGGAATATTCAGTAGAATCATTTAGATGAAAATAATGAAGAACTCCACTGGTAATTAAGCTGCGCATATTTTATTGATCATTTTCTTACCATATTGTCATTCTTTCACAGCCCTAACCGTCGCTGCCGCATCTTCCTCGACCCGGTACCGTATTGACCCGAAAACAAAGGAGCTCACCACCACTCCGGAGGTGAAGGATTTTGAGGCTCTTCTGGTAAGGAATGCACCCGCTTAATTAGCTCCATTATGGTTGCATTCTTATTGATGAATCCAAATTTCTAAATGGTTCATGCATGTTCCTCCCGTAGGCTAAGGAGATCGCTGCGGAAAGTGAAAAGGAAGCTAGTAGCGGCGCGGGGTCCACGAGCTCCTCGCAGTGTGCCCCTTGGGATAACCCTTTAAATAGGGCGTTGAATGCCCACAAGAAGAGGGATCCATTGAGTAAGCCGACGTCGGCCGGTCGTGTGGTCGGCGAAGGATGCTCTATGAAATGGTCAGAATACTATAAGTCGGGGAAAAAGGAGAAAAAGGCCACCATCGATGAGAAGGAGGTCGCACATCTCAAGGCACAAGTTGCGCAGATCCCGACATTGGTCGAGGAGCAAGTGCGGCAACAAGTGCAACAAATCGTGGAGACCCAACAGAGGACGCAACGACGAGCAAGTGGAGGACCAAGTGGGCACGACGCTTAGCTCCATCATCCCTACCTTGGTTGCCGGTCTTGACGAGTGGTATAGGGGAGGAAAAAGGGGCCTCCCCCGGTTCCCAGTTTCACGGGCAGCAACTCCCACAGCGTGGAGCCATCGGTGAGTCCGCAGGCGGCAACAATGGTGTCTCCGGCGGCGCCAACCTTGGTGGCTCCGGCGGCGCCAACCTTGGTGTCTCCCGCGGCGCCAACGTTGGTGTCTCCCGCGGCGCCATTACTTCAGCTCAATGCACCCGTCGCTGCGGATAATACGCCGCCCGGCACCGCGCCAACAAGCGGCCACTCCATCAGTTGCACGCCCGCCGCCGGCGGTGCCTCGACCTTAGCCGAGCTGGACGCCATCACGGTAACCAACCCTCGGCCAATGACTTCCATATTCTTGCCTTTGACTAGCTAGCCATCCCTAACGCCCTACATGTTTTCCGCAGAGCTCCGCCGTCGACGTCCCATGCACTCTCCTGCACTTTGTGAACGGCGAGTTGATCGATGTTGCCAAGGCCACCATCGTTCAACCGAGCAACCGCCAGTTCCACGGTAGACCCATGCAACCCGACGTGTATAGGATTCAACTCGGTTCGGGTGCTTAGCGGCTACGACGACGTGGTACCTCCCTTTCAACCCCATGGTGCCGACGAAGATGAGGTCCTTACCCTCCAGCATTGCTTCAATTGGTCCATGGTTTGGCCAAAGAGCCAGATTCGTTTGGGGGCGAGGGGCACCACCCCACAGACAACACCCCCAGCCCTGCCGGCGCCAAGCCATGGCAAGACCACCCCAACGGTGCCGCCATCAGCTGATGAGGACATGCGAGATGGCACAGGATGAGGACATGCAGATGGCACAGGATCCGAACGATGGTCCGTACGAGGACAGTACGTTTGCCAACCTTGACTGCAACTTCGATTTTGGGGTGGACTACGATCTCAGTAGCCAACCCTCTGAAGCTGCCGCCGAGGGGAAAACCTATTGCAACAAGCGGCGCCTATTCAGTTCTCAGGAGACGCCTCCAGCTGCCGACTTCACCGAGACTCAGCCGATAGCCGAGGTGAGAAGTGTTATCAGTCCTAACACACTGAAGAAGGCTTGCGCAGAGGAGAATGCAGTCCCAGTAAATACGAAGCCGAAGGGACGGAAAAGAAAGAAGAAGGACGACAAGTCCGCCGGCCCGGCCGGCACCTATCCGTGCTCGGGACGGGCCACCGGTGCCCAAGAATATCGAGGCGAGGGTGCATGTGTCGGGTGAGCGGATGCTAATTAAAAGATTGTACGATGCTGCACCCGGTCCTATGCGATCTCCGGTTGACGGTATTCAGTTTATGGAGGAGCGGCGTATCGTGGAGAGAGATAATGGATACCCGGTGTATATTGCCAAGGTGCCCTCGGGCCATGGCTTTGTCGATAGTGGCTTCGCGGAGAAGATCTTCCTGCGGTATGATGACATCTTCGCCATGCTGAACAGCTTATCCGCTGCACTACACCTTCATTCGCCTATACTCGCTCAGCAAGGCGATGCGGATCATTAGACACAACATCCCGGACATCGCGATAGCCGACCCCTTCTACATGCGTGCCGTCCACTTGGCCACCGCCGGAGACCGGGCAGTCGCGAGTGGATACCTCAAAGACTTCTTTCTAGCGCACCAGAAGAAGTGTAACATCCTCCTCGCCTGTATTTCCCGAGTAAGTCACCCCCTCACCGTACCGGTCTTAACTCGTGATTTATTTAGATTTCAGTCGTCATGTTCTTAAACATTATGTCTTCTACGCGAGACAAAACCTGCACACTCATCTCCATAACCCCGAAACATTCCATGGCCACATACCTCGATGCGGACGGTAAGTCAACCACGGACTACACGAATGTCAAGGCCGTACTTGATGATGCTCTCAATGGCTACGTCAAAGCGAAAGGCAACATGCAGAGGCCAAATATTAGGTACGGGAAGCATGTGTTCAAGCACCAAACAAAGTTTCCCTGCGTCAAGAAGCCGCCTTCTAGTAACAAGGATGCCTACTACGCCCTCTATCACATGGATAAGTTCATACGGGACCAGCAGCAGCTTACGCTACCCGAGCATCTCGTAGACCGGGCCAACAAATTGGCGCGGGTCCCCGACGACGGCATCAAGCAAGACTTCTTCCGCATCCAAGTAGAGTTTTGTGAAATCATCCATCAAGATGTCGTTAGAAGCGCGGGGAGTTCTACGCCGGCCATCAGCGGTCAAACGAGTGACATAGACACGATGCTCCAAATGCAGGGTGACGACTACCGCTCATGGATGTGCTTGAAGAAAGGCGGCGGTTTTATCCACGCTCCGAGTGGAAAGTCTTGATGTGCGAGCCTAGTTATGTAGTTGTGTGAACTAAAGACGTGATTGCATGTGTTGTAATAAACTTTATCCAAGCACTTTACTTGCTATTAATTACTAGTTCGGCTATGTTTGTGAACTTATATATATGGCTCTGTCGTTTTCCGCACTTGATTTGGTCGTTAATTTTGTTTGCATATGCCGATGATTAGAATGGTTGGTCATCCGTACACTTGGGGATGGCGTGAGCGAGCCTCGGTGTGATGGCACAAATATCCATGTCTTGTGCATCCTACCCGGCCTCGCTAACGCCATCCCTAAATGTTAATATTTTGACCGACAAAGTATGAGGCATTCCATTTAGTTCATACTAGCTACTTATCTTCTTATTTGAGTTGGCACTTCTTAATTGCATTGGCCGATGATTAGAATGGTTGGTCACTTGTACACTCCGGGGTGTCGCTAGTGAGCCTGGTGTGATGGCACAAATATCAATCTCTTGTGCATCCTACCTGGCCTCGCTAACGCCATCCCGGGATGTTCATATTTGTTTCGACCGACAAAGTATGAGGCCCTTGTCATTCTTCCATTTGCTTTCGCACCATTGGCCGATGATTAGAATGTTTGGTCACCTATACGCCGCAATATACTTTGTAGACGGGCCCCCCTTTCCCCGGCCGCCGTTCGTTGAATGAGTCCTTGACGAGACAACAACGCCGACATGTCTCTTCGGCGCAGAACCACGCCAGTCCAGCCGTCTCCCTTGTGGCCGTGTCTAATGGGCTCTGCGCTTTTCTCCATGGCCGGACCACGATTGGACTCACCGGGGAAATACTGATAATCGCCATCACCACTATCGTCAGAGTCCACAGGTGTAGAGTACTTTGCAGCAGATGCCGCTTTTCTTCTCTCGCCGTCCCGTGAACGAGTCCTTGATGCAAAGACCGTGCCGGCCTCTGGGCAGGCCGGCACGGTCTTTGCATCAAAGACTCGTTCACTGCACGGCAAGGGAAGAAAAGTGGCATCTGCTGCAAACTGCTATGCTCCTGTGGAGTCTGGCGATAGTGTTGATGGCGATTATCATTATTCCCCCGGTGAGCCCACTCGTGGTCCGGCCATGCAGAAGAGCGCAGGAGACGCGGCCAGAAGGGACGCGGGCTGGGTCCGCCGTGGTTCCGCGCCGGAGAGGCGGATCAGCGTTGTTGTGTCGTTAAGGACCCGTTCACGGAACGGCGGCCGGGGAAAGGGGGCCCTTCTGCAAAGTTATACTGCGGTGTATACTGCAACTATGGTTTCTGACCATAGTATTTGTGTTGACCAATAATGTATGAGGCCCTTGTCATTCTTCCATTTGCTTTGGTATCTCAAAATGCCGATGATTAGAATGTTCGGTCAACTGTACACTCCGGGGTGTCGCTAGTGAGCCTGGTGTGATGGCACAAATATCAATCTCTTGTGCATCCTACCTGGCCTCACTAACGCCATCCCGGGATGTTCATATTTGTTTCGACCGACAAAGTATGAGGCCCTTGTCATTCTTCCATTTGCTTTGGTATCTCAAAATGCCGATGATTAGAATGTTTGGTCACCTATACACTTGGGGAGGGGTCGGTGAACCTGGTGCAATGACACAAGTATCAATCTCTTGTGCATCCTACTTGGTTTCATCGACCCCTTCCCTAAATGTTGATATTTGTTCCGACCAACAATGTATGAGGCATGCCTTTTAGTTCATACTACTTGGATCGTTTTTGAGTTTGCTCTTATTCGTTGCAAACATCTATGAGCGTGCACTAATGTTTCTTTGGCTTGTTCATATATGTGCAGATATGACGTGGTATGTCGTGTACAAGGGCAAGGTTCCCGGAGTCTACAACGACTGGGAGGAGTGTCGGAGACAGGTTCACCGTTTTAGCGGTAACAGCTACAAAGGGTACACCACTAGAGCGGAGGCCGAAGACGGATACGCACGCTATCTGGCGGGAGAGAGGACGGAGCGGAGGAGGAACCGGATGAAGACCACTTTCATCGGGACGGTGATAGTAGTGACTCTAGCTCTCTTCTATGTGATGCTAGTTTAGATGATCGACCTTGTGTAACCGCCACTAGCTCATTTGTGACTTGTAACACCGTAACTTGCATTGTAACCTCGTAACTTCTCTAATGTCAATTCTTGTGAATCATGTGGGGCTAATGTGAAGAACTATGTATGGATCAGTTGTGCTGTTGTTTATATGTGTTATTGTATTGTGCTATTGTATTGTGATATACAACCTGTACCTGCCAGCATATACCAAAAAAAATTCGAAATAGTAGCAGTGGCGCACTAGAGGCCCATCAGTGGCGCACGTCCACTAAGTAGCAGTGGCGCACTGCCCTGGATCCAGTGGCGCACTGCCCTGTGATCCCCTCCGAGACTGGCAGTGGCGCACCAGGAAACTCAGCAGTGGCGCACGTCCTGGAGACAGCAGTGGCGCACGTCCACACGCAGCAGTGGCGCACCACCTCGCTGAAACAGTGGCGCACGCGAAACGTTAGCAGTGGCGCACCACATCTAGACAGTGGTGGCGCATCGCCTCGACCAACGGTGGCGCACCACTTTGGAGTAATAGTGGCGCACCGCTGGACATGTCAATGGCGCACCACGCAGTGCGCCACTGTTACTTAGGGTAGTTGTGGCGCACCACTAGTGCGCCACTACTAAAACTTAGCAGTGGCGTGATAGTAGTGGCGCACCAGCAGTGCGCCACTGAAGGGGAAGAGTGGTGCGCCACTAAAGAGCTTTTTTCTAGTAGTGATACCTCGTGTGGTTTTCATGATTTCTTGTGGTGTTGTGAATTGGCTGCTTGTGTGCTTGTGCTTGTTGTGTGTATTCTTGCTCTAGCCTCTCAGCCTGAAAAACCCTTTTTTTTATGTGACAACCTTGTCTAAGAAACCCCCCTAAGCTATTTTCTTCGCATCCGCTCAAGTTTCTGGTAGATATTTCAACTGTAGTTGGCGAAGTAGATGGGAAACCCTAACTTTAACTTGGGTAACCGCTAGATGCAACCTTGTTTTCCCGAAATGCCAACTCCAGCACTAATTTCAACTCAAGACACCCTGTGATGCCAACGAAGCAGAAGCCGTTGCCTTCAAGATCGACTGCAACTCTGCGAGAAGTTGAAGACATACTAATTTGGTCTAACCATAGATCATAATCCCGCTAACCATGAGGTTATCTTCTTAAAACCTCAGCCGGACTCACCTTCTAATAAGCTAAGTGAGTTGTAGCACCGAAGCCAAGTTACTCTACAAGGTCCATCCGATCTGCTTCAACTGAAGCCTTTGAAGACAACTCAAGACTCAAGATTTGGTGTACCTTGGTCAACATCAACCCTAAGGCTGAGAACTGTGTCGCCGACCGTTGTTGTTGCTTTATGTGAAGACCCACCAGGAGTTTCGCTAACTTACTAACTTAACAAGCGTCTTACGGAACAGTAAATGCCGTGCGTGCCTCTTGCAGCTGAGGACTGCACTTCGCCCCTGAAGATTTTTCAACTCAAGACGGGAGATCGATGACTTCTTCAAAAACGCCCGACAGGACCCCATGGCAGAAGCTCTGACTTTTCCTGAACCCCATTGAACAATCTTAAGGGTGGAAGACTTCGTCTTCCACTAAAATTCGAAGCTAACCCTAAAACTTTCGACCCTTCGAAGGCACCGTTAGTATGCTCTAACTCTCCAAGGATCGTGGACCCCTCAAAGATTGTTAGGACGCTACAGATCTAACACCGGCATAGAGAAGTCAATCTCTTCACGAAGCTTGTCCTCGACGAAAATCTACCGTGTCTCTCAGAAGCTGAAGCTGTGATTTTCTGACAATGGCACGTCGACCAGAAGTTGGAGTCTACCTTAGATTAACCTATACAAACCTTTCTAGTCCTAAACTTAGTAATCTCGGGACGAGATTATTTTAAGGGTGGAAGGTCTGTAACACCCCAACTTTTGAAACCTTGTTTATTTGTTCAAAGTGCAAAAATCAGGGGAAAAAAAACTTTTTAAGTTTTGTTTGTGTTTTCATCTGTTTGATTGAAGTGTTGTCTGACTTTGATTGATGAGTGATGTTTGATGAATAATGTTAAGTGAAGCACCTCAACCCACACTTTCTTGTCTCGAGAGAACACTCATGCTATGGCCACTCTTGTATCACCTTAATCCCCTCTCTTCAAAAACATTTGAACCTTACGTCTAACAAAAACCACTTTTGTTTTGTTTTATGACTCAAGGTTTTTGTTTCAAAAGATATTGCCAAA
>NC_061513.1:184970131-185024203 GCF_022539505.1 Lolium rigidum | reverse complement strand
ACCTTTTGGCGGAGGCCTTGACGCTAGCTCCGGCTTCGGTGCGGAGAGCTTGGCGCGGGAACACTTGGTGGGTCGAGGGGCAGCCTTCTTGGGCGCTTGCTCCTCTTCCTCATCGTCGTCCTCCGGATCCTCCTCCGCCGCTTCACTGCTGACGGGGACTCTGAGTATGGTGCGGAAGTCTTCCTCCGCCAAAGTATCAAGCTGGAGAAGGAATCAAGAATAAGTTAGAACACTTCGAGAAAATGAGAAGTTAAGAATGGCAAAGGTACAAACGCTTACCGAAGGGCACTGGTCGTTGGTCTTGCTATCCTTTATTTGTAGGATAACGTAGCATAGAAAACAAAAATTTTCCTACCGCGAACACGCAATCCAAGCCAAGATGCAATCTAGAAGACGGTAGCAACGAGGGGGTATCGAGTCTCACCCTTGAAGAGATTCCAAAGCCTACAAGATGAGGCTCTTGTTGCTGCGGTAGACGTTCACTTGCCGCTTGCAAAAGCGCGTAGAAGATCTTGATCACGATCGGTTCCGGCGCCACGAACGGGCAGCACCTCCGTACTCGGTCACACGTTCGGTTGTTGATGAAGACGACGTCCACCTCCCCGTTCCGGCGGGCAGCGGAAGTAGTAGCTCCTCTTGAATCCGACAGCACGACGGCGTGGTGTCGGTGGTGGTGGAGAAGTCCGGCGGAGCTTCGCTAAGCGTGCGGGAAGTGGAGGAGCGAGGCGGCTAGGGTTTGGGGAGAGGGGGCGCCGGCCACTATAGGGGTGCGGCCACCTTGGTGGTGTTTTAGGTGGCCGGCCCCCTCCCCTTGTCCCTCATTATATAGGTGGAACCCCAAGAGGTGGTGTCCAAGTCTTCGAATAAGACCCGAACCAAATCCTTCCATAGGAGGGGGCAATCCTAGCCCAACTAGGACTCCCACCCAAAGGTGGGATTCCCACCTCCCATGTGGGGGGTGGCCGGCCCCTAAGGGGAGTCCACTTGGGACTCCTCCCCCACTAGGGTTGGCCGGCCATGGGGGTGGAGTCCCTTGTGGACTCCACCTTCCTTGGTGGTTTCTTCCGGACTTTTCTAGAACCTTCTAGAACCTTCCATAGAACCTTCCGCGACATTTTATTCACATAAAATGACATCCTATATATGAATCTTATTCTCCGGACCATTCCGGGACTCCTCGTGATGTCCGGGATCACATCCGGGACTCCGAACAAATATTCCAACTTCATTCCATATTCAAGAACTACCATTTCAACATCCAACTTTAAGTGTGTCACCCTACGGTTCGAGAACTATGCGGACATGGTTGAGTACTCACTCCGACCAATAACCAATAGCGGGATGCTGGAGATCCATAATGGCTCCCACATATTCAACGATGACTTTAGTGATCGAATGAACCATTCACATACATTACCAATTCCCTTTGTCTCGCGATATTTTACTTGTCCGAGGTTTGATCTTCGGTATCACTCTATACCTTGTTCAACCTCGTCTCTCGACAAGTACTCTTTTACTCGTACCGTGGTATGTGGTCTCTTATGAACTCATTCATATGCTTGCAAGACATTAGACGACATTCCACCGAGAGGGCCCAGAGTATATCTATCAGTCATCGGGATGGACAAATCCCACTATTGATCCATATGCCTCAACTCATACTTTCCGGATACTTAATCCCACCTTTATAGCCACCCATTTACGCAGGTGGTGTTTGGTGTAATCAAAGTACCTTTCCGGTATAAGTGATTTACATGATCTCATGGTCATAAGGACTAGGTAACTATGTATCGAAAGCTTATAGCAAATAACTTAATGACGAGATCTTATGCTACGCTTAATTGGGTGTGTCCATTACATCATTCATATAATGATATAACCTTGTTATTAATAACATCCAATGTTCATGATTATGAAACTAATCATCCATTAATCAACAAGCTAGTTTAAGAGGCATACTAGGGACTTCTTGTTGTCTACATATCACACATGTACTAATGTTTCGGTTAATACAATTCTAGCATGATATATAAACATTTATCATAAACATAAAGATATAAATAATAACCACTTTATTATTGCCTCTAGGGCATATCTCCTTCATTATTAACTCCGGGACCGGTTGGCCCCGGCCAATCTTCACAAGAGTTTTGATTCTCCTCTTGAGAGAATCTGCAGGCAGGTCGTGGCGGGTCACTCGGATAAGGTCATCCGCCCCGGTATACGCGCAGATCAACCGCGCATTGTACCGCAGCGGCTGGATCTGCCGAGAAAACCAGCTCAATGTGAGCTCAGTTCCGGTTAGCCCATCATGGACTAACCAAGAAATCCTTCGCGCCGCTTTCTCCAAGATTGGGCACTGGGCGAGGGTAGGAACGAAGCTCCAGCTATCGCGCCCCTCCGGAGGCGTGTTGATGAATTTGGGCAGCCCTTCATGGACGCCCGGAACCGTGACATTCTTCACATAGAACCATCCGGCATTCCAGTACCGGACGGATTCGTGGGAGGAGTGAGGCGGGTACATCCGGCCAGATCGGAGCATGAAGGTCATGCTCCCGCAGTTCACCATGTCCTTGTCCTTAGTTTCTTTCTTCACTCGGAAGAAGAACTACCATAGATGGACGTCCGGACAAATTCCGAGATGCCCTTCGCAGAGCGCCACGAAGTTCGAGAGGAGTAGATACGAGTTCGGACAGATGTTATGAGGTTGGAGTCCGTAGGTGGAACGGATGGAGAGGAAGAACTCCGAGCAGGGGAGCGATAGACCGCGCTCAACCCAAGCTTTGGTCAGGACCCGTTCGTCCGCGTCTGGCTTGGGGGTGACGGAGTCACGCATAAAACTCCATTGCGGAGAAATCATGCCCTCGCTTTGGAGGTCCCTCAGCTCCGAGTCCTTGGTCTCGCAAGGCCACCATTGTCCCTTCTCGCCCTCTCGGACCCGGGCCTTGGAAGCTTTTTTCGTTTCCGCCTCTTGCACCTTAGCTGCCATCCTTGCTTGTCCCTCAAGCTCTTCTTGGATCTCTTTGAGGGTGGGGATCCGGCCTAGTGCGCTCCTGGAAGATGCAGAGAATGGTTGAGCTAACTTGGTGTCGGAAACATATGGTGGCAGGAATGCTAAAGGTTCCGGACAGCTTGGTTCTAGTGAGTTGGATTCAGGGCTGTTCGGAGAACTACCCGTACACTTTGGAGAGCTAGGTGACATACTTTCGGCTGCACCCATGTGATAAGCTAAGTAAGCCGGAACTAACCTAAGTCTAAACTATCTCTTCTTCTACAAGTCCGGCGGACGTACCGTTAATGGCGCGGAAGTTCTTTGGCGCGCCGGCGAAGATGAGGTCGCCGGAGTTGGAGTGATGACCTCCGCTTGACCACAAATCGGCGGCGGATCGGATTTCCCGATCAACCGTGACGATCTCGGGACGAGGTTGGCCTTGGAGAGGTGGCGGATGAAACTTCCCGTGAGTGAGTTCGTCGGAGTTGAGATCCGGTCGGCGGCGCTGCGGGAGGAAGAAGATGAAGTGAAGTTTGCGGTGAAACGAATAAAAAACTTACCATCGCCGCGGGTATTTATAGGCCGCGCGCGGAGATTCGTGAGTCGGATCCAACGGCGGAAACATAACGGTCACACCGTTGGATGACCGCCACGTGTCTTAGGTTAAAGCGGTGAAATCGAGGTGGCGGTAACTAGAACTGGGCAAGCTCCGGAAATTCCGGCTGATGATTTGCATCTCTGAAAATTTAGCGCGGGAAAGAAGGAAGTTCAGTTCAACGCACGCGAAAAATCCGCTGGAGATATTGGTAACGAAGGACAATAAATTCTGGTTTAACAAAGTCGGAAACAAGAAAGTTTTGGAAGCTCTTCAGGATTCTCTTCGGATCCGAGCTGAATGAAGTCGGAGGAATGATGAATCTCGAAGAACTTCGGGGGCTACTGTTGTGGGTATACTTTATGGGTATATCAACGGCATGGCCTAGATCCGGCAAGCCCGGGTGGCCCACAGATGGTGATGTGGCATGTGGCCCATCGGGCGGTCCAGTTGCTGTAGAGCATGAAGGATGAAGTCCAGCCCAGGAGCAGGGAGCCGGATCCCAACCGACCTACGAAGGAGGTCGGATCCGTCAAGGCCCATGGAGTATCCGGATCCAGTACGACCTTGATGGAAGGCGGATCCTTGACGTACACGGCAAGATATTGTACCGTAGTTAGGCAACTTGTATTCCGGCTAGGACTCTCCATGTAAACCCTAGATCCTTGCGCCTTTATAAGCCGGATCCTGGGAGCCCTAGAGGCACAACCACAACTCATTGTAACGACGCGAAAGCGCCCAGATAATTCTAGACAAGCAGCAGTAGGCCCTGTCTTCGAGCAGGTGTTCCGAAGCTGGGTAAATCGCGTACCACCGTCCCGAGGACTCTTCTCCATATGGCCCCTACTTCTTCTCCCCCTCGTGAGGATCGTGCACACATTATGGGGGAGGTGTCTTAATATCTTATATGGAATCAAGGTTTAAGCTTATCATAATATTTATATGTGACTCTAGCTCGGTTTGTCATCGTATACCAAAAAGGGGGAGATTGTAAGGGTATTTTACCCTTATCCATTTTTTTTGGTATCAGTGACACCGTTGCTAGAGTATTTGGTCAAATACATATCTATGAGATTATTCCCATGTATTAGCCAAATAGGCATTATGGTGTATCAATGGAACAAGAAGGTAAAGAGAGACCCCCCACTTCGACAACAATGAAGACTGGCTATTCAGCCTCTGGCCGGCCTGTGGTCCGGTCGGACCGGCCTTCCCGGCGCAGACCGACTCCTGCTCCGGTGCCAGCCGGGGGCATGTTCTGTATGTCAAGAACTCGCCCCGGTCTCGGCCCGGCGCACGGCCCGGTTGGGACCGGTTGGTCCGGCCCCACGCCCGGTCTGACCGGCCCGTGGACCGGCCGCCCCGGCGCAGACCGACTCCAGCTCCGGTGACATTCAGGGTCATGTTCTGTATGTCCCCGATCCGCCCCGGTCATGGCCCGGCCCTAGGCCCGGTTGACCAGGCTCCTCGAAGAATTGTTGAGCTGGACAAGTTGCAACAGCCTGATTTCAAGTGACCATATAAATACCCCTTCACCTACCTCAGAGCACTTAGGCACTACATTACAAACTGTTCTTGAGCTCCCTCTCTCATACTCCATTGCTAGAAACACCAAAAGCCTCAGATCTTCCTCCTCCTCCACCCAAACTCGAATCCCTCCAGGGAAAAGATAGAGGAGACCCTGATCTATAGTTCCACCGAGCCAAATCTTGTTCCCCCTTGTATTCATCGAGATACTTGCTCTCTAGGGTTCCTTGGAAACCCTAGGTGGGCAAAAGAAGTCCAGAAGCATCCAGGCTATGGATTTGCTCCAGACAAGATTGTGAAGGTTTGGAGGCTGCCTCAAAGTCTACCACAAGTGAGTGAGCTATTCCTTCGTGGGATAGGCTCCGGAGAATAGGGTGAGCCTTGGTGGCGTTGTGGAATCCTTCGTGGGATCTCCACCCCTCCAAACGTGACGTACCTTCTTGGAAAGGAAGGGAACACGAGAATAAACCCTCGTCTCCGCGTGCTATCGGTTATCCCTAACCGAACTCTTTACTTGTGTTATATTTGCCTGTGAGAGCATTCGTGCTCGAGTTACTTGTATCATCATATAGGGTGCTTCACCTAGTTTGCATTAGGCTCACCTTTATATTCCGCAAAGCCTAATATTGCAAAGAAATAATTAGAATTTGTAGAAACCTATTCACCCCCCTCTAGGTTTACCATCTCCGAACTTTCACATGCATATCAAGCCATTTATTTTAAAAAATGAATATGTTAGATTGTGGGATAGAAGTCTGAATGGACATAACACATGTACTATGATCTGAGGTTGTCATAACAGAGGGGGGGGGGGGGGGCATTGTGTTCGAGAAAGTGATAGTCCAAGCCACAGATGATAAGAATCTTGCATGTCTTCAAGTAAATCTTCTACCTTTGGGAGGGATTTCAAACAACCCAACTGATTGATGGCTTCATTAAAAAGAAGCATCCCGTTTACATTACCCCCAACTCTATTTTGTTATGAGTTGATCTGAGCTACTATATCTCTTATAAAGGGAAAAAAATCCTATGAGACCAGGTCTATCACCCCAAAAGGATAGACCCATCCCGGGAGCTGACACCTGTATATTATAATCTTAAAGCACTCTTTAATTAGTTTTAATTCCAGGTGTGTTATTCCTGATTCTCAGCCTTTATTCCCGGCTACTAATCTAGGATTCCATGAAACGGTTGCTCGATCAATATCAGCCTTTATTTTGACGCCCACGCACTCCTTTATTCCCGTGTTGGTTCCAGTATTCTAACCATGCCAAACAGATAACATATAGCTTGGTTGAGTTGCCTGCGGCCGTGCGAGTGCGCAGACAGGCAAAGCCATACTTCCCTGTGGTGACAACGGAGGCAATGGCGAGGCAACTCGGCTAGTCGGCGATGTACCTGATGTTGGTGGAGCAGCTAGCCGGCGCGGTGGCTGCACGCCGGCAGCTAGGCGGCGCCATTTTCTGAATGCTTCTGATGATGAATTGGATACTCCTACAGTAAACTTTTCTGAATGCTTGCGTTGATGGAAAAGTAGAGACGTTCAGATAATGTATATCAGGATGTACTACTCTCAAGTATATCAAATTATCTTAAGTGTTCAATACTCATTGTCTATATAGAAGTGGAATGTGTCGAGTGAGGTCTGTTTCTGCAAGTAACTGACAGTAGTGCAAAAGGTGCAGAAGGATTTCAAAAGCTTCAGAAGACATATATGTCCAGCTCGTGAATCTTAGTTTGGCTGATTGCCCACAGAACATGTACTAAAAATTGATATATTTGTTTACATGTCTTGATAAGAAAATCCACACAATAAGATGTAACTTTGTAAGTGTTAGTTGTAGTTTCACTCAACAGCAGAGTGCATGACAAAGTAAACTGCCTTTGAAATTCTTCTTCAAAAAAAGAATATAGTGTCCGCGTGTATGACGCAGCTGCTGCCTTCAACAAAGGATGTCTACGTATGCAGAGAACTGGATCTGAATGACGAGACTTAAAGTCTTCATACTTCTCCTTCCGGCGAAGACGAACAACACACTTGTCAACTTTTTCTAGCAATTCTGAAAGCGAGAGTCTTCCACGAAATGTTTTCTTGAAGACATTGTTCATCCCTTCACTCCTCTGGGTTGTTGTCATGTCTCCACTAAATGAATCTCGCCTATAAACAGTGGCCCACTTCTCACGAAACTTGAACATATTATTAATCCAAGAATTCTCCTGAAGGTTGTATTTAGCCAACAAATCATGCCATTTCATCTCAAAATGTGCCACTGACCTATCTTCATATACACACTCTTTGAGTTCCGGAAGAAATAGTGGAGTGTTGGCGATAACATGACTGAGATGCTTAGCTGCATTCTGGTATAAATGCCATAAGCAAAGACGATGGATTGTGATTGCAAATACATTTCCAATTGCCTTTATAATTGCAGCACACTGATCAGTAAAAATGGTTTCTGGCTCCTTGCCGGACATTGCTTGCAGGAAGGTCCTAAAAAGCCACTCAAAAGACTCTGTACTTTCGTTGAATATTAGTGCTGCACCAAAAAGAATGGTCTGCTTGTGATGGTTAACACCGAGAAGCGGAGCAAAGGGCATATTAAACTTATTTGTTGAAAATGTGGTATCAAAAGAAACAACATCACCGAAGGAAGAATAATCCATTATTGATTGTCCATCTGCCCAGAAGAAATTAGCTATCCTACCATCCTCTTTATCTAAATCCACTGCATAAAAGAATGAAGGGTCTTCAGCTTGTTTGTTCTTCAAATACTCCAAAAGAGTTTGTGCATCTTTGGTTTCTAAATACTTCATGCGCTCAGTTCTTATGTAATTATTGGAATCCATTTCTAAGAAAGGCACATTTTCAGCTCCACCACACCATTCTTCATAAAAGTTGTATATTTCAGATGGTCGAATTCCGGCAGTCCGCATTTGGTTGATCATATGCTTATCAGCATCTATCAGTTGTCGTTGGGACCTTAGCATGTGTGACTTATCTGGAGTTACCATAGGATGGTTGTGTTCAAGGATAACTTTCTGAATATTCCAAATGCCCTCTCGAGTTATACGGAACTGTACACGAGCCTTGCAAGACGTCCTGGTAACAGCTTGTTCTTTCCTGGTCTCATGTGTGCAATGTTTATCCTTTACACCATCCTTACTGCAAACTAAATATCTGGCAGATATAGTATCATCTGCTCTAGTTTTTTTGTGTGTCCACCTGATACTAAATCCTTTCATTTTGGCATATGCATTATAGAACTTGTATGCCTCTTCTTCAGACTGAAAACACATTCCTTCTAGTGGCACATTCTGACATGAAGATGCATTTGGATGATCCTGCTGAACACATGGAATACACCAATGTCATCATTCAACTAGCATAGTTACTTCACAAAATTCAATACATTTTTTTATATACCTCTACACTGTATCTCTTACCTTAGTCGGACAATTTCCATCTCTTGTATAACCATCGGCGAACTCTAAGTCAGGATCATGATTCAGCATGTTGATCGTGCCATTGTCTTTCCTCGGTGCCATAGGCTCACCGCTGCACTCACTCATCGTCGTATTTGTCAATTCATGATTCACAATGTCAGCATGTCTGGTCGCCTCCAGCCCATGTCCAGTTGTGCGATTCATATGCATAGTCTGAACAAATGCCATATGTTCTTCTTGACTTCGGAACGGCATAGCCTTCAATATTACCAAAATGATTTATTTCATCAGAGAACTAATGCTATGAGAGTTTAATCTAGCACCTGATTACTAAAACCAATCACCAACTTAGCAACAGACTATGGAGATGCATAGATACGTATCTTATGTATTCTTTTCATACTGACCATAAGAGGAGTAGTCCTTGACGGACAGGGCCCTGCGATCGGCATTTGCATGGCCTGTGTGGAGTTTGCCGCCATGACCGGTGTTGGATTTACGGCCATGACCGGCGGCGGCCTTATTGAGCAGCTCGGTGCATCTTCTCGCGTCGCCGCCGTCGAGAAAGAGCTGTACTGTCCCGCGCCGGCACTGCCAACGAGGTTTCGCCGTGCGGCCGCCATGGACGAGAAGCCCTAAGTTCGTACGTAGTTTATCTCTGATACGGAGCAACCGTTTCATGGAATCCTAGATTAGTAGCCGGAAATAAAGCCTGAGAATCAGGAATAACACACCTGGAATTAAAACTAATTGGAGAGTGCTTTAAGATTATAATATACAGGTGTCAGCTCCCGGGATGGGTCTATCCTTTTGGGGTGATAGACCTGGTCTCATAGGATTTTTCCCCCTTATAAAGCTCCACTAGAGAATCATTTAAGTTGCCTATCTTGACATGCAGCACATACACATCAGTGAACCAGAACCGTTAAATTAAAGTCAACAACTAAGAACCAGTTCTCCTCATCTGGAATTTGAACTCTGTGCAAACAATTCAGAAATTGACTATCTTGAAGTAGAGTCCGGGAGAAATCCCTGTGCCGGTCTCGGCTGCGACGGCGGCGACGCCCGAGTGGCGCCGCTTTCCTCCTTGGTGGCGTCGTCGAGGTACTCCCTTCCCTTCACCCCACCCCTGTTGCGCTCCCGGGGTGAAAACCCTAACTTTGTTGGGCGGCGGCGGCGCCATGAGCGTCGTGTCCTCCTTGGAGGCGCTGCTTTTGGGACCTTCGGGGTGTGCGGTTGCTGCCTTCGTGCAGTTGGGTGGTGGCGGTGCTGCTCCGCGACACTGCTCTTCTACATCAACGACCAAGTCCGCGGCTTCGGCTCTGCGTGGGTGAACCCTTGGCGGGCGGCATGGCTTCGCTAGGTGAGCTCGGGCTGCGAGTATTGGGGCTCTGTTCTTGCCCTAGGTTTAGGCTTTGTTCCTGCTTTGTGCTCGCTCAAGGGAGTGTCTCCATTGCCGGCGGTTCGGCGTCCTTTCGAGCCGGGACGAGGGGTAGGGACCCTCTCCGGCAATGGAGGAGTACCGACAGACGACGGATAGATCAGGGGCAAGCGGGTCTCCGCTGCTTCGCTTTCGATGCTTCTACCTCGCTTCACCTCCGTCGCTCACGGGTGCTTCGTTCTCGCTTGAGGACATCGAGATCTTCAGCTGGGTTTCTTGTGTTTGTGTTTGCTGTAGTTTTAGATGTTGTAAGCTGTTCTCAGCATTCTTGTATCATCAGCCGTTTGGGCTTTATTAATTTAAAGCTGGGCACTTTGTGCCTTATGTTTAAAAACTATCTTGACAAGGGGGACATAGATATTTGTTAAAGTCTAGAAGAAACCAGCCTTAGTAGAGTGTAATTCAACTGATATAGCATAGTTGTTGTGAAAAACACACTACCCAGTAAAGAATAAACTGTTCCATACAGTAATTATGCCTCCTGACCTCCCAATTGATAGCACATAAGGAAAATAATAAAATTTCTTGTAAAAAATTGTCGAAGAAAATTCAAGTCCGCAACCTCTTTTTTTTTTTTGCGGGTCACAACCTCTCTTTTTGATTCCTCAAAACATATTATATGGCATCCACTTTCCTTGATCTTACGTTTTATTAGTGTCCACTTTCCAGGATCATTTAAACCTCGGATATTCAGCTTTGCAGACAAGCAGCCAGACACGGAGGCACTGCAAATGCCCAGAAATAGATATAGCTAAAAGTCCCACCATGGTAACTTAACAAGTAGAGCAAGTTCACACATATATTAGTCCTTACAAAAGGTTGCAAGGCTTGACTGAATAAACTGAAGATTGTTCTAGGCAGAGAGAACCAAAAGATAGTCCTACGAAGATCGTCTTACAATCATAGCTGCCAGTGTATCGGCAAGTATACTAAAAAGGATTGGGGAAAGAAGATCCGCTGAAGGAGGCCTTTCTTTCATCCATCGAGCCTGTTGGTTACCCCAATGCACATGTGCTTCCTTGCTATGCCTGAAACTCAAATCGCGTGTGAAATTAGATGTTTGCCGTTCTTCGCATGTAGCCTAGATCGAGCACCAGGAACTTGCAGGGAAGCAGCACTGTTTCGAGTTGAAGAGTAGTGAGATTAGACATGCAAGTCAGCTGTAGACCGATGTCCCGGACTCCCGGCCTGCAGCAGCATGTCTCGAAGCAGGTGAACGAATGGATGGAGCCAAGCTTGCAACATTGAGGTGTGAACTTGTACTCAATATTCATACATACACATAGGAGTAGCTGGGATGCAGTCGGATCGATTCATATTAGTTATCCTGATAGAATCTTTCATCTGCAGTCAAGTCTCATTATCTAATTTCGACTACAGCTGTTTCCGCGTCCTTAGGCAAGGTAGTATGAACTATAGCCAGTTAGCAGCACAGCATTTTCTCAGATAACCTAATCGAGCTGTTAAGCCTTTGTCAAACAGCTGAGTATTATACGCAGGAAAACCAAGGGCTGCGTGTGATGCGGTGAAGCCATGCACCTCATAATTGAGACCGGAGTGGGAGGAACAAGTCGAGATCGATAATAAGAGAACGTCCGAGGATTAAAGAAAGCAACCAAGAAAAAATAGAGGGGATGGTGATGCGATAGCTGAACGGGTTTAGCCATAGGATATTCGAATTAGCATCATGTCAGGCACGGTTGATCGAGCTTCATGCATGGGGCAGAGGCAGAACGCGCAATGCGTCTCTGACTCTCTGGTATGAAAATGTTCGCTGGAGAAGCGGTGATTGGCCGGGTGTACGTGGTTAGAACTGTCAAACTTGCATGGCAATCTGATATGGATATTTTCATCACCGAGCGACGTCGTTGTTTCTCCTCCAAGCAAAAAGAGAACACCAGGTCTTTACCAGAATTACCATCGCCTTACTGACGACGACGACAGATTCTAGAAAGCTCTGAAGTTTTAAATACTCCCTACGACGCCTCTCCTCAATTATCCTCCGTTCGAGACGCCGGTGACAGCTACGCCTGCGCATAAGATATTGCCAACATGTGCTGCTACTCGTCGACGACTCGTCTACTAGCCGGCCGGTCGATGAGAAGCTGCAGCTGACTGATAGATGATGATCCTTGGATGCATGAGATAGTTGGGGAGGCGTCGCCGTCACACGGACACGGTCGATGATGATCATCTTCTCAAGCCTGTCCCTTTTGTTTAATCCGTCGTCCATCGCAGCGTGCGCGCCCACAACCCCACCTCTCCCCTCTCCCCCACCCTAAATCGCGCCCCCACGAACTGAACTGAACGCCACAGCTAGCGTCACGACGGCACATGATACAGGCGCACAGCCCTCCCTCGTGTTTGTTTACTTCCACCTCGCCGTACGTTTCCTTCTTTATATCCGGCGGATCGTCGGCTTGTCTCTAGCTGGTGGCGTCGATCCAAACCTCTAGCTCCGGCGTCCGCCTGCTAGCTAGCTACCTGCTTCATCCATCCACACTGCCATCTGCTAGCTAGTGCTTCTCCGGTTCTTGCTAGCTTTTCGTATGGACGGCGAGTGGAGCGACGGGGCGATGTCCGGCGGCGAGCACAAGGCCCGCGGCGACGGCGTTTCCGCGGACAGCAGCCCTGGGTCCCCGCCAGCGGCGCCGTCGACGGCCACGTCGTCGGCGCCTAGCGTTCCAGGGAGGAGGCGGTCGTTGCAGAAGCGGGTGGTGACCGTGCCGCTCGCCGACGTGAGCGTCCCGCGGCCCAAGGGCGTCGGCGAGGGCAACACCCCCACCGACTCGTGGGCATGGCGGAAGTACGGCCAGAAGCCCATCAAGGGCTCCCCCTTCCCAAGGTACGTGTACTGTGAACTAATTAAGCCTCCAATAACTATGCAATTATTTGGGAGTTGGGGGGAATGGGATTGGGACAGAATTAATTTGCTTCCGGCCGTGCACGGCCCTGTAGTACTGTTGGGGGATCGAGTTCTTGTCATTGTCATGCAGTGTTGTGTTACTTGTGTATGCACACGGAGAGAGGTTTACTGATCCAGGTTTTGGGTTGCAATTGGTGTTTGCGAGCAGGGCTTACTACCGGTGCAGTAGCTCCAAGGGGTGCCCGGCGAGGAAGCAGGTGGAGAGGAGCCAGGCCGACCCAGACATGGTGCTCGTCACCTACTCCTACGAACACAACCACTCCAGCGCGGTGGCGAGGGCGCAGAACCGCCCGGTCCAGAAGCCCATCCACAAGGAGCAGCCCGCCCCGCCGCTTGATCATGATCACCCTGCGGATCAATCCGACCACGCGCACCAAGTCGCCGCCGGCCACCAGATCGTCACCGAGAGCCGCCCAGAAGCGCCTGCGGCCATCGAGGTACACGACGAGTTCCGGTGGCTCTACGACGTCGTGACCGTCACCTCGTCGTCGTCGCCCTCGGAGGTCGAGGAGGCCGACGACATGCTGATGTACGGGCCGATGTTCTTTGGCAAAGCGGCCGTCGGCACGGCCTCGCTCCTTCCCGACGAGTTCGGGGACGTTCTAGGCGGGGAAGGAGGAACAACGAGCGAGGAGGACGCCATGTTCGCTGGGCTCGGCGAGCTGCCAGAGTGCGCCATGGTGTTCCGGCGCAACGGCATGGCGGGAGGTGTCAAGGTCGAGCAGCCGGCGGAGGGCACTGCCATGACATGAGCATCACGTACGTGATCTGACATGTGGGACATGACATGATCATCCAATAAGATCGATCGAGCAGATAAACTCATGGGGTTTTGGTTTCTTGTTCTCTTGCCCTTTGTTGGTTAGTTTCCTCACCACTTTCTTTTGGTTCTTTTAATCATACTACTGTACCACATACATTAGTACACAGAAGATGAGAAGAATCTGAGACAATAGTATTGCACAGAGTTGATTGGACGAGGGATTGACAAAACCCCTTTTGTCAATGGTTTGGTTGAATCATTTGTCTTGTAGCACTATTCAAATACTCCGGTCTATCGTAGACGCATACAAATAAAAATAGAAAAGCTCTTCGACTTTTGCAATGCTAGATTACTAGGTCAAGGTCATTGTCATGACACCTAAAAGGATAAGCTTGAATTGTTCATGACCGTGAAAACACAAAGTACTAGCAATTTCTCGTCAGATGCATTCTGAAACTCTAGCTGCCTTTGAGATGAAGGATTCACTCACAGCCTGACGAAACTAGAAGGAATCAAAGATACACTAGTTTTGCTATTATATACATGGGTCAGTTTCACATCTGATATCCAATGGTATGAACCGTGGCCTCGACTTTCCTGCGGTTTGGCGTGTGACAGCGAGCAGTTGGAAGCAACTTGCCGATAAACATATTGGTTGACTCCCTCTTCCGATGTGAGTTGCAGTCTCACTTGCACACATAAGCCGATCGACATCTCTCCTCGAAATAAGGCTACGCTCCGCTTTATAAATAAAGCAACCACATCAATACAATGTACGAGTACAACACACCCATAGCGTCTCTTGCGTGCGCCCATAGCGTGTTAGATAGCTAACTATTCGATCAGCTGGTTTGACTAACTTTATTTTCTATGGAAAAACTCATGCTATTAAGTAATATGTGCAGCAAGATCGCAACCGGAAATTAGGCAAAGATAGGTACACGGCCCGGGCGCCCGGCCATACCCATACAGTTTGGGGATCCGAGACCATCTTGGCACCAAAGCTTTTTCGATAAAGGATGCTTTATTACTTTAATAAGCAATTACATCCAGCCTCTGCATAACCATGATGCACACAGCCGTTTTGTTGTCTCAAGTCCAAAAGGATAAATAATAAAAACTAGGCGAGATACATATCGGAACGATGAATCATATAACGCCTAAAGTGTAGGTGGGGCATCTATCCGTAGACTATGCTGCCACCCATGTAGGGAAAAAGTATCCCTCGCCGTAGCCTCCAACCGTGTACAGTACCTCCGTAAATAGCTGTCGGTTATCCACTCGCTGTAGAGGTAACCATGAACGGAGAATACCTGTACATCTGTAGATGACCTGCAACAAAGAACAATTTTTGTCATTAAAGATCTTGTCATTTCTACATAGCCAAAGCGCCCCCACCCTAAGAAGCAACTTAAACCTTGAATCTATACCATGAAGCCAATTGCCAAAGACATTGGCGACACTAGTCGGAGGATACAAGGTAGACGCTACTTGGATGACAGACCATATAGATCTCGCGAACCGACACTCGGAAGAATAAGTGTTTGATTGTTTCGTCCCGATGACAAAAAACACACCGTGTACTTCCATGCCAATTCCGCTTAACAAGATTGTCTTTGGTGAGAATAACCCCACGACGAAGATACCATCCAAAAATTTTAATTTTTAATGGTATCTTCATCTTCCAAATCTTCTTATTGTTGTCAACTGGTAAGTCAGAAAGAAGGATCGCATTGTAGAAAGATTTTTACGGAAAAGGTACCATCTACATGAAGGTTCCATCTAAATTCGTCTGGTTCAGGTGATAAATGAATATCTCTGAGCCGTTGAATTAGGGTATTCCATGCCACAAGTCTTTGTCCAAGTAAAACCCGTCTGAACGTCACATTCGGAGGTGAGGTAGCCATTACAGAAGCAATGGTATCACCTTGACGACGAGCAATCCTATACAGAGCAGGGTACTGTTCACTTAAGGGTGCATTGTCTAGCCAAGCATCTTCCCAGAACCGTATTTGTGCTCCATTCCTGATTGAGAAAGTACCATGGCGAAAGAATACATTTTTTGTCGCCATAAGACCAGCCTGAAGTGAGAATCCCCGGGTTTCCAAACCACTTGGGATAATGTCTTCGAACCGATATACTTTCTCCGAAGAATAGTTTGCCAAGTCCCATCCTCGCAAGTAGCTTAAACAGCCATTTACCCAGAACAGCTGAATTCTTGACCTCCAGGTCATGAACTCCAAGCCCTCCTTGATCTTTGGAACTACAAACTATACTCCACTTAACCAGTCGATATTTCTTTTTCTCGCTGTCCCCTTGCCAAAAGAATCTGGATCGATAGTAATCGAGTTTATGCAGAATTCCTTTCGGTAGGATGAAGAATGATAACATATACAGTACCATATTTGTGAGTACCGAATTAATGAGTACCAATCTTCCTCCCAGGGACAACAATTTACCTTTCCAACTACTAAGGCGTTTTTGTAGTCTTTCTTCCACTAATTTCCATTCCGCGATTGTAAGTCTCCGATAATGAATCGGAATACCCAAACAACTCTGTATACAGAGCCGTATCGTTTTGGGCATCACCGAAACAGAACAATTCGCTTTTATGGAAATTGATTTTCAATCCTGACAACTGCTCAAAAGCCGCCAAAATTAATTTCAGATTTTGAGCTTTTTCAAGATCATGATCCATAAACAGAATTGTATCGTCGGCATATTGAAGTATAGATAAACCACCATCAACCAGATGTGGAATCACTCCTTCAATCTGGCCATCAGCCTTGGCCCGCTCTATGAGTATAGCCAGACATATCCGCTACAATGTTAAACAACATCGGTGATAACGGATCCCCTTGGCGTAACCCTTTTCGTGTTTGGAAATAGTGGCCGGTGTCATCATTAACCCGGATTGCGACACTACCTCCATACACAAAATCATTTATTAGAGCGCGCCACTCTGGAGAAAAACCTTTCATCCTGAGTGTCTGCTGTAGGAAAGACCACTTAACTTTATCATACGCCTTTTCAAAATCTAGTTTTAAAATAACCCCATGTAAGAGCATCTCCAGTCGCGTTCCCCAAACCGTCCCCCAAACCGCGCCGGATCGAGCGTTTGGGGGACGTGTTTTGTTCGTGCCGCGTTTGGGGGACGTCGCTCCCCAGCCGCGTCCCCCAAACGCCGCCCCCATCAGAAATTCAAATAGATGCATTCAAAAGAGATCGTTCCCGCCGGTTCGTCGCGATCGGAGTAGCGGCGATCGATCAAAGTAATCGGGCGCGCGATCATATTACAGACCGGTGGTGCATGCAAATTAGAAGAAGGGGTTGGTCGACGGCGTCGTGTCTCGAGTCGACGCAGGCCCGTCGAGCACGATGACCTCGTCGCGATCTGCCTGTTCCTGTGCATGGTGCGTCTCGCTCCGTCGCCGACGCGGAGGCCGACGCAGGTGTAGCAGAGAAGACGCGTCGGCCTCGCTCTTGCTGCGCTGCCGCTGCCGCCGATGCCGATGCCGCTGCCGGGGCCGCCGCGTCCGCCGCCGCCATTTTGGCTTCGATGTCGTCGAGGATCTGGCCTTTGAAGAAGTTGTGCGCCGCTCGCGTCCGGGGAGACATTCCCTCTGTCGACGTTCTCGGCGGGGACATGTCGTCCCTGCGTTTCTTGAGCTCCGGCCTTCTCCTCTTGCCTCTTGAGCAGCTCGGCCCACCTTTGGTCGGCCTTCTTGTCGCGGGAGATAAAGGTCGAGGAGACGTCGGCGAGGCATTTCGTGATCGACGCCTGCGTCTTCTCGGACGACGCAGCGTCGGCCAAGGCGGCCTTGGCAGCCTTGTTGCCGATAGGACGCCCCGCCGACGTTGCCGGCGGTGCGTCCAGATCAATGGCGTCCTTCCCCTTGGACAGCGACAAGCGCGTCAGCTTCCATTTCTCGTTCCCTTTGAGCTTGCCATAGCAATGCGTCAGCGCGAAAGACTTGTGACCTTCCGAGTACTTGGCGTACAATTCCATGGCCCGATCAAACTAACCAAAGGAAGCGAGTCATTTCATCGAACACAATGTGGGCGCTACGGATTATGGAAGAAACAGTCGTACCGAGTTGGCCGACGTCGGCGCCGCTGTCGCCTCCGGTCTCTAAGTCGTGATGGTACCCATGGAAGGAGTTCACCGACGCCTGGATGATGGCCCATCGCGTCGACATTGCCTTCCGGCTCCTCTTCATTGGCACTTTCCGGTAGTCGCCGTTGATCAGCTTGCGCTCATCGAACTCGGCCTTGATCCTCGCCCAATACTTCCCGCCTTTTTGGTTGGCGCCGATGATGGAGTCATGGCTCACCGTCGCCCACGACTCGCACAGACAAAGATCTTCCAGAACCGTCCACTTCGGGCCTCGTGTGCCCGACGCCTTCTTCTTCTTCTTCTTCGTCCTCACGCCGTCCGCGTCTACCTCCACGAGATCATCGTCACCGGCACCCTCGTCGTCCTCTTCCTCGCCGCCCTCTTCGTCCTCAACGTCGTCCTCCTCTTCGTCCTCCACCCCGTCCTCTTCCTCGTCGTCCTCCTCCTCAACCCCGTCGTCCTCCTCAGCACCGGCGCCGTCGTATTCGAGCGGACCCCTGCGGCCGGTGAAAGGGCCGCCGTCCGGACCGGGTCCTGGCTCGCGTTGCTCGTACGCCGGGGAGTAGAGGTTGTTGGGGTTGAAGCCGCCGTGCGGCAGCGCATCCTGGTAGTGCGGCGACAAGTTAGGCGTCACGCACCCGGGAGTGGCGGAGGGGCCGTCGTTGTAGAAGGCGGCTTGCGACGAGAGAAGACTCCCGGAACGTACACCGGCACGTTCGTACTATATGGGCTCGCGTTGGTGGCGGCGATACACCCGGCGATTATGTGCCGGTGCTGGCGCGCCGCGCAGCCTTCTTCTCCGGCTCCGCCGCCCTCCGTCCTTTCCGCTCCGCCGTCGATAGCTTCCGGCGCAGGCAATCTTGCTGCCATTCATCTTCGGTCATGCCTTCAGGCTTCTTCTTCGCAGCCGGCGCCTTCCGCGGCTTCGCGAACGGCGCTTTCGCCCCTATCGTCGCATTGCCCGGCGGCTTCTTGGCCGCTTTCTTCGCCATCTTTTTGGGGGCTGTCGGCGGCGCCATGGAATGGGGAGAGGGTAGCGGCGGCGGGTGCACGACGGGAGGGAGAAAGAAATCGGCGGGATAGGAGAAATGAATCGGCGGCAGGATATGTTTTGGGAGGCCTGTGCGCGGCGGTATAGGCGCGATTTGGCGGGAGCGGCGGGATTTGGCGGGAGTGTGAGACGAATTTTCCCTGTGCCGCTGACGGGTCGGGCCCGCGTCGGTTGGCCTCGCTTCGTTGTGTCCGGCGTCCCCGGAGCGTCTCCTGTGGGACGGGGACGGGCTCGGGGCGCCGGACACCGTATCGGGGCGCGCCGGACAAAAATGGGCTTTGGGGGACGCGGCTGGAACGCTTTTTTTTGTCCGGCGCACCCCAAATCGCTTTGGGGGACGGTTTGGGGGACGCGACTGGAGATGCTCTAATTTCTTAGAATGCATCTCATGTACCGTCTCATGCAAGACCGCCACTCCATCAAGGATGTTCCTTCCTTGCATAAAGGCTGTCTGTGATGGCTGGACAACATGATCCGCAACCGTATTAAGTCTAATGGTGGCCACTTTCGTGAAAATCTTGAAACTTACATTTAAGAGGCAAATAGGTCTATATTGTTGAATCCTTTCTGCCTCATTAACTTTCGGTAACAAGATTACTTCACCAAAATTTAGACGAAATAATTCTAGTTGTCCAATGTGTAGGTCACCGAACAAATCTTGAAGGTCCGATTTAATCGTATCCCGGAAAGTTTGATAAAACTCTGCTGGAAAACCATCTGGACCCGGTGCTTTGTTGCATTCCATTTGGAAAATTGCCTTCTGAACCTCTTCCTCGGTATAAGGTGCGGTTAGTAGACCATTTTCTTCCATAGAAACTTGGGGTATATCGTCCGTTAAGTCCTCATTAAGAGAGAAGGTGCTTTCCTCCGGAGGACCAAACAGACCTTTATAATAATTAGTAATGTAAGATTTTAGTTCTTGGCACCAAAGCTGGCTAAAGCGTCAGCTAATTTATTACACGCCACTCGGGTAATACGAAATATACTAGAGAAAGAAGTAAAATTTAAGCAGCGGGAGTATTGTATTCGCTTCTTGTGTAAAAGAAAAACGTGGAGCGAGAGTCGGAGAGTGGCATGGTGGCACCACCGCAGCACGCATCGCGGGCGTCGCGCACAAGGGTTCTTAACAATCCCAAAGTAAGCGGTGCTCCTGTAACCGGTAAGCCCCACATCTAAGCGCCTCACCGTCAGAGCAATTCCAATAGTATAGCCAACTGTTAGCTATAACAAGATGACATATCATTTGTAGTCATCATATAGCTAACATGTACAATAGTTGGCTATAAGAATGTAGTACTTTACTAATATATGGTCCACCTTTCACTCTCACAAGGTGCCTAGGAGCACGTGCAAGAGCTGGCTATTGCATAGTAGCCCACCTCCCTTCTCTCTCCTCTCCTCTCTCCTCCAACTCATCTAAAATATATTATTTAATGTCTTATAGTCAGCTGACTGGATTTTATTGTACTTGCTCTCACCGATTACTGATGTTTTTGTAAGCTCAGATCGAATCTAGAGGTAAATTAATACTGTAAGGTACCTCGACTAGGCTGCTGCATTAGCTGGAGCGGAGATCATGAAGTTGGAGTAGCTGAGTAACTTTACTGGTTTCACTCCCAAGGACACGGAGAAGCTGACGACGGAACGTGGCAACCAGCACCGACACGCTTGAAATGGAGGCTTCGATCTGAATGTCCAAACAACTGCAAAATGTACTTACAATCTGCATAGCACAAGCAAAAGATGCCGGAACAATGGAGCCAGATAAGTATACTACCGTAGCAAGGAAGCCACGAAGAGCTTGCACATGCTGAAGAATTCAAGAAACCAGCACAAGGGATAATTCTACGGAGGCAAATCGCAGGGCAATTCTCCTTTGGCACTAGCTAGCAGAGCCTAGATCGATGGGTATTCAGCACGGCCTGCTGCATTGCAATGAAATGGCTGCTTTCTTGTGCCCAAGGAGAACCGCCCTGTAATTCACAGTCCGCGCCGCCGGATCAGGAACCTCTCTGCTGCCGGTGCTTTCTGAGATGATTGTCAAGTGTCGACGAGTGCATGCTTAACTCCTTCCCCTCGCCTGACTGGCATATATAGCGCCAAACCGGCCTCGGGAAATGGATCCTGCGCGGCATATGCTGGGACTGAGCGGAGAGAAGGACTATTCCAGCGGAGCTTCGTTTCCTGATGGCGATCTAGAGATCTCCGGTCAGATTTTGCTTTTCCCCCATGGAATGTGCTTCCAAAATGGAAAGCATGGTCCCTCTTGGGCGACCTATTCCCCTCCGAGAAAACAAGAGATCGAGTTCTTCTTGGTGTGTTGCCTGGCTTCTCTGCAGCTCTTCTTGCCCTTCAGATTCGCTTGGTCGATTCTCTAAGGACTGGACCTGGCTGCTGTCTAGTTAGCTGAGGGCACATTCCATAGGATCTTCCCCATTTGCAACTGGCGAGGCATGGCCTTTCGCCATGAGTGCAACAGAACGATAGCTTTCCTAAATTCGAGAAACTTTACACGCCCCGAGAGCCGTACACACGTGCACCCTTTGCATATGCGAGCAGCCAACAAGTGGATATCCGCCCGCTCTCTAAAAATTGAAACAAAGGAGATTAGGAACGAAATCACAAGTTCTCTCGATTGAGGTATTCAGGTTGCATGTCCGGAGCGCATCGATCCGTGCATGTATGCCTGCTGCTCCTTTCACTACAGCATATTTCTGAGGAATATGCCACAGGCGGCATGTCAGGAATATTCAGAGAGATTTAGTAAGGTCGTAGGAACGGAAGATCAGTTCCAGCCAGCTTAACTGCGGCAAGCCACGCCTGCTCGAATGCTTGATCAGACGAATAGATCGGTCAGTCAAGCGCGATCGGATATTACAGTCGGATCATGCCGATTCCTAGTACAAAGTGTATTTGCATATGTCAGTGCAAGACTGTGTCTGCATCTATAAATATGGAGGGGAAAAACCTGGGATGTAGCAGTGAGTCGGCGACACCAAGTGCAAAACCTTCAACCTCAACAAGATGACCAGTGTCCTTCCAAAACGAGAAGACAAGGAGTGTCACGCTCACGGTCAAGTACTAGGACGCATGCATTGCCGGGCTAGTCTTCCTTGGCAGTGCTCGCACCCACCAGGCAAGGTGGCACTGCCAAAGGAGATTTGCCCAGCGATGCAGAACTGCGGCCTTGTTGCCTACAACCTACTGAATTTCGGTGACACGCACACACAGACACAGATAGAGAGTGTTCTGAGGTAGAAGAAGAAAGAGTTCTTGTGCAGCGTTCAACTTGTTCCTTGTCGCTGGTTTTCTTCCCTTTATATTCAACAGAAAGCGAGTACTGTCGTGAGGATCGCCATGCCCCCGACTGGGTCGTGTCATCTAACGACCTGGAGGCTGTAGCACGCCCAGAGAGATACTATATTGCCGGACGAGATCGTACAGAACACGTCTTTCGCCCAGGTGAAAAAACTCTAACTGAAAATGGATAAGACCGACGAAACTGAAACTTAAAACCTAATTCTGACGAAACTGAAATATATCCTAACAGCTAGTTTATTTCCAATATACCTAAGATCAACTGTAGCAGATCCTGTAAAAAAATCGCGAACCGATTTGGCGGTATGGTTTGGCATCCGCATGATCATATGTAACTCGTACTATAAAACCGCATAGGGTAGCGTTGAGCGTCCCATGGGAATTGGAACCCTGATCCCCCGCCTACCATGGTTGACAAGTGTCTCTTTTTTCAAGTCACAAGTGTGCACCTCCGTAGCTACCTTCACCAGAAAAGCCCCAACGGAATCCCCTCTCCATAAACACACAGCCATGGCCGTCCGTCTTAAGAACAATCGTTCCAACCGCTATGCCTTATCCCCAACCATCGTCGTAAAGTCACCGGAGAAGTCGCATAACATCACTGCCTGCAGCTGGTAGCACCACAGGTAGCATCATCGCCCACCATCCTTTTCCAGCATCCTCAAACTCGGCTGGTAGCACCGCCGTCCACAAATGGCACCACCGTCTACGGCTCACAGCACCACCACCCAACACTTGTAGCAACACCAGCCACTGCTGGTAGCAGCGCCCCCCACTGCTTGCAACAACACCACCCACCACTGGTAGCAACGCCGGCCACTGCTGGTAGCATCACCCCTACTGCTTGCAGCAACAGAACACACCATTGGTACAAACGTCTGCCACCGACTGTAGCAGGGCACCACACCGTTGGTAGCGTCGTCCCTGCCACTTGCAGCATCCAACTCCAGTCGCAGCAGCGATGACACTCATCACAGCACCGCCACCCATGGCAGGCGGCACGACCGGCTGCCTTCTGAAACCTCATCGCCAGTCCTAGGTAGCCCCCCGCCCCTGCTACAAAGTGGCTGTCGGTGCCCTCGAGCTCCGATTTGTAGCCGCGGCGCTATCAGCAAGAGAAGAGGTGAGGGTAGAGGAGACGTAGGGCGCCGACGGTGGTCGGCACGACAGTAGATGCATGTCATTGGCGGTCAGAAAGTGGAGGTATACAACACCATGCCCGTTGGTGATCTGATCTATGAGAACAATAGGGGAGGGAGAATTGTGCAGAAAAAATGGAGGAGAAAATATAAGATTGGGTGGGCCCTAGCCACATTGCCTCACTTGTAATCAACCTGACATAAATGTGTGCCGTATGGTCGATGCGGGGGACGCACTGCGCGCGATCCCCCAGGTGAACAAAAGCATTTTCCACCAGAATATTCATTGTGATGGATAGTCGATGCATTTAGATAATAGTTTTATCACTTTCATTTTACCAACATTCACACTAGTTTTCATTATAACATTAGCTCCATTTCTAGAAAATATGTAACATTAGACAATACTTTTCAAATTCTAAACATTCAGATTTAAACTAACAATATTTTTTATCTAAAAGTTGCAATAAAAAATCACCAAAAGTATCAAATGCCCCATGATAATCAAGCACCACCAGCTTTGCCATCACCACCACGGCACCGCCGCTGTCATCACCACCACTAACCAAAGTTCCAAGCAATGTTAACTCTTCCCGTTGCATAGACTTATTCTTTGTAGTTTCAGTTTCTTCATTTTCTAATGAATTTTTTCAAGCTGTCATCGCAGGACGGAATCTAAAATGATCAACGCAGGAGGTCCGGGCGGCCACCCCAGCAGTTTGGCATTTGCAGCCGTTCAACAACGATTGCAACTGTTGTAGTACAAAAACACTATTGATTCATCCATTTGTCGACCACTGCAAAACTAATGGCATGGCTGAAACAATTGATCCGATCATGCGATTGCTTTGCTCCCGCACCTTGCGGCTCCCAAGCACGGCTGGCCGACAGCGTTAAGAGTTTCATGTTGCAGCCGCAAGGTGCGGGAGCAAAGCAATCGCATGATCAGATCAATTGTTTCAGCCATGCCATTAGTTTTGCAGTGGTGGACAAATGGATGAATCAATTGTGTTTTTGTACTACAACAGTTGCAATCGCTGTTGAAATCCTTGGGGTGACAGTTGCAACAGGAGAATGGAATTTTGCTTATTATCTCCAACATTCAGGTGTCCTTTCTCCTTTTCTGCAGGCGTGAGGCCAAGGCATGATATACTATATAAAAGTGTTGCCTAAAAATTATTTATTGCTCCTGTGAAATTTCTCGCTAAACATAGTTGGCTTTTAGAAGGAACAAATGAAAATTTATTTTTGTTTAGGCTTTACAATGATTTTGATTGTTGATGTGTAAAATCGGCCTTTTCTCCACTGCAGTTGCTGGGCCCATACATGGTGAGGCCCAAATCCATTAGTATTAAATTGAAAAGATGAGCACCTTGTGTACCCAATGGGAATTCTTATTTGTTTGTGAATGGAACTTTATACTCAAACAGCATCAAAGATTACAATCTCTATGGCATATGTTCATTTAACCCTATGGACCAGCGAACCATACTGCCGTATGAGCATTAGTTCTAGCATAGTTTGTTAAGAAATAACTACTATTATTCTAGCATCTCTTGATATGAGTAATACAAGTTCGACGAACATTCATCAAAGTTTTGATCTCTTCTATCAACGTGATATAGACTGAGCGATCAATATCATTATTGCCCAACATCTTGACTGTCTCCACAATCAAAGGTTGATTGCACCAATGTAATGCTAACGATAGGCCCTCTCTAGCTGCATTGAGCTGTGCACCAAGTGCATCCCAGCATGAGAAAAGCTGACAGCACAATGTCAAAATGGTGTCCCTATTATGATCCCAAAGAATCATGCTAGCCCCAGCATCGCCTTCAGCTCCAAAAGAACCATCAGTGTTTAGCTTGCACCAGCCTACCGGGGGCGGGTTCCAATGTGGTGTCAATACATTATCCTTAGCACTCACCGTATGGAACGGGTTCTCCTCAACATCCAAGATGAATTTTTCTTTAGTAATATCCTCTCCTAGGTGATATCTAATCTATACCCCTATATAATGTACCAGTTTTGAATTGGTTCTAAAACATCAATTTCAGCCTTTGATCTCCTAGATCCAACGACTTAGAACAGCCGGGTTCGCCGTGAACAGTATAGTAGATTCCTCCAGAATGTTGTGAAGTGTATATGTGGATTGTCTAGCCCTTTCCATCAGTTCGGACTTTTGGTTCAAGTGGCTAGTGCATGAAGCTTAACATGGTATCAGAGCCCCAGGTCTCAAGTTCAAATCCTTGCTTTCACATGGTTTTCGCAATTAAGCCTAAAAATTGCTGTTGCTCCCTCTATAGCCACCGCTGTTTCGGTGTTCTCTTCTTCTTTCACGTGTTGACTTTCTCTTCTCCCGTCACACGCGAGTGGGGGTGTTGTGAAGTGTATATGTGGATTGTCTAGCTCTTTCCATCAGTTCGGACTTTTGGTTCAAGTGGCTAGTGCATGAAGCTTAACACAGAAGACTCCAGACACGTCTTGCTTACTCCGTGAGCCAATGTTACAACATGATAAGTAGATCAGAGCAGGCTGGAGCCGGCTGGAGAGCGACGTTGTCGCCGATGGATTGCAAGGAGCGGCAGCGCATGGGTCATATTGTAGGAGGCGGACGCGGGCAGCCGTAACCGGCTTTGCAATGCCGACGGGAACTCGCTGAGGAGGCTGACGCGGTCGGGAGAGAGCCTCATATTCCCCTGACTCTCCCTATCTCGCGTGAGGCAGAAGCCTGACGAGGGGGCATCTTCCGGTTCTGGCGGAAGGAATTGACGCAGCTGGTGAGGGGGCGCTTCGGCCCGGCCTATTTCGGCTCCGACGGAAGGACGCGCGGCAGCACCGAGTGAGCCTCTTCCGGCTCCAGTTAGGATGCGCGACTGCCGACGATGGCACATCTTCCGACTCCAGTGAAAGGAAGTGCAGCGGCCGGATACGGAAGAGGAGGCGACTGCTGGCGAGGAAAGCGCGGAGACGGACATCGAGGGTGGATGAAGAGATGGTGTGATTTGGGGATTTTCTTTCCCCTGCTCGCTCAATGCGGTACTCGACGATAGGAAGATGCGATTATCTTTTTTTTCTAGAACAAATGCGATTTAGTTGTTTTTGAGAACTTTCCCACTATTTATTTAACTCATAATACACAACTCAGCGGGAGGCTGACCCAACCAAACTAATCTGTAATAAGGACTCGGTGTAGCTAATCAAAACGCCGAGAAACTTCCATTGAAGAAGGCGGGTTTACCATGCACAACTTCATTTCTAATATACCATGTTCTCCATAAGGTCATCAAGACCTTGCATATAATCCCATTTGGCAGATTAACAAGAAAATTCAAAAGCCAATCAGTGGCCGTATTCTGAATAGTAGCTAAGGGGGGGTAGCTGCCACTTTTCTGCCATAAAGTTCCAAAAGATCTTTGCTAGTGTGCAACTTAAAAAAGGGTGAAAATTATCTTCCGTGCAACAAACTGGGCATTGATCATTAACCTAAAGTGTACCTTTATATTTATTCCGCCATGTAGGCAGGGAGTCTGTAGCCCGGCACATCTGACTTCCAAATTAAGTCCCAAACTTTTCTCAAACCATCAGATGCTGAACTTGTGGACACATTCGATTCACACCAGATGTCCTCCATCGCAAGTCCATATGCACTACGGACTGTGAATAGGCCGTGCTTGACAGGCGCCCAGGCAAGATGATCTCCCTCTAGCCTTGAAGAAGGATTTATCTTCAATATTTTAGAAATATCAGCTGGCATAAATATTGATTTAGTAAAGGCATCTCCAACGGGTCCACACATTTCGTACGTCTAAATTGTTCGCGCGCGTTCATTTGCGTCGGCCCGCGGACGCCATACAGGCCGGGACGACCGTTTGTGTCAGGGCTATCCCAGCGGTGCGGACGCATTTTTTTAGCACAGATCGTTAATGGCGGTTTAACGTCCCGTCGAGGCTTGCGGCCGGCGATTACCGGTTCCCACGGGACGACGGTCGTTTCCACACGTGCCCAACAGATTGGCGCGTTTTGCTGGTGTTTCACGCGCGCGGGAAACGACCTGCGTGGCAACGCCGTTTTCCGCCCCGCCGTGGCTATATATGGAGGACACCGGCGGGGGCGACAGGCACACCTCAACCTAAACCCTAGCATCCATCCATGGCCGAGCACAACCTTAGTTGGGATCAAGTTGTTCAGATGTACTGCCAAGTCCACCCGGAGGAGGAGGAGGAGCAGCTAGCCGCCGGCGCCTTTAAGGCCGAGCAGCTGGCCCGGGAGGCGGCGAAGGTTGCAGAGGCGGAGGCGGTAGGATGCACGCTAGAACATCAGCGCATGTTGGCGGCCAAGGCGGAAATCGCTGACGCTAGGGCCGAGCTCGCCGAGGCCAGGGCGGTGCTCGCGGAGGTGCGGGCGGAGATGGTCTTCCGACGGCTCCTCCGTTGCCAGCGGCCCCACCCACGGACGCCGTCATCCATGACATCACCGATGACGACGTACCCTGCCGCTTCGAGTGCGTCGGCGACCAAAGCGTTCTGCTCGCGTCGCTCGAGACCCTACCTGGGGACGCCCAGCGCCGTCAGGCTTGGGCAGCGGAGGAGGAAGCCCAAAGCTATGCGGTCGCCATGGCTCGGGGTTACATGTGCTCCGACCTGGATTCGGTTGCGCGGAGGGGACCTTCTCCCGCACGGGTCGAGCAGGAGAACCGGGAGCTGGCGGACGCCATCGTCGCCAGGGACGATGCGGTGGCGGCGGCAGCTAGGAACGGGGCCTTCTACCACGCCCACATGGTGGCGGTGGAGGCGGCGACGGCGGAGGCAGCGGCAAAGAGAGTACTGTGGGACTCCGCTCTGGCCGATGCCCTCAAACGCCGCAGGCGACAGGAAGAGATGTTCGATCGCCGGCGTGCGCGGCGCAAGGAGTGCGTGAAGCACTCACGCTTCGATGACGGCGTCGGCCCCCTCCGGCGGCCAGTAGTAGGCAGCGCGACTGCGAGTAACCCCGGCCGTGGTAGGCGCGCGATGGCAAATAGGTACGGCCGTTGTAGTTTTATGTTAACTCGACTAACCATCTCTGTAAGATGGTCCTTTTGACCAGTCAATAGTAATGAAGGGATATTTTGCTTACCTAGTCACTGCCCGAGCCCGGATGCAACCAATACGGTCACTTTGCACGACCGCGTAGCGTCCGTGTTTACGTCGCCGCGAACCGCACGGTCACTATGCGTCGCCCCGCTGGAGCAAGTACAGGCGTATTTTTCGTCCACACGGAGGCAAGCGGTCGCTCAGCCTCCATTCGCGTCGCCCCATTAGATATGCACTAAGTCCACTCTCCATCGCCCAAACTGGTCAAGTAGCTCTGAAACGAATCGGACCCTACATCTTCTACCCAATGGGACTTAATACAAATACATCATGGCGGCTGACTGTCCTCTCAGACTCGGAGTCTTCCGAAAGCCCAACAATATACAGCTATCTGGTCAAGGAAAGTACTTATAATTTAGTCTGTATTTGGTACGAACCTAATGCATTATACTACCTTGTTTGCCCGAATACATGTGCACAAGCATGTGATCGATGTGTCAACCCCTTTTTTCTGACTGTTGCAACATGATTATAAACAAAGGAGAACATGGCATGAATTAGGTGAGAGAACTATTCATACTCGATGGGAAACCAATGAAGTTATAGATCATGGATGTAGATCATTGTTCATCTCCCTATCGGTCTTGGCTTGTGCAGCGCAGTCAATGACAGATCACTGAATGCCTCTATCCCAGCCCAGCGGTCTGATGTATACAGTGATTGGGCTGTTCATACGGACGCATTTCTGGACCAAATTCGGCCATAAATGCATCCATGAAAACACGGCGCGTACGTACCAAGCATCCGTGACCGTCTACCTTGGGTCCACCTGACGGTGACCGTGACAACTGAATCGATGCCCTCCTTGGGCGGCTGCATCACTATCCCTCCCTACGTGGCCGCATCACTGCTGCATCCTAGTAGTCTTCAATGACACGCTTTGGCTTCAGCGGCAGTGCTAGTACTGGCGGATGGTGTTTGGTCTTTCACGCCGCTATCAATGGCAACCACATGGAAAGATGCACAAGCATTCATGGAGGCTGCCTCGTCCCTTTATAATCAGTGGTATGATATCAGCCATGGGCAAGGGATGGCCATGATAGAAGCCAAAGCACGACCTTGAGGCCTCATCACCGACAACGCCGAAGAAGAAGAACAAGAACAAGAGTAAGGAGCCACGCATCCGCGTGTCCGTCACCGTCGAAGTCGCCCACCAAAATCCAAGAACACGAAGACTCTGCCCCAATGGCGGGTTTCATACGACCCTCCAGGTTGTACCATTTCGACGAAGAAGGCATGACCTTATGTGTGACCTTCACCCATCGTGCTGAGAGGGTGAAGAGGTGGATCCACCGTGTGAGGGAAAAGTACCTCGACGCCACTCCGACCAAGTGTGATGGCCTGGACTGCGAGTTCACCATTGCGAAGCCAGTAAGCCATAAGGACCTTCCACTCCAGCAGAGCCAGCGCACCGCCATTCTCCAACTCTACGTCGCCGGCAAGGTGCTCGTCTTCCAGATTGTGCACACGAATGCAGTTCCGGAGGCCCTTGGGGAATTCCTTAGGAATTAGTCAATCAGATTTTGCAACACTGCTATCGGCAAAGACCTGAAGATGCTCGAGTATTACGGCCTCACAACCATTCCGAGGGTTCACGGCTGACAAAGAACTATCCTCCTTCACTCTATGCTCTGTCCAACCATTATATCGGGATAAATCTTGTGAAGACGCCTCACAATTACATCAGATACGACAACTGGTCCGAGTTTCCATTGGACAATGATCACCTCAAGTATGTCACTCTAGATGCACACCTCAGCTTCGATATAGCTACGAAGAACTGGCATCTAGTCGGCTACAATAGCATTATGGATCGGCTCAATATAGTGATGATGTAATGGACAGATATAAATGGTTGAAATTATGAATGAAGTTGCATAGTTTTGCATTCGAGAATTTCTACGTCACACACGGTTGAGTTGAGTACATGTACAAACGTGTGCAATGGCCTCACACGTTACACACGATTTGTTACTTCAAAATCGTGTAATGTACGCACACACGATTCTTGCACGAAACAACCGTGTGCTTTTTTGCTCACAAGTTGCAAACGGTTTATTCTTTCTCCGTAGAGTCGGAAATGTGGACCCATCATGTCGGGCGGATGAAACCCTTGCAGCTGGTTTTTCTACTATAAATTAGGACCGGCCTTCGTCCTTGTCCAGTCTCGCTCCACTCCACTCCACTCCACATACCACAACAGCCCCTCTACTTAGATCCACGACGAAGAGGAGATCACCCCGGAAGATTACCTAGTCGGTGAGGCGGAAGCTAGCTGCTGGATGAAGATCCACGCTTTTGGAGGCTGGTCCTGCACATGATGCCTCATCCTCGTCTTCCGCCATGGCCATGGCCACGACCTCCACCATGGCCACGACGGCGTGAGAATTCTTTGTTGCCCTCCCGCAGGTTTGCTTCTTATCTTTTCCATGTTTACCTTATATTTACAGCGCAGACCTACTATAGGAACCATTGGTATGATTGGATTATATTGTGATTTAGATCTATATTTTAATCATTAGTTATATCCATTAGTTTGCTTCGTGCAGATGTGGTAATGTCTTATTTAGATCCATTAGTTTGCTTAGTACAGATGTAGTAATGTCTTGGCGTAAATCCAATATATATTTATTTGGTCTTGATTGGGTTATGATGTAGATGATTAAAATGTTAGCGAGATGGATTCGTATCTACCTAGGTATCTACCTAGTTCTGTTGAACAACTATGCTTCTACATCAAATGTGGTAGACACAAATTCATCTCGCTGACTATATGAGACACATATATTGTTTGTTCATTCTTTGATATTCTGATATCTATACACTTGGTCATAGGAATCTTATTTTGGTAACTTTGTATAAGATAAAGGAAAGCAAACGTGCTCGTGTCACTATTTTCGCGATCTCTTTGCCTCAGCGTTCTAACATATGATTACTAATTATTTGGACTTTAAATCACTGATAATTATGTCACGTTCGTAGAAACATAGAAGGAACTCAGTGCAACTTCTCTATTCATATCTTTGCAAGGATAAATGGAGGAATCTCAGAGACATGATTTGTTTCTAGTCGTGTCTTCGCAAGGATAAGTGGAGAAACCTAGTATCCTCACGAAGATGCAGAATTCAAAGGAATTTTCACCTTCCTTTTCTCGTGAAGACAAAGACGTAACCAAGAAATGCTACAGATTGTCTTCTTCTGTTTATATTTTTTTTCGTATCTTGCTAATATATGTATCCCAATGATGTATCAGATGTGTAATATAATTGAGATTTGGCACTATATTTGCATGAGTATTTGGCTGGGTATATACCTAGTATCATGGTTCTGCAGCTACATCATGCATGTTCTGTCTAAAATCGTGTACGATGTTTTTTTCTTAAAGCAAACGATTCAAGTAAACATACTATTTCTGATTCAGAAACACAGACGGAAGAGCACAACATACCATTTGCACGGGCCTCTAAATCATACAGTTTCTTTACAAAGAACGTGTGAGACATGGTGACCCGTCGCACACGGTTCCAGGACCGTGTGCTTTGTTTTGGCATATCGCCCACCCTCGCATAGCAACGGTTAGGTTTATCGTGTGCGACAATCCATTTTAGCGCACACAATCCATTTTAGCCGCGTGCGACGCCTAATCTGTACTTGTGATTTAATCCCATGGACAACGAAGAGTAAGGTTTAAACGAAAGGAACCCGAAAAATGAAAGGAAGTCCCGGCCCGACAAAGCAAAATGGACCAGGCCTTGCTCCATTGTGCTAATGTATATGTACTTACACTTTGCATAAATACAATGCAATGCCCTATTATGGTCTACAATGACCATGTGAACACCAGCTTAGGATAACAAGTTGTACAGTATAAAAAGAAGCAGAACAAGTGGAGGCAGCTAGACAGCTGCAACCTGCAAACCTACGTGGCCACGTCGAGTGAATAGACATAAACAAATTACATGGCCAGCCGGTTGGACTATAAGAGGAGTGACAAGGCTATGCTTCTTCCTCCCAGAGGAATAAGAAGACATGCCCCAGTTTTAGATGTCGATTCTAGCAGTCTTCCACTTTCTTCTCTTTCATGGGCACGGGTTCTCCGCTCCCTGCAAAGCAATGAATTAGTCTTCTCCGCTCCATGAGATTAGTGCTGATGCTAGTAGCTAGTAGTTTTCCTGTGATCTGATCCTCGCTATTTCTTCACTCTTCATTTCCAATTTCCTTCACCACTTCTTTCCTTGCAAACAATTTCAGTTGGCTAATTGAAGCATGGAACCTCAAGTATGGGCACCTTGCAACTATCAGCCAGCCAATTTGTCCATGGAGCACTCTGTATGGATTCCTGGCGTCCCCGTGTCGTGTAAGTTCGAGCCAACCGAGATGACATGTTTAGAAGAAACGTCCGTAGCTAGCTCCAGCACAGGGCAGCAGCTTGTTCAGCATACAGCTGCAGACACACCCAGTTATGATGATCCATTTGGTGTTTTCCAGAGCAAAGCACTAGAGCTTGAGCATGACAATGACCAGTGGGGAAACAAGATGCATAGGTACCCTGCAAGCATTCGAGAACTCGGCTACCGTTACACAGTTCCGACGATCGTGTCCATCGGGCCATACCACCATGGCCAAGACCACCTCAAGAAGGCGGAGGAGGCGAAGCATGTGGCCGCCTACAGCTGCATCAAGCACTCACGCCTCTCGGTCCAAGAGATCTATGACGCGGTCGTCTCAGCTGCAGTCGCAGGAGAGGCCCGTAGGCTCTACGACAAGGACACGATGATAGGTATCGAGGATGACAACTTCCTGCCTATGATGTTTTATGATGCTTGCTTCTTGGTGCAGTTCATGTTTTGGATGGCCAGCGATAAAGGCACGATGCAGATGCACCCGTGGTTGGACTTTTTTCTCAAGTCCAACAAGGGTGACATCTTTCATGACATCATGCTTCTTGAGAACCAGCTCCCCTGGGTGGTGGTTGAAACCCTCGCGAAGTTCACGTCCGTGAACTTGGAGAATTTTGCTAAAGGTTTCAAACTGCACAACAGCCCCTCCCACACTCCGCTAATGGATGATCTCAAAGCCAAATCTTGTGCCGTTCATGATTCTACTGCTCCGTACAATCCGCCACATCTCCTTGGCTACGTCCGATTCTATATTGTAGGGACAAACAAATCCCAGATGTACCAACCACACAAAGAAGCCAAAGTGGTATCATTTTCTCTCGGTGCCATCGAGCTTACAGCAATGGGCATCAAGCTCGCGCCCAGCAAAACCACGGAGCTCGCGGACATGGGCTTCAAGGAAGGGAGCTTCTCTGCCGAGCTCTTCCTGCCGCCCATAGTACTGACATATTCGCGTGCAAGCTACCTCTTCAACATGGCAGCTTTCGAGATGACCTCAAAGCTTCGACCTGGCCATGGAGAAGATAGCGCAGTCTGCTCGTATGTCCAGCTCCTCAGCATGCTGATGGATAGGGAGGAGGATGTGCAGGAGCTACGGTCCAGGGGTATCCTGCCAGGAGGAGGAGGACTCACCGACAAGGAGACGCTCAACTTCTTCACCAGCCTTCGTGTCACCAAGGGGCCCTTGTATCACCGCAGTATTCGTGATGTTGAGATGTACAAGCAAAATAGATGGATATGGGTCAAGGTGCGCGCATTTTGGCACAAGTACAAGAAACCCATGCTCGGAGCACTCTCCATCCTTGCTACACTGTCCGGTGTCCTTGGGGCGGTGTTCAAAAAAAGATAGCTAGCTTGCTCTATGATGAATTGGTATTATTTTTCAGATAATATGTACCTTCAATATATATGCCAAAGATAAAATTCATTATATCTGTAAGTCGAGCAAATGATGAAAACCTTTTATTTCCTATGTGGGCCAATCATGTTTTCACTGTTGTTTTGCATGCCACTAGGTCTACAAGTTATGCTCGTAGCTTTGGGTGTCCTTTCCATTCTTCCCTGGTTAGCAACTGCCGTAAGTGGAATAAATGTAATATGGTTGGTTGTGAATGTACATCTGTCTCATGTGAGAGTGAGATCTACCTAGTGTTCCACCAACCATGCATGTGGGTATGCACATCTGAAAAAAAATGTGGGTATGCATACCATGGCCATAATATGTGGATACTATAAATACTTGAGCAAGTTTAGATCATAGATGCCAGTCTGCCACTGTTCTGTAATACAGGAGTTTTATTGTTATAGGGAGATTTTATAGTGCATCCTACTACACATTTAAGTGTGTAGTATATGTCAGATCTAATGGTTAAAATTGATTGGGCCTGAGGATAGCTTTGTAATTTTTTTAGATCCGTATTTTTCTATTACGGCATGAATTGCTGTTGCTAATCTAATTGATGTGTTAATCTAGTACTTATTTCGTGCTCGCGTAGGAAGAATCCTCAACGATTTGGGTAGGCTCGTCTCCATTCTCAGTCCCGACATCTGCCGCCTCCACTCCTGCCCCATTCATCGTGCCAAGCGGCGGTATGTGGGCTCCATTGTCTTGTTCTCCTTATCACATTTCCTCCCCTTCCTCTTCTACAATTCACGCGAGGGATGCCCTGCAGCCATGTCGATGCCGGGAATGTCGTTCGTAGTTTTGCGCCGGGTGGATTTTCCAAAAAAAAAACGCCCAACAAGACAGCACCATCACCAGCGGAAGCAAAGAGCCAACCCTTGGCCAGTGCAAGATAGCTATGCCATCCCACATGACGAGACACCCCAACCGTTGGACTCATGAGCACAGATACTTCCGAAGAACTACGCCTTCATGGCAACAAAGCCCGAAAGAGCAGCAAGGGTATAACAACATCAGAATAGATAGCTGTCAGAGATTGGGATGTGTAGCCGGTCCTGAAATCTCAGGGGACTTCACGACGAATTGAAGTGAGGCCAGCACTATCTCAGGTTTATTGAAAACACGGAGACTTGCATTTCTAGGATGGCCAGTACTATCTCAGATTTATTGAAAACACGGAGACTTGGATTTCTGGGCTGGTCTAATGGCGACAAAGAAATACTTCTTCCCATATGGTTCGGTCTCAATTAAAAATGGCTCATAAATTACGTTGAGGGAGGATAAGTGGTTAGGTAATGCTCCACTCCGAGAACATATTCAGCTTTGTACAATATTGTGTCACATGCAATACAATCGCTAAGGTGTTGGAGTCTTCACCACAAAATGTGACATTTAGAAGAAATCTTGTTGGTCCTAGGCTAGCATCATGTAATGCCTTGCTACAGCATCAAGCTTCGGTCCATTTGATACAAGGGACTCGCGAATTTCGGTGAAATCTACATGAGAGTGGTAAATTCTATGTGGATTCGTATAGAGCTTTTTTTTTTTCGAGAAAACGCAAAAGACTTTTGCTTTTCATTGCATTGATAAGATAGAGAGTTTTACAGGCCTCCTAAGAGGGAAAGCAAAAAAAGGAGAAAGTACATCAGTGCACGTCCCAGGTTGTTGGTAGCACTACCCTTAAACCCTTAGCCCCTGCCTTAGCCCACTGGAGTGCCTCCTCCATGATGTCATCCACCAGTCCAAAGAACGAGGGCTGGCTTCTGTCGAAGACGCAGGCATTGCGGTGTTTCCAAATGAGCCACGGCGTGAGTAGGGTGATGGAGTCCAGGCCTTTGCGCAGGACCTTGGGGGTTTGCTGATCCAGGGATGCGTCAGCATCAGTTGGTGGCTGGCATGTCATGCGCAGGCGAGCCAACACCTCATGCCATACCTGCCTAGAGAAGGGGCAGGCTAGGATTAGGTGATGCATCGTCTCCGGCAGCTGATCGCACAGCAAGCACCTGGGGTGGTGCTGCAGTCCCCGCCGGGCCAGTCTCTCCGCGGTCCAGCAACGGTCCATGCTCGCCAGCCAGCTAAAAAATTTGACGCGCGGCGGCGCCCAGGTCTTCCAGGTAAGTTTCCACGAGCTGGACAAGGTCGAGCCTTGGAACAGCGCAAGGTAGCAGGACTTGGCTGTGTAAGAGCCGCTGTCCGTCCACTTCTAGAAGAGCCTGTCAGCCTCCGTCGTCAACGTGGTGTGGGCGATGGCCATCCAGAGCTGTAGGTACTGGCTGATCTCGTGGACGCTGAGGATGCCATGGATGTCCCGGGCCCAGCTGTTCCCTTGGAGGCCTTGTGCCACGGTCCTGGTTTTGCGGCGTCGTTTGGGGATGCAATCGAACAGCGCGGGTTTGGAAAATGAAGATTCTGCTAAAGACTAAGGTTTTTTGCATGGTATCTTTGGAGAGGTATAATCCTCACTACAGACAACCTTGTGAAACACAATTCTGTCACCATGAAAAAACTATCAAACACTTATTCTTCCTATGCAAATTTGTCAGATCTATGCTTTCAGGCAACCAAATAGGTTCTTCTACATTATACCCGCCACGTAGTGTTGCTAATATATTCAACAATTGGCTAAGTTGTATGGATAATAGGTTTAAAATACTTACTCGGGTGGGAGCGCTTGCCATTATTTAGTCACTTTGCAATTTTCATGGTCGTATCTTCAGCGTGAAGAGTATCACGACTTATTTAGGGAGTTGTCTATATGGTTGGAGGACATGGCGAGGGGTATTTTTATCCAACATGGATGACATCGTAATTTGTGGATAGACCGTCCATCACCTTAGGAGTTTTTGCAGTTTCTTAGAGGATTACTTGTATTGCGCCTTTTTATTTTTATCTTTTGATACGCTTGGGTTTGAGCAGTTGTGTGCGTCTTAGTTATGCAGTGGTCGGCTGTAGTGCTTAAAAAAGTTCGGTTAATTCACACGGGTAATTGATTGCAACTTTTTCTTATGTCTGCATTATCTTAAAGGGAAGTGATGGTGATGAATCTTCTCGGTTCTTGGCTGGTGGTATATTCCCTATGGAGCGCAAGGTTAGCGGGCTTCGGCCTCTCATGGAGGTTCTCGTCGGCGTGCTCTAGTGGTTGGTTGTTTTCCGATCGGTATAGAATTGGAGTGGTCGAGAGAGCCCACGAAGACATCTGCAATGTCAATCTGTTGAACTACTTTGCTCGATGTGTGGGTTTCAAGGACCATGTTCAACGTGCCCACGTGATTGGCAGATCGGCTCTATATGCTTAACCGTCGTCACGGAATTGGGGTTAATGTTTGTTGCCACACAACTGAAATCATGCATACACAACATGTTGTCAAGCAGCGCCATTAGGGTGCGAGCGTTTCCCGTTATTTGGTCGCTATTGCTATGTAGAATGACAAGGTTTTTAATGATAAAAATTATTCTCTCATGCAGGTTATCTATCGATGCACAATTTGCTTGGCTCATGGTCGTTTCTTCAACGTTTAGAGAATCGCGGCTTGTTTATGGATGTGTCCACACGGTTGGAGGATACGGCGAGGAATAGTTTATCCAACATGGATGGCAGCACAAGATTGGTTCTCCATCACCTTAGACGTTTTTGGAGTTTCTTAGACGATTACGTGTCTTGCGCCTTTTTATTTTTATCTCTTCATATGTTTGGGTTTCAGCGGCTATGTGCAACTTAGTATGCATATGGGATTATGGGGGCTCAATGCTTAATACTTCTAAGTAATAAAGCGCCTTTTATCAAGAAAAAAAAATTATTTGGTTCACAATAGCAATTGATTGTAAGTTTGTAACGTTTTCTACTATCACAATTATCTTAAAGGGAAGTGATGGCGATGAATCTTCCTGGTTGCTGGTGGTATAGTCCCTACGGAGTGCAAGGTTGGCGGACTTCGGCCTCTCATGGAGGTTCTCGATGGCGTGCTCTAGTGTTTGGTTGTTCTTCACTCGATATAGGATTGGTGTGCTCGATAGAGCCCATGAAGGCATCTGCAATATCAATCTATTGATCTACTTTGGTAGATGTGTGGGTTCAGACCGTGTTCAACGTACCCACGTTATTGGTCGATCGGCTCTATGTGCCTAAACCGCCGTCAGGTATTAGAGTCAATGTTTGTGCCACCCAACTGAAATCATGCATACACAACATGTTTTCGAGCAACGCCTAAGGAGCGGAGGTGAAACAGGACACGGGGTGGAGGCGGGCAGCGTGGAGACGATCGTCGGCAGCGAGGCGGCAGGCCAATGGAAGAGAAGAGGAGTATCAAGGCGAGAAATGGAGCTGACGGGACGGCAGGACACTAAAGCGGTTATTAATGGGCAAAATCACAATCCCATCTAATCAAGTGTGCACAAACGGCAAGCCCACGGCCAGTCGTGGACATGTCCATTTACAGGCTGATAAATATCGTACATTTAGTTAGTCAAACTATACACTCTGTTTTCCAATATGAAGTATATATACTATTGCGAAGTTGGACAACCAAAGAACCGAAAGATTTAGCTAGCTCGCACGTTATTTGGATTGTTTTAGATCTCCAATCCTGCATTATATTGTTCTATTAACTAGCTTGCACGTTATTTGCATTCGCACTAACATCATGTTCACATGGCAAAGACCCAAGAGATTTAACCAACTGTGGCTTGAAAAAGTTAGGAACTGATCGATCACCGTCTCAGGAACTGATCTGTATCACCGTCTCTTCGTGTCCACGCATAAAAACAAGTGGACAACCAAATAGGAAAATATTTGCTTATAAAATTTTCATGTTTGTAGTTCCTACAATTCTACTTCTAATGTTCTGAAGGTAAACATCAATGTAATATTCAGAGATAAGCCGAGGACTAACATTCGGGAATTTGAGCCAATAAGAATTAGAGGCGAGCGTAAACTGACTTGGGATTCCATCGTCGCAGCCCTGCGGCCGGCCGTGCTCGCTCCGCACTTGCAGCTGTGCTCTGTGAATCGCCGCCTTCGATGGATTGGCGATTTATGACTGCACTAGACGTTGACCTCGGCGCCGAAGGCCAGCCCTGAGCGCGCGGGGGGGGGGGGGGAGGGGGGCGGCCGCCCCGGCTGCCGGAACAAAGGGGGCCCGCCCGGCCGAGCACCCGTACCCTAATCTCTCAGAGGCGCCATTAGAGTACTTGTTTCTCGAGGAAGAAGAAAGGCAAGACGTTTTGTAGAGGCGAAGACTTGGGCCTTATTTCTCCTGCCTAGTTGTTCCTTTTAAGCGAACTAGGCCTTCAGGCCTTGGGCCTCTCTCTTTTAGTACCGCTAGATGGTTAAGAAACTGCCCGCCCAGTGCCCACACCGTGATCGGGCAGGGATTGCAAGAACCAGCACGGCAGGAGTTGACGCAATCTTTTTGCTGGAAGTGAATTTTTTATAAAAAGAATATATTAATATCAAAATATATCAAATACATCCTGTCTCTGTAATAACATCATGCACACAGTAAAAAAATAAAGAAAACTAAAAAATAAAGGTCCCGCTACAGCATGCCAACCTTAACAACAGCAATATAACCACCACCGTGACAACACCTGAAATACAAACTCTCCAAAAGTGACGTCTGCAAGAAGGGACACTGAACCATCGCCGTCATCGTTCGACCAAAGGTCTTAGGTTTTCACCTTTAAGATAGTCTCCACTCTCAAAACAATGTCTCTAACAAGGTCATTGCCACGCACAACCAATTAAGGTCAGACCTTGGGTTTTCACCTTGAGAGGTAAGACTCTGCACTTCACAACATGTTGTCGCCCCCACATGCATACCACTGCTACGGAGCCCGGAACGCCAAGCAAATCCCTCAGCATCACGGAGATTCGAACCTCCTTTAGCCAGACCACCAATCCGGCCTTCATGATATTCCTTCTTCTGACTTCACCATGGATCAAAAAGTCACCTGGTGTAAACAAAAATATCAGCAATAAAGTAAATAAAAAAAAAGTCACCTGGTGTAAATACAGAATAAAGCTCCGCGCTGCTCCCTCCGGAAAAAACATGGGTGCGCGCTACCAAATACCGCCCGATCCAGCAAACTCTAGGCAAAAGATGCACTGTTAAATTCATCGGCGAAGCTTTCTGGAACTCATATGTCCAGCCAGATCAAGGCAAACTGACTTCCGGAAGATCTTCACCTTCGCTTGCGAGAAACCCGAGGACCGCCACCAAAAACAAAGCAAGACCAACAGCCCCCACGCCGCTAGTCCCTCCTGTTGGATCACCAGGGAAGAGGACGATGGCGCGGATCATGCGTACCACCGCCGAACCGTCATCGGGGTGGAGGCCACCACCGCTCCACCAAATCCTCCATGGCTACCGACGGAGAGCCTCAGGTCCCGGCCAAGTAGCCGTGCCGCCCAGCTTCCACCACCGGTGCTTCATCACCTCCCATGGAATGCCGCCGCGGAAACCCTCTCCTCCCCCTCGTCGTTCGACGGAGGGGGTGCTACCACCACCGCGAGGGCCGGGGCCGGGGCCGGGGCTGTGTTCGTGGCCAGAGCCGGAGCCGGAGCCGAGGCCGGGGCCGTTGCCGAAGCCGAGGCCGGAGGCAGGGCAGTGGCCGGAGTCGGGGCCGAGGCCGGAGCCGGGGCCTAGGCCGACAGCAGCGGTGGCTATGGGGCGCGGGGCGAGCGGATCCTCCATCGCCGCCCGGGAGGGGGGCGGGAGAGGAGGAGGTTAGGGTTGTTGGAGATATGCCCGAGAGGCAATAATAAAATAGTTATTGTTATATCTTAGTGTTCATGATAAATGTTTACACTCCATGCTATAATTGTATTAACCGGAAACATTGATACATGTGTGTTGTGTAAACAACCAGAGTCCCTAGTAAGCCTCTCATTTAACTAGCTTGTTGATTAATAGATGATTATGGTTTCCTGATCATGAACATAGGATGTTATTAATAACAAGATCATATCATTAGGTGAATAATGTGATGAACACACCCATAGTAAGCATAGCATGAGATCAAGTCATTAAGTTCAAACTTGATATAAGCTTTCGATACATAGTTACCTAGTCCTTCAACCATGAGATCATGTAAATCACTTACACCGGAAGGATGCTTTGATTACATCAAACGCCATTGCGTAAATGGGTGGTTATAAAGATGGGATTAAGTATTCGGAAAGTGTGAGTTGAGGCATATGGATCAAGAGTGGGATTTGTCCATCCCGATGACGGATAGATATACTCAGGGCCCTCTCGGTGGAATGTCGTCTGATTAGCTTGCAAGCATGTGACTAGGTCACAAGAGATGACATACCACGGTACGAGTAAAGAGTACTTGTCGCTAACGAGGTTGAACTAGGTATGGAGATACCGATGATCGAACCTCGGACAAGTAAAGTATCGCGTGACAAAGGGAATCGGTATCGTATGTAAATGGTTCTTTCGATCAGGAAGTCATCGTTGAATATGTGGGAGCTATTATGGATCTCCAGGTCCCGCTATTAGTTATTGATCGGAGAGGAGTCTCGATCAAGTCCACATAATTCTCGAACCGTAGGGTGACACACTTAAGGTTTGATGTCGTTTTAAGTAGATATGGAATGGAGTTCGAAGTCTCGGATGGGATCCAGGACATCACGAGGAGTTCTGGAATGGTCCGGAGAATAAGATTCATATATAGGAAGTCACTTTCCAAGTTTGGAAATGATCTGGTGCATTTATGGAAGGCGGTAGAATGTTCTAGAACCTTCCGGAAGAAATCACCATGGAAGGTGGAGTCCCGGATGGACTCCACCAACCCTAGCCGGCCAGCCAAAGTGGAAGGTGGAGTCCATGGTGGACTCCACCTCCATGGCCGGCCATAGGGGAAGGAAAGGGAGGACTCCCACTTCCCCTAGGTTTCACCCATATGGAAGGTTTTGAGTTGGACTCTTATTCGGATTTTGGGCAAACCCTTGAGGGTTCCACCTATATAAAGAGAGGGAGAGGGAGAGGTCTGGCTACACCTTGGCCGCACCACCAAGGGGCACCCAAGCCGGCGCCCCAAGCCCCTCCTCTCTCCCAAGCCCTAGCTACTCCCTCCTCCTTCTTCTCCTGCAGTGCTTACGGCGAAGCCCTGCCGGAGATCTCCACCACCACCGTCACCACGCCGTCGTGCTGGCGGGATTCCGAGGAGGATCTACTACATCCGCTGCCCGCTGGAACGGGGAGAAGGACGTCGTCATCAACACCGAACGTGTGACCGAGTACGGAGGTGCTGCCCGATTGTGGCACCATCAAGATCTTCTACGTGCTTTTGAAAGCGGCAAGTGATCGACTACATCCACCACGAGATTTATCTCGTTAACGCTTAGCGATCTTCGAGGGTATGTTGATCTTCACCTCATTGCTACCATCTACTAGATTAGATCTTGGCTTGTTATTCGTACTTGCGGTAGGAAATTTTTTGTTTTCTATGCTACGAATCCCTACAGTGGTATCAGAGCCGTGTCTATGCATAGATTGGTTGCACGAGTAGAACACAATGGTTTTTGTGGGCGTTGATGCTTTTGTTGTTTTTAGTTAGTGTACTTTGCATCTTGCGGGATGGTGGGATGAAGCGGCTCGGGCTAACTTTACATGACCGCGTCTCATGAGACTTGCTCCACGCTTGACATGAAACTTGTATTGCATAAGTGACTTTGCGGGTGTCTGTCTCTCCCACCATAGTGAAGATTCAATCTACTCTTTCTATTGACAACACTAGTATCACCGTTGTGGTTCATGTTCGTAGGTAGATTGGATCTCACTCGAAAACCCTAAACCACGTAAAATATGCAAACCAAATTAGAGGCATATAACTTGTTTTTGCAGGGTTTGGTGATGTGATATGGCCATGATGTGATGATGAATATGTATGAGATGATCATTATTGTATTGTGACAACCGGCAGGAGCCTTATGGTTGTCTTTATATTTCATGTAGTAGTATTATTTCAAAGTAGTTGTAATAGTTGCTACATGTGGTGAACAACCATGAAGACGGCGCCATTGACCTTGACGCTACGCCGATGATGATGGAGATCATGCCCGTTGATGATGGAGATCATGTCCGTGCTTTCGAGATGAAGATCAAAGGCGCAAAGACTAAAGGGCCATATCATATCACATATGCATTGCATGTGATGTTAATCCTTTTATGCATCTTGTATTGCTTAGATCGCGACGGTAGCATTATAAGATGATCTCTCTCACTAAATATCAAGAAAATAAAGTGTTCATTTATTCTTAGTATGCACCTTTGCTAAGACTTGTCGTTTCGAAGCATCACGTGATGATCGGGTGTGATAGATTCTACATGTGCATACAACGGGTGCAAGCCAGTTTTGCACACGCGGATACTAAGGTTGCCTTGACGAGCCTAGCATGTACAAACATGGTCTCGGAACACGGGATACCGAAAGGTAGAGCGTGAGTCATATGAATGATATGATGAACACTTTGAGTGTTTGCCTTTGAAGCTACATCTTTTCTCGTGAAGATCGGACTTGGTCTAGTGGATTTGGTTCGTGTGATCACTAAGACAATGCGAGGGATGTTGTTCTGAGTGGGAGTTCACCTAGTTAATTTAAGAATTAATAGTAAACTCATATTTATCATGAACAAAGTCTAAATTGTATTTGAATTAAATTTTGTAGAATTGGCATCCGTTTTCTACTTTACGCTAGGCTTGTAATTGAGATAGAAATACTGTTAAATATGACAAGTAAATTTATGAACTGGTACCGTATTGTTAAAGAATCAAGAAATGATTAAGTCCTATAGCAAACTTTTGGTAATCCTCAAATTGCTGATTCGAAAAGCAATGGTTTTAATTAGTATCTAAAATTATCTTGTCTCCGTGAAACTTGATGTTCAAATCGTTTGAAAAGTAAGGAGCTGAAAATTTTGTTTTCAGAAATAAGCAAGGTATAAGATATATGTGATATCTAAGACCTTATTACAAGATAATAGAATATAATTTAGTGAGACTACATAAACTCATAAGTTTTATGGGAATGTACGAAGGTTGAAGACGCTAGGCGTCCCGATCCTCCAACTAGTTGGGCACTAACGTTATTTGCATATCCATGTAAGCCATAGTAGCTTCATCATGAAGTTTTCATGATTTGATGGATAAAATTATGAGTGAAATTGTTCATCACATTAAAAAGTTACTAATAGTGAAATCCGGAACACTTGTCATGTGATGATCAACTTCAAAGTGCGAACCTCAAGGTTATTGGTATTTTACAAACAAGCCTAGAAGTTATTGATGTTGGAGTGTTTTCAGAAATATGAGGAAAGACGAAAGAGAAACTACAAAAGGATTTTGGCAGAAAGAAATAAAAGACTAGAAAGTCTAGCTCAGGTGTATATAGATGATATACATGTTATGAATGTATTCTTTGATTGGTCACACAATGGAATTCTTGGGTATAAGTACCATATTGGTTGGTATGAGATGTCATACAACACAACGCAATACAAGAATACAATGGCCTAAGTGACTGATAAGGAATATGGTAATAATGCACGTCTGGACAAAATAAAGTGTTATTATGTTCATCATTGGCATTCTACCTAGCCCTTCAGATATATAATAAAGAACTTAATAATTGTTATTTAGCTCTGGTCAAATAAAAACAATGAGTTGTTCAAAGTTATGACCGTACTCCATGTACGATGGATAAGTTATTATAAATCTTAATGGTGAAACACACATGCATAACACTGACACTAAAATGCCATAAGGCAAATGATTTGAATTCCACTTATTTGTGGAACCGCCATTAAGTCATGTTAGAAAGAAACACATGAAGAAATTCCATGCAAATGGATTTTTGGAGTCATTTGATTTTTGAATCGTTTGGCACTTGCAAATCTTTTCTAAAGAAAATGACTGAAATACTGCAGGCAACTAACTTAGTGGAAACACACATGATGATATATGTGGTTCATTGGGCATAGTTGTGAGCGGAAGATTCTTCTACTTCATGAAAACTTCCAACAATGAATTGAGTGTATATATATGGATATATTTATTCGATGAGGAAGAAGTTTGAAACATTTGAAGAGATTCAAATAAATTTCAGCATGAAGTGGAAATCATCATAATAGAAAAGTCAAATATCTATGATTGGATCATGATGGAAATATTTGAAGTGCGATTTTTAGCGAACATCTAAGAGAGTTATGAAATTGTTCCACAACTCACGTCTCTCAGAACACCATAGTTATGATGGAGTATTCGAAAGACGTATCCAAATCTTGTTGGATTAATGATGAGATAATATAAAATGATGCCATTATATTTTGTGGATTATGCTTTAGAGACTACCGCTTTTACACTAAATAGAGCGTCATCATAAATCCGTTGAAATGACACCATATGAGTTATGGCATGGGTATAAACCCTCATAGTCCTTTCTTAAAATTTTGGTATGCATAGCATAAGCAAATGAGTTTACAACCAAAATCGGATGAATGTCTTTGTTGGTTATCCCAGAGAACAAATTGGGAATTCTTTCCACTATGAAGTCAAAGACAAAAGTGTTTGTCGATGTTTCTTATTTCCAAGAAATTGTTTCTAGCGAAGTATTTGAGTGGGAGGACAATAGAACTTGATAAGGTTGATGAACCTGAGCATGATGATCAGAGTAGCGAAACATCGGAAGTGGTTCCGGAAGCAGCCACGACGATCATGGCTCCCATGTCTACAAAGTGTTATAGTCATGGACATCAAAGTACCTATTGAACCTTGTAGATGTGGTTTACTTTGTGATCAAATAAATGATTTGTGGATAAAGGATTGATTTTGAACAATGATAAACCAACTACATACAAAGAAGTTATGATGGGCCCTAACTCCGTTAAAATGGCTATGCGCCATGAAATCCAAGATAAGTGAATACTTTTTGAAAGTAAATGGATCTATGAAATTGATGGACTTGGATGGAATATCCTTGAAGAAGCTCGACTTGTCGAAAAGTTGTTTACGACAAAGTTCAAAGAGTTGACTACGATAAGATTAGATCTTCCGTAGCGATGCTTATAGTCTATTTGGATTATTCTAGTAATCGCTACATATTTCTTTTATGAGATATGATAGTAGGATGGCAGAAATACATTCCTTACCAGAAGTGTGTATGAAGGATGTATACTAGATACAAACCAAAGAGTTTTGCTAGTCCATGGAATACTAGATAGGTATACAAACTTCATTGGATGAATTAAGTATCACGGAGTTCGAATCTTCAACGAATGAAATAATCAAAGAGTTTTGATTTCATCAGAAACAATGAAGATGCTTGCATTTGCAAAAAATTAAGTGGGAGCGCTGAGACATAGTTATAATATTATATGTGGATGACATATCATTGATTATAAATGATGTAATTATATACTTGATGTGATTAAAAGGTTTCATTGAGAATTAACTTCAATGAAAGGATATGGACTGAAACATATTTAGTGTAAAGATCTATGAAAATAGTTTGAAACACATAAAAAGTTTAAGTTAAAGTACATAGAATGAATATTGAAGTAGTTCAATATAAAAATATTAAGAAGGTGTTCTTTTCCATGTGAAGGTTTAACAAGACTTGAGTGTATTTGACACTCGATGAGTAAAAACACATGAGTGATTTTAGATCACGAATAATATGTACAAAATCAAATGTCCTGTGCTCTAAAGTGTTAAGAGCATATACCAGAACGATCCATGTAATGATCATTGGACAACAGTAAGAATATCCCTGAATGCTTTAGAAGAACCAAGGATATCCCTAAAGAGCACTAAGGGCATCTCCAACCGGCTGACCCAAACGGACGCGCTGGGCCGTCCGTTTTGGGCCGTTTGGGTGGCCAAGCGGACACCCGGACAGCGGCCCGCGTCCGCGTGTCCGTTTGGGTCGCACGGTGCGCCCAACGCGCGGACGCACCGCATATGTAATAAAAAAAACATAAATAAAAATGAAAAATAAAAACAACAAAAAATAAATTTAAACTACTGGTTAGTTAAACTTAGCCCTATTTTGGGCAATTTTTACACAAAAGAAAGCCCTATATGGGCTTTAAACTAAAAAAAAAGAAAACCCTAGACAGGGTTTGCGAGCACACGGTGGCCGCCGGAAGTACTACCCCCAGTAGTACTCGTCGTCGTCGGCGTCGATGACGACGACGCCCCCCGGCGGCGACGCGCTGTTCCGGCTCGAAACGCCGGAGGGCACCGGGGACTCCGGCCAGGGCGACCACTGCGCCCTTTCCCAGGCGGAGTGCGGGTTCGGCGGGCTCGCCGGCCTGCGCAGCCGTGCCCTCCGCGCGGACTCCTGCCGGAGCTGCTCCTCCGCTGCGGCTGATGGCGTGTATTTCACACGTTCGTTGGGGAACCCCAAGAGGAAGGTATGATGCGCACAGCAGCAAGTTTTCCCTCAGAAAGAAACCAAGGTTTATCGAACCAGGAGGAGCCAAGAAGCACGTTGAAGGTTGATGGCGGCGGGATGTAGTGCGGTGCAACACCAGGGATTCCGGCGCCAACGTGGAACCCGCACAACACAACCAAAGTACTTTGCCCCAACGAAACAGTGAGGTTGTCAATCTCACCGGCTTGCTGTAACAAAGGATTAACCGTATTGTGTGGAAGATGATTGTTTGCGAGAGAAAACGGTAAAACAAGTATTGCGAGCAGATTTGTATTTTAGTATTAAAGGAATGGACCGGGGTCCACGAGTTCACTAGAGGTGTCTCTCCCATAAGATAAAAGCATGTTGGGTGAACAAATTACAGTCGGGCAATTGACAAATAGAGAGGGCATAACAATGCACATACATGTCATGATAAGTACGGTGATATTTAATTGGGCATTACGACAAAGTACATAGACCGCCATCCAACCGCATCTATGCCTAAAAAGTCCACCTTCGAGGTTATCGTCCGAACCCCTCCGGTATTAAGTTGCTAGCAACGAGACAATTGCATTAAGTATGGTGCGTAATGTAATCAATAACTACATCCTCGGACATAGCATCAATGTTTTATCCCTAGTGGCAACAACACAACACAACCTTAGAACTTTCATCACTCGTCCCGAGTGTCAATGCGGGCATGAACCCACTATCGAGCATAAATACTCCCTCTTGGAGTTAAGAGCAAAAACTTGGCCAGAGCCTCTACTAATAACGGAGAGCATGCAAGATCATAAACAACACATATGTAATAACTTGATAATTAACATAACATGGTATTCTCTATCCATCGGATCCCGACAAACACAACATAGAGTATTACGGATAGATGATCTTGATCATGTTAGGCAGCTCACAAGATCCAACAATGAAGCACAATGAGGAGAAGACAGCCATCTAGCTACTGCTATGGACCCATAGTCCAGGGGTGAACTACTCACTCATCACTCGGAGGCGACCATGGCCGTGTAGAGTCCTCCGGGAGATGAATCCCCTCTCCGGCGAGGGTGCCGGAGGAGATCTCCGTAATCCCCCGAGATGGGATTGGCGGCGGCGGCGTCTGCGGAAGGTTTTCCGTATCGTGGTTTTTTCGCCTCGGGGGTTTCGCGACGGAGGCTTTAAGTAGGCGGAAGGGCGAGTCGGAGGGCCGACGAGGGGCCCACACCACGGGCGGCGCGGGCCCCTCCTTGGCCGCGCCGCCTGGTGGTTTGGCCACCTCGTGGCCCCACTTCGTATGCTCTTCGGTCTTCTGGAAGGTTCGTGGCAAAATAGGCCCCTGGGTCTTTGTTTCGTCCAATTCGGAGAATATTTCGTTACTAGGATTTCTGAAACCAAAAACAGCAGAACAACGAATCGGCACTTCGGCATCTTGTTAATAGGTTAGTTCCGGAAAATGCACGAATATGACATAAAGTGTGCATAAAACATGTAGGTATCATCAATAATATGGCATAGAACATAAGAAATTATCGATACGTCGAGACGTATCAAGCATCCCCAAGCTTAGTTACGCTCGTCCCGAGCAGGTAAAACGATAACAAAGATAATTTCTAAAGTGACATGCCATCGTAACCTTGATCATACTATTTGTAAACATATGTAGTGAATGCAGCGATCAAAACAATGGTAATGACATGAGTAAACAAGTGAATCATAAAGCAAAGACTTTTCATGAATAGTACTTCAAGACAAGCATCAATAAGTCTTGCATAAGAGTTAACTCATAAAGCAATAAATCAAAGTAAAGGTATTGAAGCAACACAAAGGAAGATTAAGTTTCAGCGGTTGCTTTCAACTTGTAACATGTATATCTCATGGATAATTGTCAACATAGAGTAATATAACAAGTGCAATATGCAAGTATGTAGGAATCAATGCATAGTTCACACAAGTGTTTGCTTCTTGAGGTGGAGAGAGATAGGTGAACTGACTCAACATAAAAGTAAAGAGAATGGTCCTTCAAAGAGGAAAGCATCGATTGCTATATTTGTGCTAGAGCTTTTATTTTGAAAACATGAAACAATTTTATCAACGGTAGTAATAAAGCATATGAGTTATGTAAATTATATCTTACAAGTTGCAAGCCTCATGCATAGTATACTAATAGTGCCCGCACCTTGTCCTAATTAGCTTGGACTACCGGATCTTTGCAATGCACATGTTTTAACCAAGTGTCACAATGGGGTACCTCCATGCCGCCTGTACAAAGGTCTAAGGAGAAAGCTCGCATTTTGGATTTCTCGCTTTTGATTATTCTCAACTTAGACATCCATACCGGGACAACATGGACAACAGATAATGGACTCCTCTTTAATGCATAAGCATGTGGCAACAATTATTATTCTCATATGAGATTGAGGATATGTGTCCAAAACTGAAACTTCCACCATGAATCATGGATTTAGTTAGCGGCCCAATGTTCTTCTCTAACAATATGCATGCTCCAACCATTAAGGTGGTAGATCTCTCTTACTTCATACAAGACGGACATACATAGCAACTCACATGATATTCAACAAAGAATAGTTGATGGCGTCCCCGGAAACATGGTTATCGCACAACAAGCAACTTAATAAGAGATAAAGTGCATAAGTACATATTCAATACCACAATAGTTTTTAAGCTATTTGTCCCATGAGCTATATATTGCAAAGGTGAATGATGGAATTTTAAAGGTAGCACTCAAGCAATTTACTTTGGAATGGCGGATAAATACCATGTAGTAGGTAGGTATGGTGGACACAAATGGCATAGTGGTTGGCTCAAGTATTTTGGATGCATGAGAAGTATTCCCTCTCGATACAAGGTTTAGGCTAGCAAGGTTATTTGAAACAAACACAAGGATGAACGGTGCAGCAAAACTCACATAAAATACATATTGTAAACATTATAAGACTCTACACCGTCTTCCTTGTTGTTCAAAACTCAATACTAGATGTTATCTAGACTCTAGAGAAACCAAATATGCAAACCAAATTAGCAAGCTCTAAGTGTTTCTTCATTAATGGGTGCAAAGTATATGATGCAAGAGCTTAAACATGAGCACAACAATTGCCAAGTATCAAATTATCCAAGACATTTTAGAATTACTACATGTAGCATTTTCCAATTCCAACCATATAACAATTTAACGAAGAAGAAACTTCGCCATGAATACTATGAGTAGAGCCTAAGGACATACTTGTCCATATGCTACAGCGGAGCGTGTCTCTCTCCCATAAAGTGAATGCTAGGATCCATTTTATTCAAACAAAACAAAAACAAACCGACGCTCCAAGCAAAGTGCATAAGATGTGACGGAATAAAAATATAGTTTCAGGGGAGGAACTCGATAATGTTGTCGATGAAGAAGGGGATGCCTTGGGCATCCCCAAGCTTAAACGCTTGAGTCTTCTTAGAATATGCAGGGGTGAACCACCGGGGCATCCCCAAGCTTAGAGCTTTCACTCTCCTTGATCATATTGCATCATACTCCTCTCTTGATCCTTGAAAACTTCCTCCACACCAAACTTGAAACAACTCATTAGAGGGTTAGTGCATAATAAAAATTAACATGTTCAGAGGTGACACAATCATTTTTAACACTTCTGGACATTGCATAAAGCTACTGGACATTAATGGATCAAAGAAATTCATCCAACATAGCAAAAGAGGCAATGCGAAATAAAAAGGCAGAATCTGTCAAAACAGAACAGTCCGTAAAGATGGATTTTATTAGGCCACCAGACTTGCTCAAATGAAAATGCTCAAATTGAATGAAAGTTGCGTACATATCTGAGGATCATGCACGTAAATTGGCTTAATTTTCTGAGCTACCTACAGGGAGGTAGACCAAGATTCGTGACAGCAAAGAAATCTGGAACTGCGCAGTAATCCAAATCTAGTACTTACTTTACTATCAAAGACTTTACTTGGCACAACAAAACATAAAACTAAGATAAGGAGAGGTTGCTACAGTAGTAAACAACTTCCAAGACTCAAATATAAAACAAAAATACTGTAGTAAAAACATGGGTTGTCTCCCATAAGCGCTTTTCTTTAACGCCTTTCAGCTAGGCGCAGAAAGTGTAACTCAAGTGTTATCAAATGGTGGTGCATCTACAGCGGGGTTTGGAGTTCTCTCAACCATGCATAGTATATTGGATACATAAGTTTCAGAGTCTTCCTTTTCATTAGTCTTGGGCTTGCTACTCTCATCGAACAAATTTTCAGGAACAAGCCAAGCATAGTTATTTTCTAGTGCATCATTCATAGCTAGAAGTTTACATGGTATTGGTGCTTTGATCTCCCCCACCATCATTAGCATTATCAGTATATTTCATTCTATACATATCCATTTTTTCAAGTGTTCTTTTAAAGTCGGTATAAAAGCCAAGCCTCTTATGCTTAATAAAAACTTTTCTAGCTTCTATAGCTATATCTTCAAATTCTCGCACTAAGACTGTCATCGTGGTGAACAGACAGATGCCATAGGATGGCTTAGATTGGGGCCGAATGGACGCAAGTCAAGATTTCTAGGCATCACGAAAATACTTGCACCAAGATCACATAAGCATTACAATCAAAATCTTTGACTCTCATTTTAATGATGGGCTCCCAACCATCCTCTAGCTTTCTAGGAATAGAAGTTTCAAGTTTTAGTTTCTCTTCTCTAGCTTTTATGAGAGCATTTGTAATATGTTTTGTGAAAGCCAAGTTTATAGCGCTAGCATTGGGACTCTTAGCAAGTTTTTGCAAGAACTTTATAACTTCAGAGATGTGGCAATCATCAAAATCTAAATCATTACAATCTAAAGCAATGGGATTATCATCCCCAAGGTTGGAAAAATTTCAGCGAGTTTTATCACAAGCGGTTTCAGTGGTTTTAGCAGTTTCGAGGTAATTTTGCGCTTTGCACTAGGAGTAGAAGCATTGCCAACACCAATTATTTTACCATTGATAGTAGGAGGTGCAGCAACATGTGAATCATTAGCATTGCTAGTGGTGGTAATAGTCCAAACTTTAGCTACATTTTCCTCTTTAGCTAGTTTTCATTTTCTTCTCTATCCCACCTAGCACGCAGTTCAGCCATTAATCTTATATTCTCATTAATTCTAACTTGGATGGCATTTGCTGTAGTAACAATTTTATTTTCAATATCCCTATTAGGCATAACTTTCGATTTCAAAAGATCAACATCGGAGGCAAGACTATCAACTCTAGAAACAAGAATATCAATTTTATTGAGCTTTTCCTCAACAGATTTGTTAAAGGCAGTTTGTGTACTAATAAATTCTTTAAGCATGGCTTCAAGTCCAGGGGGTGTATTCCTATTATTGTTGTAAGAATTCCCATAAGAATTAGCATAACCGTTACCATTATTATAAGGATATGGCCTATAGTTATTACTAAAATGTTCAGATAAGCATTGTTGTTGAAATTATTATTTTTAATGAAGTTTACATCAACATGTTCTTCTTGGGCAACCAATGAAGCTAATGGAACATTATTAGGATCAACATTAGTCCTATCATTCGCAAGCATAGACATAATAGCATCAACCTTATCATTCAAGGAAGAGGATTCTTCAACGGAATTTACCTTCTTACCTTGTGGAGCTCTTTCAGTGTGCCATTCAGAGTAATTAACCATCATATTATCAAGGAGCTTTGTTGCTTCACCAAGAGTGATGGACATAAAGGTACCTCCAGCAGCTGAATCCAATAAATTCGCGAAGAAAAATTTAGTCATGCATAGAAGGTTTGGATGATCATCCAAGTAGTCGATCCATGGGTTGGGCAATTTTTAACCAGAGATTTCATTCTTTCCCAAGCTTGAGCAACATGTTCATTATCTAATTGTTTAAAATTCATTATGCTACTCCTCAAAGATATAATTTTAGCAGGGGATAATATCTACCAATAAAAGCATCCTTGCATTTAGTCCAGGAATCAATACTATTCTTAGGCGGAGATAGCAACCAATCTTTAGCTCTTCCTCTTAATGAGAAAGGAAACAATTTTAATTTTATAATGTCACCATCTACATCTTTATACTTTTGCATTTCACATAGTTCAACAAAATTATTGAGATGGGCAGCAGCATCATCAGAACTAACACCGAGAAAATTGCTCTCGCATGACAAGATTAAGTAAAGCGGGTTTAATTTCAAAGAATTCTGCTTGTAGTAGCAGGTGGAGCAATAGGTGTGCATAAGAAATCATTATTATTTGTGCTAGTGAAGTCACACAACTTAGTATTTTCAGGGTTGGCCATTTTAGCGATAGTAAATAAAGCAAACTAGATAAAGTAAATGCAAGTAAACTAATTTTTTTGTGTTTTTGATATAGCAAACAAGATA
>NC_061513.1:184913245-184970031 GCF_022539505.1 Lolium rigidum | reverse complement strand
GTACGCATCACACCTTCCTCTTGGGGTTCCCAACGGACGTGTGTCTCACGCGCCATCAAGCAATTTTTCTGGCGCCGTTGCCGGGGAGATCAAGACATGCTGCAAGGGGAGTCTCCCACATCCAATCTCTTTACTTTGTTTTTGTCTTGCTTTACTTTACTTTATTTACTGCTTTGTTTGCGTTTTCTATATTGAAAACACAAAAAAATTAGTTACTTGCATTTACTTTATTTAGTTTGCTTTATTTACTACTGTTAAAATGAATACTCCTGAGAACACTAAGTTGTGTGATTTCACTAGCACCAATAATAATGATTTTATATGCACTCCTATTGCTCCACCTGCTACTACAGCAGAATTCTATGAAATTAAACCTGCTTTACTAAATCTTGTTATGAGAGAGCAATTTTCTCGGTGTTAGTTCTACGATGATGTCTGTTGCCCATCTTAATAATTTTGTTGAACTTTGTGAAATGCAAAAGTATAAGGATGTAGATGGAGACATTATAAAACTGAAATTGTTTCCTTTCTCCTTAAGAGGAAGAGATAAAGATTGGTTGCTATCTTTGCCTAAAAATAGTATTGATTCATGGACTAAATGTAAGGATGCTTTCATTGGTAGATATTATTCTCCTGCTAAAATTATATCTTTGAGAAGTAGCATAATGAATTTTAAGAAATTGGATAATGAGCATGTTGCCCAAGCATGGGAAAGAATGAAATCTTTGGTAAATAATTGCCCTACCCATGGACTAACTACTTGGATGATCATCCAAACCTTTTATGCAGGATTGAATTTTTCTTCGCGGAACCTATTGGATTCAGCTGCTGGAAGTACTTTTATGTCCATTACTTTGGGGGCGGCAACAAAGCTTCTTGATGATATGATGATAAATTACTCTGAATGGCACACGGAAAGGACTCCACAAGGTAAGAAGGTAAATTCTGTTGAAGAAACCTCCTCCTTGAATGATAAGATTGATGTTATTATGGCTATGCTTGTTAATGGTAGATCTAATGTTGATCCTAATAATGTTCCTTTAGCTTCATTGGTTGCTCAAGAAGAGCATGTTGATGTGAACTTCATTAAAAGTAATAATTTCAACAACAATGCTTATAGGAATAATTCTGGTAACAACTATAGGCCATATCCTTCTAATAATGGTAATGGTTATGGTAATTCTTATGGTAATTCTTACAACAATAATAGGAGTGTACCCTCTGGTCTTGAAGCCATGCTTAAAGAATTTATTAGTACACAAACTTCTTTTAACAAATCTGTTGAAGAAAAGCTTGGTAAAATTGATGTTCATGCTTCTATGGTTGATAGTCTTGCTGCTGATGTTGATCTTTTAAAATTAAAAGCTATGCCTAATGAAACTAAAGATATTAAGTCAGTTGCTACAGCAAACGCTATCCAAGTTCGGATTAATGAAAATATTAGATTGATGTCTGAATTGCATGCTAGGTGGGAAAAAGAAGAAAAACTCGCTAAAGAGAATAATGTAGCTAAAGTTTGGACTATTACCACCACTAGTAATGTTGATTCTTCACATGTTGCTAAACCTCCTACTATCAATGATAAAATAATTGGTGTTAGCAATGTTTCTACTCCTAGTGCAAAGCGTGCAAAATTGCCTGAAACTGCTGAAACTGCTGAAATTTTTCAAAATATTGGGGACAATGATCCCATTGCTTTAGATCATAATGGTTAAGATTTTGATGATTTTCATATCTCTGAAGTTATTAAGTTCTTACAAAAACTTGCTAGAAGTCCTAATGCTAGTGCTATAAATTTGGCCTTTCCAAAACATATTACAAATGCTCTCATAAAAGCTAGAGAAGAGAAATTTAAACTTGAAACTTCTATTCCTAGGAAGTTGGAAGATGGTTGGGAGCCCATCATTAAGATGAGGGTCAATGATTTTGATTGTAATGCTTTATGTGATCTTGGTGCAAGTATTTCTTTTATGCCTAAGAAACTCTATGATATGCTTGACTTGCCACCATTGAAAAATTGTTATTTGGATGTTAATCTTGCTGATAATTCTATAAAGAAACCTTTGGGGAGGATTGATAATGTTCGCATTACGGTTAACAATAACCTTGTCCCCGTTGATTTTGTTGTCTTGGATATTGAATGCAATGCATCTTGTCCCATTATTTTGGGAAGACCTTTTCTTCGAACTGTTGGTGCTATTATTGATATGAAGGAAGGGAATATTAAGTATCAATTTCCTCTCAAGAAAGGTATGGAACACTTCCCTAGAAAGAGAATGAAGTTACCTTTTGATTCTATTATTAGAACAAATTATGATGTTGATGCTTCATCTCTTGATAATACTTCATTCACACTTTCTGCGCCTAGTCGAAAGGCGTTAAAGAAAAGCGCTTATGGGAGACAACCCATTATTTTACTTCTGCACTTTTGTTTTATATTTGAGTCTTGGAAGTTGTTACTACTGTAGCAACCTCTCCTTATCTTTATTTTATTGCATTGTTGTGCCAAGTAAAGTCTTTGATAGTAATGTTAATACTAGATTTGGATTACTGCGCAGAAACAGATTTCTTGCTGTCACGAATTTGAGTAGACCTCTTTGTAGGTAACTCAGAAAAATCTTGCTATTTCACATCTGTGTGATCCTCAGATATGTACGCAACTTTCATTCAATTTGAGCTTTTTCATCTGAGCAAGTTAAGTGCCGCTGAAAAATTCGTCTTGACGGACTGTTCTGTTTTGACAGATTCTGCTTTTTATTTCGCATTGCCTCTTTTGTTATGTTGAATGGATTTCTTTGTTCCATTAACTTTCAGTAGCTTTGTGCAATGTCCAGAAGTGTTAAGAATGATTATTTCACATCTGAATATGTGAATTTTTGATTATGCACTAACCCTCTAATGAGTTTGTTTTGAGTTTGGTGTGGAGGAAGTTTTCAAGGACCAAGAGAGGAGGATGATACAATATGATCAAGAAGAGTGAAAAATCTAAGCTTGGGGATGCCCCCGTGGTTCATCCTGCATATTTCAAGAAGACTCAAGCATCTAAGCTTGGGGATGCCCAAGGCATCCCCTTCTTCATCGACAACTTATCAGGTCACCTCTAGTGAAACTATATTTTTATTCCGTCACATCTTATGTGCTTTACTTGGAGCGTTTGTATTTTTTATTTTTGTTTATGTTTGAATAAAATCGGATCCTAGCATTCCTTGTGTGGGAGAGAGACACACTCCGCTCGTTCATATGAACACTGGTGTTCTTAGCGTTACTTTTAATGTTCATGGCGAAGGTTGAAACTGCTTCGTTCATTGTTATATGGTTGGAAACAGAAAATGCTTCATGTGGTAATTGGTATATGGTCTTGAATAATTTGATACTTGGCAATTGTTTTGCTAAAATAGATCATGTTTAAGCTCTTGCATCATGTACTTTGCACCTATTAATTAAGAACTACCATAGAGCTTGTTGAAATTTGGTTTGCATGATTGGTCTCTCTAAAGTCTAGATATTTTCTGGTGAAGTGTTTGAACAACAAGGAAGACGAGTGTAGAGTCTTATAATGCTTGCAATATGTTCTTATGTAAGTTTTGCTGTACCGGTTCATACTTGAGTTTGCTTCAAACAACCTTGCTAGCCAAAGCCTTGTACCGAGAGGGAATACTTCTCGTGCATCCAAAACCTTGAGCCAAAAACTATGCCATTTGTGTCCACCATACCTACCTACTATGTGGTATTTCTCTGCCATTCCAAAGTAAATTACTTGAGTGCTACCTTTAAAATTTCATTCTTTGTCTTTGCAATATATAGCTCATGGAAAAATAGCTTAAAAAACTATTGTGGTATTGAATATGTTACTTATGTATCTTATTTCTTATAAGTTGCTTGTTGAGCAGTAACCATGTTTCTGGGGACGCCATCAACTATTACACCTTTGTTGAATATCATGTGAGTTGCTATGCATGTTCGTCTTGTCCGAAGTAAGGGTGATTTATCATGATCAAATGGTTTGAGTATGCATATTGTTAGAGAAGAACATTGGGCCGCCAACTAAAGCCATGAATCATGGTGGAAGTTTCGGTTTGGACATTAATCCTCAATCTCTTATGAGAATATTATTCGTTGTTGAATGCTTATGCATTAAAGAGGAGTCCATTATCTGTTTTCTATGTTGTCCCGGTATGGATGTCCTTAGTTGAGATCTATCAAAAACGAGAAATCAAATGCGATCTATCTTCTTGGACCTTTGTACAGGCAGCATAGAGGTACCCCTTTGTGACACTTGGTTGAAACATATGTTATGCAATGATAATCCATGTAAATCCAAGCTAATTAGGACAAGGTGCAAGCACTATTGGTATTCTATGCATGAGGCTTGCAACTTATAGGATGTCTTATGCATAACACATATGAATTATTACTACCGTTGACAAAATTGTTTCTATGTTTTCAAAATAAAAGCTCTAGCACAAAAATAGTAATCCATGCTTCCCTCTGCGAAGGGCCTTTCTTTTACTTTATGTTGAGTCAGTTTAGCTACTTCCTTCTATCTTAGAAGCAAACACTTGTGTCAACTGTGTGCATTGATTCCTACATACTTGCTTATTTGCATTCATCATATTACTTTGTGTTGACAATTATCCATGAGATATACATGTTGAAGTTGAAAGCAACCGTTGAAACTTATATCTTCCTTTGTGCTGCATCAAGAATTTATTGCTTTATGAGTTAACGCCTATGCAAGTCTTATTGATGCTTGTCTTGAAAGTACCATTCATGAAAAGTCTTTGCTATATGATACAGTTGTTTAAGCATTGTCTTTACCATTGCTTCGAATCACTTCATTCATCTCATATGCTTTACAATAGTATTGATCAAGATTATGATAGCATGTCACTTCAGAAATTATCCTTGTTATCGTTTACCTACTCGAGGGCGAGTAGGAACTAAGCTTAGGGATGCTTGATACGTCTCAAACGTATCTATAATTTCTTATGTTCCATGCTAGTTTTATGATAATACTCACATGTTTTATACACACTTTACATCATTTATATGCATTTTCCGGCACTAACCTATTAACGAGATGCCGAAGCGCCGGTTCTGTTTTGTGTTGTTTTTGGTTTCAGAAATCCTACACAGGAAATATTCTCGGAATTGGACGAAACGAACGCCCGGGTCTTATTTTTCCATGGAGCTTCCGGAAGACCGAAGAGGATACGAAGTGGGGCCACGAGGCGCCGACACCACAGGGCCGCGCGGCCAAGGGGGGGCCCGCGCCGCCCTATGGTGGGGGGCCCCCGTGCCTCCTCCGACTGTGCCCTTCCTCCTACTTATACTCTCCGTCGCGAAAACCCTATTACCGAGAGCCACGATACGGAAAAAGTTCCAGAGACGCCGCCGCCGCCAATCCCATCTCGGGGGATTCAGGAGATCGCCTCCGGCACCCTGCCGGAGAGGGGAATCATCACCGGAAGGACTCTACATCACCATGATCGCCTCCGGACTGATGCGTGAGTAGTTCATCCTTGGACTATGGGTCCATAGCAGTAGCTAGATGGTTGTCTTCTCCTCATTGTGCTATCATGTTAGATCTTGTGAGCTGCCTATCATGATCAAGATCGTCTATTTGTAATGCTACATGTTGTGTTTGTTGGGATCCGATGAATATGGAATACTATGTCAAGTTGATTATCAATCTATCATAGATGTGTTGTTTATGTTCTTGCATGCTCTCCGTTGCTAGTAGAGGCTCTGGCCAAGTTGATACTTGTGACTCCAAGAGGGAGTATTTATGCTCGATAGTGGGTTCATGCCTCCATTGAATCTGGGACGGTGACAGAAAGTTCTAAGGTTGTGGATGTGTTGTTGCCACTAGGGATAAAACATCGATGTTTTGTCTAAGGATATTTGTGTTGATTACATTACGCACCATACTTAATGCAATTGTCCGTTGTTTGCAACTTAATACTCGGAAGGGGTGCGGATGCTAACCCGAAGGTGGACTTTTTAGGCATAGATGCATGCTTGGATAGCGGTCTATGTACTTTGTCGTAATGCCCTAATTAAATCTCATAGTAGTCATCATGATATGTATGTGCATTGTTATGCCCTCTCTATTTGTCAATTGCCCAAGCTGTAATTTGTTCACCCAACATGCTATTTCTTATTGGAGAGACACCACTAGTGAACTGTGGACCCCGGTCCATTCTTTTACATCTGAAATACAATCTACCGCAAACTCTGTTCTTTGTTGTTCTTCGCAAACAAACATCATTTTCCACACCATACGTTTAATCCTTTGTTTACAAGCAAGCCGGTGAGATTGACAACCTCACTTCGTTAAGTTGGGGCAAAGTATTTTGATTGTGTTGTGCAGGTTTCACGTTGGCGCCGGAATCCCTGGTGTTGCCCCGCACTACACTCCTCCACCAACAACCTTCACGTGGCCTTCATCTCCTACTGGTTCGATAACCTTGGTTTCTTACTGAGGGAAAACTTGCTGCTGTACGCATCACACCTTCCTCTTGGGGTTACCAACAGACGTGTGTCTCACGCGCCATCACCCGGCGAGTCCATGCCGGCCTAGGAGGGGCGCGGCCGGGCAAAGCCATGCCGACCTAGGCAGGGCACGACCGGGATTGAGGGGAAAGCCGTTCTGGGCCATGCCGACCTAGGAGTTGGACGCCGGTCTAGCCAGCCTGAGCATGTAGGTTCAGGAGCAGTATCTCGTCCTAGGGGGGCGCAACCATAATTGGGCCACCCGGGTTTGGGCGTGGCCTAGCCGGGATAAGTATGCAGGTTTGCCGACATTGGGACCCTATGCCGGTTGGAGGCCCAGTGCTAGTTTTGCATGATGTTGGCCAGGCAAGCGAGCAACATGTATGTGGGACGGCCTGACATTTCTATGTCGGTTTGGGCTTGATCCGACCTAGGAGCGGTGCCAGGTTTGTTGGCTAGGCCGACATAGTTATGTCGGTTGGACCGACTTGGCCCAGGAGCGAAGGAGCATCAAAATGGGGTAAAAAAGGAGCCGATTTGTGCCTTGCAGGCTGCCTCCTTTCTTTCTTTATTCTCCACTTCATAGCTTGTCTTTATTCTCTTTTCAGTGATTCATTACATCACCAACTCTGGGATACTCGGGGTCATATCCCCGACATCATGTTTCACTGTTGTGAGTATTTCTCCATGTTCATGAGGGCATATTAAATTGGCTATGATTTCTATATAGTATATATGCAATGAGTATTTGGTCAAGTTTTAATCTTTTATGTGGTTCTATGATGGTGATATGCAAACCTCGACTACATATTACTTCACTTATATGGCCTCATAGGGCTACACCTTAGTGTAATGAAGAGGGTAGGAAGGGATGGAATGACAGAAACCGTGTTCCAATACTTTGAGTTGCAATAGGGGGTTTTAGATCGGGGACCCTAGAACTAAATTCTATGGTTGGACATTTATGTCTTAATGATTTCTTAGTTTTCTCATGAGAACAGCATTAGGACCAACCATAAGGGGTGTACTTGCTCATATGGCTGCACCTAATTTAGGCTCTATCCAGTGAGTTAAACTTGAAAAAAAATGCTTACCATGTTGTTCAGAAATCTCTATGCAAAATAATCCATGCCTCCCTCGAGAACGCTGGTTACATATAATTACACATACTTGAGCTTGTCCTCTTGCTGCATAGAGGAGTGGGATTTCCCTTATTAAGAGTATTTATTTATTGCAATTTGCTTTTAGCAATTTACTTTTTTAAAAAAAATAATAAACCCAAAACGCAAACCACTCCATATGCTAAAGTTTAACTTGTCAAACTTGCTAACCAATACTTTCAGCTCCTCGTGGCTTCGAAAACCTTTTCTTATTGAAAGAAACTACAATAGATCACTTGCACTTGGGATACATCATATGCACGACCTGTTCGACGGGCCGTCATCCTCTAGGTTGATGAAAAAGCCGAGGCGTCGTGCATGCTCAACCACCTCGCGGTGGTGCTTTACCGCTGACCACTACTCGAAGAACTTGTTCCTCTCCTTGAAAAAGGCACGCTTGGTGATGCGCTAGCCCGGAAACTCTTCAGGGTCCTCCTCCACCTTCATCCACAGGGCTTCCGCCTTGTACTCCAGTGGCGGCATCCACTCCTTCGCCTTGCAATTCGGCTTAAAGAGCTGGATGCGCCTGCCAGGAGGAGAAGGTGAGAGCTAGGTGCGGTGGTAATGAATGACGATGATGCCTCCGATACATGATGAGCGCGGATTGCACACCTTTGGGCCCCAAGAGGAAGGTATGATGAGCACAGTAGCAAGTTTTCCCTCAGTAAGAAACCAAGGTTTAATCGACCAGTTGGAGAAATGCGTGACTTCTAAAGGTGTTGCTAGCTGACTATTGGCAGGGTGCACTACCGGCGTCAGCAACAACGTGGGACCTACACACAACACAACCAAAATACTTTGCCCCAACTTACAGTGAGGTTGCCAATCTCACCGGTTTTGCTGAACACAAAGGATTAAATGTATCGAGTGGAAGGAGATGTTTGCAGTAATTACAGAGAATAGAGCTTGCAGTAATTAAATAGAGCATGATTGAAGTGGATGAATTTATCAGTGTAAAGGAAAGGACCGGGATCCACAGTTCACTAGAGGTGTCTCTCCATAAAGATAAATAACATGCTAGGTGAACAAATTACAGCTAGGAAATTGACATAATATCGACCATACATGACAAGATGATTACTATGAGATTCGTTTGAGCATTACAACATAATACATAGACCGTAATCCAACTACGTCTATGACCAATAATACACCTTTCGGTTATCGTCTGAACCCCTTCCAGTATTAAGTTGCAGATTATCACATTAAGCAATGTGTGTAAAGTAAACAATAGAATTACCCTTGGATAAAACATTGTTGTTTTCTCCCTAGTAGCAACAACACATCTACAATCTTAGAAGTTATTGTCACTCTCCCAGAAAACTAGAGGCATGAACCTACTATCGAGCATAAATACCCCCTCTTGGAGTCACAAGCATCTACTTGGCCAGAGTATCTATTAGCAACAGAGAGCATGCAAGATCACAAATAACATATGACATGAATATATAATTGACCTCAATATAGTATTCAATATTCATCGGATCCCAGCAAACACAACATGTAGCATTACATAAGGATGATCTTGATCATGTAGGGCAGCTCACAAGATCTAAACATGAGGCACAAATTGGAGAAGACAACCATCTACCTACTGCTATGGACCCATAGTCCAGGGATGAACTACTCACGCATCACTTCGGAGGCGGGCATGGTGATGTAGATGCCTCCGACGATGATTTCCCCCTCCGGCAGGGTGCCGGGAAGAGCTTCAGAACCCTCCCGAGATGGGTTCTGCGATGGCGACCGCGACGAAACTTTTCGTGGATGGAAACTCGGGTATCTGGGGTTTTCCCGAGATCGTGAATAAATAGGCGGAGGGGCGATGTCGGTGGAGGCCAGGGTGGCACACACCACCCCTAGGCGCGAGCCAGGGTCAGGTCAGTGCCTAGGGCTTGCGTGGCCGCCATGCCCCCCTTCGACTCCCCTATGGACTCAGTCTTCATTACGGAGAAATATTAACTTCGGCTTTTATTTCGTCCAATTCCGAGAATATTTCCTGTACAACTTTTCTGAAACCAAAAACAGCAGAAAACATGGAACTAGCACTGTGGCATCTTGTTAATAGGTTAGTGCCGGAAAATGTATAAAAGTGCAACGAAGCATGAGCTAAACATATATAAATTGGTGTAAAATAAGCATGGAACATCAAAAATTATAGATACGTTTGAGACATATCCAAACGCAATAGAGGGAAGTCCTTGTACTTGTCTATCACTGGTGCGAGGTAGCAGGGCGATGGTGTCGAGTACGGCGAGTATTGGGCCGAGGACGAGGATGAGCGCAAGGATGACGATGCCTGCTAGCACCACGCTCCTGGGCATGGTTGTGGTCATGGCATCGTAAACGGCAGATTATTCCCATCGTCGATGTGGAGGACACATGCAAGGGTCCTCCCAGGGGCGCTCCACCATCGTTGCCGCCCCTCTAGTTACTGTTCTCCGGTGATCTGATCCTCGCACTGTAGCGTGTAGAACATCAACAAGCTAGGCAACGTTGTTGTCGGGGTCCCAACATGGGTTGTTGCGCTCCTCCGGCTTGAGGGACCATACGTGGTTGTAGATGGCCGCTGTGTGCACCGCTTGGACCGGCATGGGTGGCACCGGCAAGCCGCCGATGGTAAGTACCCACCCGACGGATAGCGCATGTCCAACAGAACAAGGTATCACACCTGCTAGAGCGCTTGTGCCTCCTCGATGAGCAGCCAATGCTGCCGGAAGCCGTTCGTAGCGGCGGCGTCGCCTTCGTATCACTCCATGTCTGGCCGGATGTGTGTGTGTGTGGGGGGGGTGCTTGGCGTTTCTCCACCTGCTCGATGTTTCTCAGTGTTCTGCTCGGTGGAGGGGAAAGGCTTGCATGTGAAAGAAATGTGAGAGACGGAAGGTTTTTATAGCGGGGGAAAGGGATGCATTGGTCCTGGCTGCAAAGGCTGGCACTAAAGGCGAGCATGCCATTAACGCTACGCGAAAGGCGAGAAGGAAGAAGACGACTGGTTCACAACCGCTGATGACGATGGCCCACGACGACCAGGCGTTTCTCGCGTTCTTTTCCCGGACTCCTTCCCGTCCGGTCTTATGCGACTTGGTGCCGGCTCATGCCCCCGGGGAACTTTTTCTTGGATGACTTAGAATTTCCACCCCGGAACTGTGTCTAGCTGAATAGGAGTCGACACCACTTCGGTGTCTCTGTGGAGCATCTGTTGCTCTTTATCTTCTAATTCATCATTTTCCGCTCCCTCGAGGGAGCAATCCGCGGAAGGGTTGGCTTGGCCGACATGGCTATGCCACATATTGTACTGGACGTTTCCCCACTGATTTTGGCCAGATTGACCGAACCCTAGCCACTGTTGCCGCCGGGATGCCTCCATGTCGTGGCGAACCTCTGGGTTCCACCGGCTTCCATGGCGCCCTACTCTGGCTATCGGGCACCTTCACGGCCGAGATGTTGATGCATGTAAAATGCATACATGAACTTTGTCCTTTATTAGAATGAGTTCCCACATATTTGCAACATATATGATGATAATACCATGTTTTACATTGATTTATGGGGATTTACGAATGAACCCCTTTATTTGGTTTATAACTCAGCAGAACAAAAATTTCCCGTTTTGTGTTTTTCACATTTTCAGAGACCTATACGGAGTCAAATTGAGCTAGAATTTTTGGAGGGTCATTTCTTCATCATGAGAAGCACCCTGGGCCCTGGAAGCACACCTGGAGGGTCCTGAGGCCCAAAAGAGCACATGTGACACGCCCAGACCCGTAGGGCGCGCCACCCCCTCTATTTTGACCGTCGATCGTCCAAATTGCTTGATTCTTTCGCCCACCAAAGTATTTTGACCTAAAAACCAATATATATGGCCCTGAAGAGTTCTCGGGAGGAGAGCATTGTTGAAAGATTGAAACACGAAAATAGAGGCTGTAGCAGCGAAGATTGGAGGGAGAAACTCCGCCGATATCACCGCCGAAGGGATCTCCACCTTCTCCAACATCTTCCTCATCACAACCATGATCAAGGGGGAGTAGTCCACCTCTGGACTACGGGTTTGTGGCAGTAGCTTGATCTATTTCTCTCATGTTCTTCATTGTTCTTAGTACCATATGAGCTGCCCAAGATGATTATGGTCATATTTGTAATAACTATGTGGTGGATCTTTATTCTATGATATAATACTATGAGATTTTGCTATACTTTGTTTAATATGTAGCATATTATGTACCCCATTCTTAAGTATTGGTTATGATCCAACTTGTATGCAAGAATGTGTGTGGGGTGATGTGTGTGTTAGATGGAATAGCATGGTTTTAGTGATGGAGTAGTGACACCAAATTCATGATCTATTATGATTTTGCCTTTTCTTTTGCTATCTCACTAGGGATAAAGTGAATGCATGTGCTATGTTCATTATGTGACAAAGTTACGATCTTGTTTATTCAAGGTAGCATATTTGACATTGAAACATCATGTCAAAGTTCTTATAGCTATGCTCTGTTAATTCTTAATACAAGATTGCTTCAAGTTTATTCCTATCTTGTGGAGTGTAAGAGAGATGTGATACATCATCTCTATGTTAGGACATGATGCACATATGAATTCTTATCTTATGCATGTTAAAGTTATTATCTTCATATCTCATTGATAAATTTTTATTGTCCACTACAACTTAAAAGAGAAAATAGTCAAGTGAACCAATGAACCCTAGTCCAATTTTAATCATAAGAATCACCTTTCCATCACGTTAATCTTATTTTTTTATTTGCAACACTATTTTAATCAGAAAATACAAAATACTTTTATTGCTTAATTGCACTCAAAACAGCCAAACAAACAAACCTTTACCGCTTTTACTTAGTTTATTTCAGTTGCTTAGTTTACTTTACTTTAGTTATTACTTTATTTACTTTTACTTACATGAAACCTTGTGCTTGACAACCACACGGTGGAGTTTGGGACACAAGGCTTTATTTTTTTTACAAGATTGCTAGAAGAAGAGATGGAGAGATAACTCTTTAGGCCATTCTCCGAGAGTTTGATATAAACCCTCAAGTCACCCTTGTGGGGAAAATACTCGAGTCAAGTGAACCCATGAAGCATGGTCCAATTTTAATCATAAGAAACACATTCCATCACTTTTATCTTACTTTTAATTTACAACACTATTTTAATCCTAAAATACAAAAATATTTTTATTTCTTATTTGCACTCAACCCCCCCCCCCAAAAAAAACCTTTACCTCTTTTACTTAGTTTATTTCATTTGCTTAATTTACTTTACTTTAGTTATTATTTATTTACTTTTACTTACACGAAATCTTGTGCTTGACAACCACACAGTGGAGTTGGAGACACAAGGTTTTATTTTATCTTGCAGGATTGCTAGAAGAAGAGAGGGAGAGATAACTCATTACGCCGTTCCACCAGAGTTCGATATAAACCCTCGAGTCACCCTTGTGGGGGAAATACTTTGCTGACACAACACTCTGCACTTGGATTTCCAACGTCATCAGATGCGCGTGTGGCTCGTCACATTCCGCACCGTGCACGAGGCCGCAAGCTCGTACAGAGCTACAACGTGGATGTTCAATCGCATACTTCTCGATCTCAACTTCCTCGAGTGCGAGTCTCAGGATGAAACCAAGATGCTAGCACCTTCTTCGCTCCTCGTGACACGCGAGAACTGATACGTCTCCGACGTATCGATAATTTCTTATGTTCCATGCCACATTATTGATGATATATACATGTTTTATGCATACTTTATGTCATATTTATGCATTTTCCGGCACTAACCTATTAACGAGATGCCGAAGAGCCAGTTGCTGTTTTCTGCTGTTTTTGGTTTCGGAAATCCTAGTAAGGAAATATTCTCGGAATTGGACGAAATCAACGCCCAGGGTCCTATTTTTGCACGAAGCTTCCAGAAGTCCGAGGGAGAGACGAAGTGGGGCCACGAGGTAGCGACACACCAGGGCGGCGCGGCCCAAGCCCTGGCCGCGCCGGCCTGTTGTGTGGGCCCCTCGCATCGCCTCTTGACCTGCCCTTCCGCCTACATATAGTCTTCGTCGCGAAACCCCCGACACCGAGAGCCACGATACGGAAAACCTTCCAGAGACGCCGCCGCCGCCAATCCCATCTCGGGGATTCGGGACATCGCCTCCGGCACCCTGCCGGAGAGGGGAATCATCTCCCGAAGGACTCTTCACCGCCATGGTCGCCTCCGGAGTGATGAGTGAGTAGTTCACCCCTGGACTATGGGTCCATAGCAGTAGCTAGATGGTCATCTTCTCCTTATGTGCTTCATTGTCGGATCTTGTGAGCTGCCTAACATGATCAAGATCATCTATCTGTAATGCTATATGTTGTGTTTGTCGGGATCCTATGGATAGAGAATACTATGTTATGTTGATTATCAATCTATTACCTATGTGTTGTTTATGATCTTGCATGCTCTCCGTTATTAGTAGAGGCTCGGCCAAGTTTTTACTCTTAACTCCAAGAGGGAGTATTTATGCTCGATAGTGGGTTCATGCCTCCATTAAATCTGGGACAGTGACAGAAAGTTCTAAGGTTGTGGATGTGTTGTTGCCACCAGGGATAAAACATTGATGCTATGTCCGAGGATGTAGTTATTGATTACATTACGCACCATACTTAATGCAATTGTCTGTTGTTTGCAACTTAATACCGGAAGGGGTTCGGATGATAACCTGAAGGTGGACTTTTTAGGCATAGATGCATGCTGGATAGCGGTCTATGTACTTTGTCGTAATGCCCAATTAAATATCACAATACTTATCATATCATGTATGTGCATTGTCATGCTCTCTCTATTTGTCAATTTCCCGACTGTAATTTGTTCACCCAACATGCTATTTATCTTATGGGAGAGACACCTCTAGTGAACTGTGGACCCCGGTCCATTCTTTTACATTGAATACAATCTATCGCAATACTTGTTCTACTTGTTTTCTCGCAAACAATCATCATCCACACTATACATCTAATCCTTTGTTACAGCAAGCCGGTGAGATTGACAACCTCGCTGTTTCATTGGGGCAAAGTACTTTGGTTGTGTTGTGCAGGTTCCACGTTGGCGCCGGAATCCTCCCTGGTGTTGCGCCGCACTACATCCCGCCGCCATCAACCTTCGACGTGCTTCTTGGCTCCTACTGGTTCGATAAACCTTGGTTTCTTACTGAGGGAAAACTTGCCGCTGTACGCATCACACCTTCCTCTTGGGGTTCCCAACGGACGCGCGCTGTACGCGTATCAAGCTCTTTTTCTGGCGCCGTTGCCGGGGAGATCAAGACACGCTGCAAGGGGAGTCTCCACAATCCAATCTCTTTACTTTGTTTTTGTCTTGCTTTATTTTATTTACTACTTTGTTTACTGCATTATATCAAAACACAAAAAAATTAGTTGCTAGCTTTACTTTATTTACTGTTTTGCACTCTATATATCAAAAACACAAAAAAATTAGTTACTTGCATTCACTTTATTTTCCTTTAGTTTATTTCATCATGTTTCCTCCTAAGTTCACTCTGAAAGACATACCGGTAGGACGAGGGTCTATAATTGGGAAAGATAATATAGAAGATTTTTTCACTCATGTTAGTACCACTGAAGATTTTGAAGATAGACACTTGGTAGAACTTGCTCCTACTTATGAAATTGTTGTTGCTTCTTTAGTTCACATGTTGGAAACTAAATTTGTTAATCTTAATCCTATAATCCAACACATGTTTCTCACACTCGGTGATATGGAAGAAGGGGAAAAGAAAGATTTTGTATTAGAAACCCTTCTTAAAGAATTTGGGGGAATAGCAAGGGAAGCTAGAAAAGTCTTCACTAAATATAATATGCTAGGCTCTTATACCAATTTTGCCAGTACCCTTGAAAAAATGGAAAAAGATAGACAAAAGTATACTAATCAAGTTAATTATGAGGGGGATATTAAAACCTCAATACCGTGCAAACTCTTAGGAATGTGCGAGGCACTAGAAAATAATTATGCTTGGCTTGTTCCCGAAAATTTGTTTGATGAAAATAGCAAGCCTAAGACTAATGAAAAGGGAGCCTCTGAAACTTACATAGACAAGATACAATGCATAGTTGAGAAAACTCCAAACCCCGCTGTCGATGCATCATCTCTTGATAATACTTGATATACACTTGTTGGGGGGATGACCCCCGGTATGCCAAAGGCATGCCAAACCGGATGGTTTTAGCCATCAAGATACCGGTTTAATGTTCGTACCGGGGCACAAAGACAGGAAGTTGGCTAAGTGAGGCTAAGCCGGTATCCCCAAGAGGGGTATGCCGGAACCGGGTAAAGAAGACACCGGGCTACCGGAAAGAAGAGCAAGTCGGCAGGACTGGTCAAAGATTCTCTCCAGAGCTAGAAGACAAAGATGAGCTAAGCAAAGTAGCTTTAAACGAAGGGCTGACGATAAAGAGGAGGATGACGATGAAAGAAGCCGGAGGACGTCGGCATCCACGATTAAAGAAGACCCCGGTGTCATCTATGATTAAAGTAGCTTTGTAAAGTAGTTTGTCTAGTCAAAGATGCCATTAGGGTTTCTTGCCCTGTAAGCCACCCTCTCCCCTATATAAGGAGAGGGGGCAGCCCTCTTCACGGGCACGGACGAAGAGGTGTAGAGATAGACGAACACATGTACTAAGAAGCTTGTAACCTGTGGAGATCAATAAAGAAGATGATCTAGAGCGAGTTCTTCCTTATGTCTTTCTTCTTCAACCTCTAGCCTTGGCTAAGTTCTTGAGGAAACCATCCGGAAGTTCATCCCATCTAATCACAAACCCTCCCCCGAATCCTCTTGCGTCCATTCGGCCCCAACTTAAGCCATCCTATGGCATCTGTCTGTTCACCACGACGACAGTTGGCGCCCACCTTACGGATCCTTCTACCGGCACCTTTCAGGCGGTCGCTGATGAGGGAGAAGGTGTCGGGCACTTCTTCTCCAGGCCAGAGAGTCCGGAAGAGCTGGGTGGCCACATCAGGGATGTCGGAGAGGTTCCGGTCTATGGCGCGCATATGGGAAACCCGCGCATTCAGCGCAACCAAATGGTCATAGGGGTCCCAAGGCGCGCTCAGATTCTTGTATGCCTGGGCAACCCGGCGCTCTCCAACCCTCTTCACGGCAAACGCCTGGGAGTCCGGGAAGAGCCCTGTAAGGTGAAGGAAAGAAGGAAGTTAAGCAAATACTGCCGGAAGAGATAAGCTTATAAGCAGAAACCGGAAAATAAAAAAGAAACTTACGAAGGGCAAGCGCGTCAGTCTGCGTAACCAGAAGGTCGTATTCCTTCTGTTCCGCCTCCAGCCGCGCGGCCTTGTCCTCGGCTGCCTTCCGCGCCTTGGCGGCCTCTTCCAGTTCAGCCTGAAACACCACGTTGGCATTGCCGGCATCCTCCAGCGCCTCATGAAGCTTGGCCTCGGCAGCGGACTCAGCAGCTTGCAGCGCCTTAGCATGATCAAGACCAAGCTGGATATACTGACGCTTAAGCTCCCCGTAGCTTGTCTCATGGGCGCTCAGGTCCTCCTGGTGCTGCCGGATAAGCTGGTCCTTTTTCTCTGAAACCCGGAAAGAAAGTGTTAGCAAAGTTGTATTGATACAACGTAGAAAAAGCAAGTTAACGGGAAAACAGGAAGCTGTACCTTCGGCGGCGGCAAGCTGCGTCTTGAGGGCCTCGATAGAAGCTTCCGGGATAGCTGTTGAAGCAAACAATCATAAGTGTCAGCTATTGAGAGAAAGAAAGCTTTCCGATGAAAAGATGTCGGAGGCGCAGAAGTTTACCTTGGCACTTGCCGTGTGCCTCAGCGAGGTCCCGGTGCTCCCAAAGGAGCTCCTCAAAGAGGATCTTCCGAGCATCAGCCGTGGTCTGTTCAAGGGAATGGTGTTAGCTAAGAGCAAAGATCTTAACCCGAAACTCGGGGACTGGCTATGCCGGTTTCGCGCGTTTCTAGTTAAGTTTCGCGCTAAGAGCAAAGATCTTAACCGGAAACTCGGGGACTGGCTATGCCGGTTTTGCGCGTTTCTAGTTAAGTTTCGCGCTAAGAGCAAAGATCTTAACCCGAAACTCGGGGACTGGCTATGCCGGTTTTGCGCGTTTCTAGTTAAGTTTCGCGCTAAGAGCAAAGATCTTAACCCGAAACTCGGGGACTGGCTATGCCGGTTTCGCGCGTTTCTAGTTAAGTTTCGCGCTAAGAGCAAAGATCTTAACCCGAAACTCGGGGACTGGCTATGCCGGTTTCGCGCGTTTTCAGTTAAGTTTCGCGCTAAGAGCTACGCTCTCAACACGAAACTCGGGGACTGGGAGGATAGACAGGATTCAGCAAAAAAGAGAAATCGGCATAAAGTTGAAGGTTCAAGGAAAGATAGAAAATAGCCAGAAGAAGAGAAACCAAGATAAATCAAGAAATGGAACAAGCTTTATGAGACTTACCATCATGTTGTTCGTGGCATCGAACCACACGCTGTCCAGCTCTTTGACGGCCCGACGCAGCCGCATGAAGTGCTCTTCGGAGGACCGCTCACCCACAGCGTCAGGCTCCGGTAGCCGGTCCTTGCCCAGGCCGCGGGTCGCCTTGGACACGTCCGCGGCGTTCCACTTCTCCGCGTAGGGCAGCAAGTGCCCCAGCTCCTGGCCTCTGCGCTGGAACACGGTGATCCGGCAAGAAGGCGGTGGCCTTCTCGCCGGCAGCGCTAGCAGCGCGGCCGACGTGCAGCACCAAGGGCTGCTGGCTGACAGAGGGGGCGCTGGAAGCCGTTGCCTTCCCCTTGGTGAGCGCCAAGGTATTGGGCGGCGGCATCGTGGAAGTGGCGCCGGCTGGCTCGGTATGAGGAGCTTCCGGCGGTGGTGTTGGCGTAGTTCTGGGAGAAGGGGGAGCGTCAGGCGCGTCGCCCGGGTTGGAGCTTGCCGGTGCGGAAGCTTCCGGCGCGGCTTTGGAGGGGGAGGACTTCTTGGTCTTCTTCTTCTTTTTCTTCTGTAGGACGGGAGGAACCAGAGGTTCCGCCCGCCCAGCAGCTTCTTCTCCGGCGCCGATGTTGCTGGCGCCGGTGTCTTGGTTCTCGAGAGGGGAGACAGGGTCCTCCTCTGCGCGGTGATCTGGCGGTGTAGGGGCCGCGCGCCCCGAACTTGTGGTGCCTCCCAGAGGGGAGGCAGAGGTGTTGCCGGCACCAGATGGTGTCGGGCTTGAGTGAGGAGGAGGAGTTGAGGTCCTGGCGGATCCGGCAGAGCCGAGCTTGAGCGCGGGGCTGAAAGAGAGAAAAATAAAGGGTTGGAAAAAAGCAACCGGAAAGGAACTTGGTAAAAACAAAACAAGCAGAGAAACGGGGTCTTACCCAGAAGAGGTCGGCATCTGCCTGCTCTTGTAGCGCCTCATGCCTGTGACCTTCCCCGCTACAGGTTCAGTCCGGAAGCGTTTGGAGGCAGGGGCCTGGCTCGAACCGGCATCAGAGGCCGGAGCCTTGTTCTTCTGGCCTTGGGCCATGAGTTTCTCCACAAACTCGTGGCCTGCCTCGGCCCCCAGGGGAGCAACGTGCTCATGGACCTGTGGGTTGATGTTGGCTGAGGGAACATCTACAGAGAAACAATAACAGAAGAATATGAGAGATCAAAAAGAAAAACTACCTCAAGCAAGGTTAGGTCGTCAGACGAACCGGTCGGTTCCGGTGGAGATTTGCCGAGGCGCGAGGCGGGAGTCCGGCCCATCTTCAGATCCTGCCAACGGATGAAGGGGTCCGGGTCGAACTTGTCAAGACCACGCTTCCGGCAAGGGCCCCGCTGGTCTGAGTCAATACGGGGGAAGCGGTCCTTAGCCTGAAAACAAAAGAAAAAAGGGTTAGTCGCAGTATGAAAGTTACCGGTAAGCCGACCCGAGTTGCGTAATTTCTTACTTCTTGGGTCGGAGGGTTAGTAGAACTGAGGGGCCGGAGGCCCCATTCCCAATCATCTGGCATGGCAGTCTGGCAGATCTTCCTAGCCTTGAGGACAACGTCCTTTTTGCTGAGAGGAAGTCCGGTGATCTTGGTAGGATCACCGGGACCATACATCTCGCTCATCTTATGAACGCGACGCTTAAGAGGGAGCACCCGGCGTGAGATGAAAGGCGCGGATAATGTCATCAGAGCAGATGCTGGTATCCTTCATCAGCTCCTTCATAAAGCGTACCACCCGGTTTGTTTCGATATGATCTGCCTTCGGGTTGTAGCTCCAGTTGATTTTTCTGGGCGGCGCCGGATTAAAAGGCGGCAGATTGATGAGATCTGCGGCGCCGTCGTTCCTCACGTAAAAGAAGGTCCCTTGCCATAACCGGCATGACTCGAGACCGGTAAACTTTAAGAAAGGGCTCCCTTGGCGGGAGCCAATGATGCAAGACCCGCATTGTACGGGGGGTTTTGGTTTAGGGATATCCTTGCCCTGAACGGAATTGATCCGAAGAGCAAAGAAACGGGCAAACGTCTCGCGAGTGGGACGAATGCCGATATAAGCCTCCATGAAGGTGGCATAGCAAGAGAGGTAGAAAACGGCATTGCCGGGAAGATGGTGAGGCTGAAGTCGGTAGAAGTCAAGGAATTGACGGAAAAAATCTGAGGCGGGAAGGCCGAAGCCGCGCTCGAAGTGAGCGAGAAACACAACATGTTCACCGGGATTAAGCACCGGTTCAATTTCGTCACCGGGAAGCCGGCAGATAACTGACTCCGGAATCCTCCTGGACCGGTAAAGCCAGTCGATTTCGTACTGGCTAACGTTGGAGCCCATCCAGGCCCCGCGTGTGATGCCGGCAGGATTAACGCCGGAAACTCGGCTAGAGCTACCGGATTCCTGATTGCTACCGGAATCGATGTCCATCTGGACCGGATCGGCGCTCAACCCATCGGAAGATTGGCTATGCCGGCTACTAGAGGAAGAAGCAGAAGAAGAGGCAGAGGAAGACTCCTCGTTCGACATGAGATTTGATGAAGAGAAACACAAATCCCAAGATTTACCCCCTCGCAAAGATCTACGAGTAAGAGAAAAGCAAAAGAAAAGGAGAAGTAAATATACTACCAACTCGAGATCCGGAAAGCAAGCAGAGAGGGCTACACGAAGATTGGGCCTAACCTGAGGCGGCGGAGTAGCAGAGGAAGTCGCTCGCCGGTGGAATGGCGAGCTTGCGGTTAGCAGGGAGGTCCGTCGGCGACGAGGTGAGGAAGAGCTTGAGAAGGCACCAATGTCGCGGCCGCTGGAGGAGCGCCACAGAGGTTCTTCACGTGGAGAAGTTCGGCGACGTCCGGGGAAGCACTAGCGGAGGTTCGCCGGGCGGCGGGGCTCGAACGACGAACGAAGCGGCGGAGACGCAGAGAGCAAGGGCACTGTGCGCGAAGAAGTGGGGAATGCGAGAAGAGGAAGAAGAAGGGGCAGTTTCGCCTTATAAGGGAAGAGAGAGAAGTGGGTCGAAAACCGCTGGGCCGCGGTGGTTCGGACCGTGGGCCGCGACGGTTCGCTCCACGGGCCGCCACGTGGTGTGGCGATACACGCGTAAAAACAGAAGGCCACAGGGAAGTACACACGGATCCAGAACGGTGGCCAGGATTCGCTGTGAGGCACTTAATACGCGCGCGGGTGTCGAAGGGAAGTGACCCCTGACACTGACGCGTCAGTCACAGTGCGCATGTCACTGACAGGCGCGGGGCCCGACATATTCTCGACTTCGCCGAGGAAGTGTTTAATGACTAAGATGCCGAAGGATAAGATACCGGAAAATGTCTTGCAAAGAGAGATAACGTGAGTCCGGGCAAAGATGCCGGATCCAAGCTCAGCGCCGGATAGATTAAACCGGTATCCAAAGACGCGAGAACCTGGCATGGTCTGTTGGATAGAATCCGCCAGAATATACCAGCTTCGGGGACTAATGTTGGGGGGATGACCCCCGGTATGCCAAAGGCATGCCAAACCGGATGGTTTTAGCCATCAAGATACCGGTTTAATGTTCGTACCGGGGCACAAAGACAGGAAGTTGGCTAAGTGAGGCTAAGCCGGTATCCCCAAGAGGGGTATGCTTTGGAACCGGGTAAAGAAGACACCGGGCTACCGGAAAGAAGAGCAAGTCGGCGGGATCGGTCAAAGATTCTCTCCGAGCTAGAAGACAAAGATGAGCTAAGCAAAGTAGCTTTAAACGAAGGGCTGACGATAAAGAGGAGGATGACGATGAAAGAAGCCGGAGGACGTCGGCATCCTCGATTAAAGAAGACCCCGGTGTCATCTATGATTAAAGTAGCTTTGTAAAGTAGTTTGTCTAGTCAAAGATGCCATTAGGGTTTCTTGCCCCGTAAGCCACCCTCTCCCCTATATAAGGAGAGGGGCAGCCCTCTTCACGGGCACGGACGAAGAGGTGTAGAGATAGACGAACACATGTGCCGAGAAGCTTGTAACCTTGTGGAGATCAATAAAGAAGATGATCTAGAGCGAGTTCTTCCTTATGTCTTTCTTCTTCAACCTCTAGCCTTGGCTAAGTTCTTGAGGAAACCATCCGGAAGTTCATCCCATCTAATCACAAACCCTCCCCCGAATCCTCTTGCGTCCATTCGGCCCCAACTTAAGCCATCCTATGGCATCTGTCTGTTCACCACGACGACAACACTTTCTGCGCCTAGCTGAAAGGCGTTAAAGAAAAGCGCTTATGGGAGACAACCCATGTTTTTACTACAATACTTTTATTTTATATTTGAGTCTTGGAAGTTGTTTACTACTGTAGCAACCTCTCCTTATCTTAGTTTTGTGCATTGTTGTGCCAAGTTAAGTCTTTGATAGTAAGGTTCATACTAGATTTGGATTACTGCGCAGAAACAGATTTCTTTGCTGTCACGAATTTCGACCTGCCTCTCTGTAGGTAGCTCAGAAAATTATGCCAATTTACGTGCGTGATCCTAAGATATGTACGCAACTTTCATTCAATTTGAGAATTTTCATTTGAGCAAGTCTGGTGCCTCAATAAAATCTATCTTTACGGACTTTTCTGTTTTGACAGATTCTGCCTTTTATTTCGCATTGCCTCTTTTGCTATGTTGGATGAATTTCTTTGCTTCATTAATGTCCAGTAGCTTTGTGCAATGTCCAGAAGTGTTAGAGCATCCCCACTCGTTGGCGCTCCCCACGCCTAAATCCGGCGAAATTTTCGTCCGGATTGGAGGAAGATTTGGCGTGGGGAGTAGTAGTTTCCCAGCCGCGTGCCCAGGCGAAGTCGACGATGCGAATTTAAAAAACGGAAACTTGACAAACTACGGCTAAAAACGGGTGAATATAGACTAAATTTAATGATATTTATTACATTACGGGAGGAGTTCATACATAGAGGCCGAATTCGACTATATTTCGAATTCGGCTAGGGGAATTCAAACGCTAATTTTAAAACATGGCGCTCTACATGCCGAAATGGCGGTAGAACACCGTGTAGTCGCCGCCGTCGTCGTCGGAGCCGTCGTCGTTGGCCTTCGGCTGCGCGGCCTGGCTGCTGCTGCCCTGGCCGGCGTCTCCCCACCCCGGGGATGGCTTGTACCGGCCGTCGTCGGAGGACTCGAGGTCGACGACGGGGACAGCGACGCCGGATGGAGGTGTCGCGGGACGGCGGTACCGCGCGACATCGTCGTTGGCGGTTGGAGCGGCGCGGGCGGCGAGTTGGCGTGCGGCGGCCGGGTCCGGCAGCCGCCGGCCGCTGCTCCGCCTCCTCGCGCTCCCAGTCGCGCCTGGCCCAGGTCCAGTGCGGCGTCGTCCGCGCGCTTCTCCTCCTCCATGTCGTGCAGCGACCTGGCGATCGCCTCCGCCATCGCGGCGTCCTCCGCGCGCTTCGCCTCCTCCTCGGCGAGCTGGCTTGCGGCGGCCTCTTTCTTCGTCTTCTTCCGGCCGCTCTGCGGTGCGGAAGGCTGTTCTCGGATGACGAGGGCGCCGCTCGCTGCGCCCTCTCGGTCGCCGGCGGAGACGCCGGCTCCTTCTTGACGCGCACCGGCGTCGAAGGCGACGTCGCCTCCTCCCTCTTCACCGGCGCCAAGGATGACCTTGACGTCGATCCGGAAGACGACGAGCTGGCAGCCATGCGCCGTGGCTGCCAGACGCTTCCCCGACGGCGGCTCGCCGATGCCCTCGATGCCGATAGAGGGGGCATCGTGAGCACCGGGAAGTTGCCGCCCTCGATGTGCGCGAGGACGTTCGCCAACGTCCTTTCCGGCGCGCTCCACCACCGTCGGCGGCCCGCGGCGTTGTTGCGCGCAGGCGGAGGCGGCGGGCCGTCGTAGGCCGCCAGCTCCCGCTCCCACCGCCGGAGGAAGTAGGAGTTCCACCGCGTGTAGTTCTCGGGGTGGTGGCGCGGGTCGGCGCGCTCCTCGTCGGTCATCGTCATCCTCGCCTCCTCGACGGCGACGTCGAGGGCATGGCCCCGCGGCGGCGGCGGGATTGGAACGCCGCCAGCACTTAGCCGCCAGCCGCCTCCGGGAGGCCTCGTGTCCGGCGGGCAGGGGTACCCCGCCTGGTGGAGGAGGTGGCCCTCCCACGCGTGGAGCGACCGGCGGGGGAAGCCGTTGTTGGCTGCGCCGTCGTCGTCGTAGAACGCCATCTTGGGAGTAGAGGGAGAGTGGAGGGAGAGTGGAGCACGGGGTACGCCTGGCGGTGATCGGACCGGCGTATATAGGCGTGGCTGGCGCGGGGATTAAATGCCGCGTGGAATGCGACGCGTCCGCGGCGAGCTGACCGGCGGCAGCCTTTAGTGCGCGCGGAAGACGATGCGTGCGCGGAAGACGACGACATTAACTCGCCGCGTGGCCGGCGAATGCGGACCGGCGGCAGGCTTTACGGCACGCGGAAGACGATGCGATGAGGACGACGATCGGTTTCTCTCGCCGACAAGTTGGGGCCACCAGATGCGCGGGAAGTTGCCTCGCCGTTTCGCGCGCTTTCGTTTCGTCCGGAGTCCCCGAGCGCTCCCGGGGGGCCGGGGATGGCGTGGGATCGCCGGATGGATTTAGGCCCAAATCCGGACGAAAACGAGGAACCGGGGGCGCGACTGGGCCGAATTACGCCGTCCGGATGGAAAAAACGCTCGCCGGGGGCCTGTTCGGGGGGACGAGTGGAGATGCTCTTAAGAATGATTATGTCACCTCTGAACATGTGAATTTTTATTATGCACTAACCCTCTAATGAGTTGTTTCGAGTTTGGTGTGGAGGAAGTTTTCAAGGATCAAGAGAGGAGGATGATACAATATGATCAAGGAGAGTGAAAGCTCTAAGCTTGGGGATGCCCCGGTGGTTCACCCCTGCATATTTTAAGAAGGCTCAAGCATCTAAGCATGGGGATGCCCAAGGCATCCCTTCTTCATCGACAACATTATCAGGTTCCTCCCCTGAAACTATATTTTTATTCCATCACATCTTATGTGCTTTGCTTGGAGCGTCGGTTTGTTTTTGTTTTTGTTTTTGTTTTGTTTGAATAAAATGGATCCTAGCATTCATTGTGTGGGAGAGAGACACGCTCCGTTGTTGCATATGGACAAATATGTCCTTAGGCTTTACTCATAGTATTCATGGCGAAGGTTGAATCTTCTTCGTTAAATTGTTATATGGTTGGAATCGGGAAATGCTACATGTAGTAATTCTAAAATGTCTTGAATAATTTGATACTTGGCAATTGTTGTGCTCATGTTTAAGCTCTTGCATCATATACTTTGCACCTATTAATGAAGAAACACATAGAGCTTGCTAAAATTTGGTTTGCATATTTGGTCTCTCTAAAGTCTAGATAATTTCTAGTATTGAGTTTGAACAACAAGGAAGACGGTGTAGAGTCTTATAATGTTTACAATGTGTCTTTTATGTGAGTTTTGCTGCACCGGTTCATCCTTGTGTTTGTTTCAAATAACCTTGCTAGCCTAAACCTTGTATCGAGAGGGAATACTTCTCATGCATCCAAAATCCTTGAGCCAACCACTATGCCATTTGTGTCCACCATACCTACCTACTACATGGTATTTCTCCGCCATTCCAAAGTAAATTGCTTGAGTGCTACCTTAAAAATTTCCATTCTTTACCTTTGCAATATATAGCTCATGGGACAAATAGCTTAAAAACTATTGTGGTATTGAATATGTACTTATGCACTTTATCTCTTATTAAGTTGCTTGTTGTGCGATAACCATGTTCCTGGGGACGCCATCAACTACCCTTTGTTGAATATCATGTGAGTTGCTATGCATGTCCGTCTTGTCTGAAGTAAGGGAGATTTACCACTCATTTAATGGTTAGAGCATGCATATTGTTAGAGAAGAACATTGGGCCACTAACTAAAGCCATGAATCATGGTGGAAGTTTCAGTTTTGGACATATATCCTCAATCTCATATGAGAACATTAATTGTTGCTACATGCTTATGCATTAAAGAGGAGTCCATTATCTGTTGTCTATGTTGTCCCGGTATGGATGTCTAAGTTGAGAATAATCAAAAGCGAGAAATCCAATGCGAACTTTCTCCTTAGACCTTTGTACGGGCGGCATAGAGGTACCCCTTTGTGACACTTGGTTAAAACATGTGTATTGCGATAATCCCGGTAATCCAAGCTAATTAGGACAAGGTGCGGGCACTATTAGTATACTATGCATGAGGCTTGCAACTTGTAAGATATAATTTACATGATACATATGCTTTATTACTACCGTTGACAAAATTGTTTCTTGTTTTCAAAACCAAAGCTCTAGCACAAATATAGCAATCAATGCTTCCCTCTCGTGAAGGGCCTTTCTTTTACTTTTATGTTGAGTCAGTTCACCTATCTCTCTCCACCTCAAGAAGCAAACACTTGTGTGAGCTGTGCATTGATTCCTACATACTTGCATATTGCACTTGTTATATTACTTTACATTGACAATATCCATGAGATATACATGTTATAAGTTGGAAGCAACCGCTGAAACTTAATCTTCCTTTGTGTTGATTCAATACCTTTACTTTGATTTATTGCTTTATGAGTTAACTCTTATGCAAGACTTATTGATGCTTGTCTTGAAAGTACTATTCATGAAAAGTCTTTGCTTTATGATTCATTTGTTTACTCATGTCATTTACCATTGTTTTGATCGCTGCATTCATTACATATGCTTACAATAGTATGATCAAGGTTATGATGGCATGTCACTCCGAAATTATCTTTGTTATCGTTTACTGCTCGGGACGAGCAGAGAACTAAGCTTGGGGATGCTGATACATCTCCGACGTATCGATAATTTCTTATGTTCCATGCCACATTATTGATGATATATACATGTTTTATGCATACTTTATGTCATATTTATGCATTTTCCGGCACTAACCTATTAACGAGATGCCGAAGAGCCAATTGCTGTTTTCTGTTGTTTTTGGTTTCAGAAATCCTAGTAAGGAAATATTCTCGGAATTGGACGAAATCAACGCCCAGGGTCCTATTTTTGCACGAAGCTTCCAGAAGTCCGAGGGAGAGACGAAGTGGGGCCACGAGGTGGCGACACACCAGGGCGGCGCGGCCCAAGCCCTGGCCGCGTCGGCCTGTTGTGTGGGCCCCTCGCGTCGCCTCTTGACTTGCCCTTCCGCCTACATATAGTCTTCATTGCGAAACCCCCAGTACCGAGAGCCACGATACGGAAAACATTCCAGAGACGCCGCCGCCGCCAATCCCATCTCGGGGGATTCAGGAGATCGCCTCCGGCACCACTCGCCGGAGAGGGGAATCATCTCCCGGAGGACTCTTCACCGCCATGGTCGCCTCCGGAGTGATGAGTGAGTAGTTCACCCCTGGACTATGGGTCCATAGCAGTAGCTAGATGGTCGTCTTCTCCTTATGTGCTTCATTGTCGGATCTTGTGAGCTGCCTAACATGATCAAGATCATCTATACGTAATGCTATATGTTGTGTTTGTCGGGATCCGATGGATAGAGAATACTATGTTATGTTGATTATCAATCTATTACCTATGTGTTGTTTATGATCTTGCATGCTCTCCGTTATTAGTAAAGGCTCGGCCAAGTTTTTACTCTTAACTCCAAGAGGGAGTATTTATGCTCGATAGTGGGTTCATGCCTCCATTAAATCTGGGACGAGTGACGAAAGTTCTAAGGTTGTGGATGTGCTGTTGCCACTAGGGATAAAACATCGATGCTATGTCCGAGGATGTAGTTATTGATTACATTACGCACCATACTTAATGCAATTGTCTGTTGTTTGCAACTTAATACTGGAAGGGGTTCGGATGATAACCTGAAGGTGGACTTTTTAGGCATAGATGCATGCTGGATAGCGGTCTATGTACTTTGTCGTAATGCCCAATTAAATATCACAATACTTATCATATCATGTATGTGCATTGTCATGCTCTCTCTATTTGTCAATTGCCCGACTGTAATTTGTTCACCCAACATGCTATTTATCTTATGGGAGAGACACCTCTAGTGAACTGTGGACCCCGGTCCATTCTTTTACATTGAATACAATCTACTGCAATACTTGTTCTACTGTTTTCTGCAAACAATCATCATCCACACTATACATCTAATCCTTTGTTACAGCAAGCCGGTGAGATTGACAACCTCGCTGTTCCGTTGGGGCAAAGTACTTTGGTTGTGTTGTGCAGGTTCCACGTTGGCGCCGGAATCCCTGGTGTTGCTCCGCACTACATCCCGGCGCCATCAACCTTCGACGTGCTTCTTGGCTCCTACTGGTTCGATAAACCTTGGTTTCTTACTAAGGGAAAATTTGTCGCTGTACGCATCACACCTTCCTCTTGGGGTTCCCAACGGACGCGTGCTGTACGCGTATCAAGAACCAGAGGCGACACTGTTGGACGTAGCAACGACTTGCCATCACCGAGGCGGATGAGAGGGCCATGGGTTAGTGGAGGGTGAATTTCCATGAAGATTTGCATGCGATGTTAGAATTCTAGCGTGCGAGGAAGGAGAAGAGGAGGGAGAAGATAATGAGGAAGGATGCGACACGGGCTCAAGTCGAAGGTCCCTCTGCCAATGAGGATAGCGATCAAGATATCACTTAGGTTACTAGTTAGCAGTAAGTTATAGTTTATGTAGTTTATCAAGTTGTTTGTTTGTGTAAAATTGTTTTTCTAGATGATGTGCTTACTATATATGTCAATGTAGTATACATGGTATCGATCACAGATTAAGAACGTTTATTAAGATGGGGGCGCTTGCTATTATATGGTCGCTATGGCTGTGTAGAAATGACAAAGTTTTTTATTATAAGAATGTTTCTCTCTTACAGTTATCTACAGATGTACCGCTATTCTTCATTCGTGGTCTACGCTGCAGAAGGTGGAGAATCACGACCTCTTTATGGAGGTCTGTACGCGGTTGGAGGACATGGCGAGGGATAATTTTTCCTTACACGAGTGGCAGCATAATCTACGGATTGGGCCTCCGTCTTCATCTTAGGCGTCTTCCAGTTACTCATGTTTGATATGTAATTCGCCTTTTATCGAGCACTACAGACTTTTGAAACTTGTTGAACGGCTGTGTACATCTTAACTATACAGAGGCCGGGTGTAATTGCTTTTCATAAATAATAAAGCACCCATTATCTATTTTTGTTATTATTGACTAAACAGTCCCGAAGCGATAATTCGCTGCTGCGGCCACCCCGTATTTTCCCCTGGAAATTATAGCAGCGTTGTATTTCACACACCGCTCCACTGGTAGTATGTTCACACCACCGATAAATGTTACCAGTGGCGAGATAACCACCGTGTGCCGCGTACACGCTGCAAAGGCATATTTTTAAACACAGCCGATAAGCTTATTCCTACTAGTGTTGCTCTTCTTCAACTTCCATCCTGAAGCAAAGGGTCTTCTTGTTCTTCCTAAGGCTCACATAATGGTTCATCTTGGAAGTAAAATTTAAAGGTAAATCAACGATTGTATAAGTGAATACATACACATCTTATCTCTAATATTGTTATTTTTCGGAACATCTAGTTCTTCATGAGAGGAGCCTGTGGTGACTTCGTCAATTTCAAGATCCAATCCGCCGGCTCGGTCTTCCGGAGGTGCTCATAGGGGTAGGGTGTGCGTGTGTGCGTTCATAGGGGTGAGTGTATGCGCGTGTATGTGAGCGCTTGCGTTTGTACTGTGTTTCTCAAAAAAAAAAAAAAAAAAAAGTTCTTCATGAGAGGATGGCTTCATAATTAAGGAGCATATGTGCAAAATTCTTTTGCGTGAGTTATGCATTGTTCGTTTCTATGTGTTCCAGTCTTCGTTATTCATATTCTATTAGCAACATAACTTTTTGCTATTGCGAAGAAGCCTTTCTTTTCCCTCAATGTGCCACCAACACACAAATCTGATTAACATACGGGTAAATAATATGATTTGGGGGCCATGACCACAGCACACACAGAGGGAATATACACAAGGGGGCGATGGGATCAGAGGAGAGTATCCATGGGAGACTTTCCCTTACATCGGTGATGTCGGTGAAGTAGGGATCCAGCAAACTAAAGGAGGGACATGATTTGAGTAGGTGGGGCGTTACCCCGCTTGTGGGTGGGGGGGGGGGGGGTGTCGTCAGTATGTTGATGATAGACACGCACTTTAGGCAGTCGTTGGCCGACATCAACAACAAAATCAGTGGGTGGCTGCAAGAAGACACATATTTGTTATATCGAGCCCAACGAAGAGCTTCAACAAGTGTATTGCGTGAGCCTTTCTACCACATCTAAGATATCAGTAGTCTTGAGTGGATTGACTGCAAGTATTGAGGTACAAAATGGTGAATATGAATTATTTATGGGAAGGAGGTTTGAACACTTCTTGAAAGTAAATAACATAAAAGAAAGTACTGTAAGTAGATGGTGTTTCATGCATATATAAAAAGTTAGGCGCGGAGAGTTTCAGTTCATTGTAATAGTGAACACTGCTTGAAAGTAAATAACATAAAAATAAATTACTGTAAGTAGATAGTGTTTCATGCGGATAAAAAGTTAGACGCGAAGAGTTTCAATTCATGGTAATAGTGAATGTGCCAAGGAATAAAATAAATATGTGTAATTATTCATATTAGAGTATAAGTAGGCGAGCACCCTCTTAACTAATCAAACTCCTCCCGCATGTATTGTTTGACACTATTGTCATGTCTCATCTTACCATGGGTAATGGTCAGCGCAACAACTAAGATTGTAAGACCGAACCAATGGATCATGAGGGGCGGTGGCCAGATCGGCAAGGTGGACGGGAGGAAGACAACTACGGCAAGAGAAAAGAGGGGGGGGGCGGGGGGTGGGGGATGCCCTAACAGAACGACCCACCACCATGGACGGACGACCTTTTTCGATGGCGGTGAGGTGAACAGAGCAGCGGGGAGGAAGTGTTTTCGTGGCGGCAGCTGGACCTCCGAAGTCACTGCAAGGCGACCTGGGAGGCTAGGTTAAGAGCATCCCCACTCATCTCCCCGACTAGGCCCCAGAGCGACGTTTTTCTAATCCGGACGGCGTTATTCGGCCCAGTCGCGCCCCCGGTTCCTCGATTTCGTCTGGATTTGGGCCTAAATTCATCCGGCGAGCCCACGCCATCCCCGGCCACCCGGGTAGCGCTCGGGGACTCCGGATGAAACGAAAGCGCGCGAGACATCGAGGAACCTTCCCGCGCGTCTGGTGGCCCCAACTTGTCGGCGAGAGACACCGATCGTCGTCCTCACCACATCGTCTTCCGCGCGTTGTAAAAGCCTGCCGCCGGTCAGTATTCGCCGGCCGCGTAGCTTCCACGCGGCGAGTTAATGCCGTCGCCTCGGTTTCACGCGCGCCTACCTCTATTTATCGCCGAACTACCGTGTCTTCCCCGCATTCACCTCGCTCGCCTTCCCCCAAATCTTCCCCCAACTCGAACGAACCAGCAATGGCGAACGACGACGGTGCGGCCAACAACGGCTTCGGCCGCCGCTCTCTCCACCAATGGGAGGGACGACTCCTCCATGCTGCGGGCTACCCGGCGCCGCCGAACTTCCGCGCACCGGGAGGATGGAGGCTGAGCGCAGGCGGCGTGCCGATCCAGCCGCCGCCAACGGGTGGGGGCGCACTCGAAGCGGCGATCGCCGAGGTGCTCGTCACTCTCAGTGACGAGCAGCGCGCGGATCCACGATTCTTCCCCGACAACTACGAATCGTGGACCGCGTTCTTCCGGCGAAGGTATGAACGCGAACTCGCGGCGTACGACGGCCCTCCTCCTCCTCCGGCAAGGAACAACGCCGCTGGCCGCCGCCGATGGTGGAGCGCGCCTGGCCGCAACCTCGCAAATGTGCTCGCGCACATCGAGGGCGGGAACTCCCCCGTCCTGGGGATGCCGCCGCCGACCGCGGCTACTGTGTTGCGCCGGCACGGCAGTTCCTGGATGCCGAGGAGGATGGACCCATCCTCCTCCTCGTTTGGCTCGCGGTCGGCGTCCAGGTCCGGCGGGTCGACGCCGGCCACCGTCAAGAAGGAGTGGGCGTCTCCTTCGACCGTCAAGAAGGAACCGGCGTCGCCACCGCCGACCAGAGGGCGCAGCAGCGGCGCCCTCGTCATCCGCGACCAGCCTTCCTCTCCGCAGCGCGGGCGGAAGAGGAAGTCGTCGAAGAAGGAGGCCGCCGCGGCCGCCATCAACGACTCCGCAAACAAGCTCGCTGAGGAGGAGGCGAAGCGCGCGGAGGATGCCGCCGTGGCGGAGGCGATCGCCAGGTCGCTCAAGGACCTGGTGCCCGCCGACAACACCCTCCCCGAGGACGCCGCTCTTGAGTGGTCGAGGCGCGACTGGGAGCGCCAGGAGGCGGAGCAGCAGCGGCGGCTGCTGGATCTGGCCGCCGGGCGTCAACTCGCTGCCCGCGCCGCCGCACCAACCGCCGACAACACCCTCCGCTAGGACGTCGCTCGCTACCGCCGGCCTGCGACTCCTCCATCCGGCGTCGCCGTCCCCGTCATCGACCTCGAAGCCTCCGACGACGACTGGTACAAGCCATCGCCGTCCCCTCCTCGCACCAGTGGCCGGTGGGGAGACGCCGGCCAGGGCAGCAGCCAGGCCGCGCCGCCGCAGTTTGACGACGATGGCTCCGACGATGATGGCGGCGACGGCGGCGACTACACGGTGTTCTACCGCCATTTGGGCATGTAGAACGCCGTGTTTTAAAATTTAGAGTTGTATTCCCCTAGCCGAATTCGAAATATAGTCGAATTCGGCCTCTATGTATGAACTTCGCCCTCTATATAGTAAATATCATTAAAGTTAGTCTAAATTCAGTCGTTTTTGCCGTATTTCGTCAAGTTTTACGTTTTTCAAAATTAAATCAACAGCTACGCCTGGGATCGCGAAGGGGAACTGGCTCTCCCCACGCCATTTTTTCGTCCAATCCGGACGAAATTAACGCCGGATTTGGGCGTGGGGAACGCCAACGAGTGGGGATGCTCTAAGAGCTCAAGGATCACACTAGTACTATATTATGCAGTTACACTTTGCACAAATACAATGCAATGACCCATTATGGTCACATGTGGACACCAGTTTAGGATGGCAAGTTGTTCAGCGAAAGAAAGGCAGAACAAGTGGAGGCGCATCTAGAAAGCAGCAAACCTACCTGGCCACGTTCAGTGAATTCTTCCAAGATGACCCGGCCATCCAAGGCACCTGAGAGGGGCAAACCAATCTTGATCGTTCATTTACCGAGCTACAGTACAAACTTAGACCCGCTTTTGACAGCAGCCGTCCGATGCGGTAACTCTTTTCTCACTCGCTGCTTCTCTGGATAGGTCACTGACGGCTGGGACCAGGAGTGTGCGGGACAAGCGACCAGAGTCAGCGATACTGCTCGTTTCGGGTCGCTCAGATCGCACATCGCGGTGAAAACCTAGATCGAGCCCCGTACTCCTCTCCACTTCCAGACTCTCCTCCCCGAGCCGCCACCGTCGCCGTGCCTCGCCCCCTCGCCCCTCCTCCTCCCCGAGCCGCTGTTGCGCCTCTCTCCCTCGACCTACCGAGCGCCGGAGGTGGAGGAGCAGCGAGGGACGGGGTTTCCTGCCGTCCATCGCTCCGCTGCGCCGGCGTGCGGCGAGTTCAAGGAGGAGGGCGGATGGCGGCGCCGACCGGAGACGCCGGGCGCACCGACGCGGGACGGACCCGCGACGACCGGAGGCGGCGGCGACCAGAGGCGCCGGGCTCCTCTCCAATCTGCAGCTCCTCTCGCTCGATGGGCCAACGTCGGGATGGATCCGGACGAGGACGGCCGCGGTCGTGGGCTGGAGGAGGTGCAGCAGGAGCATGGAGGAGGGCGGCAGCGACGCCTCGTCCTCTCCTCTTCCGCCGGCCTCGACGTCGTCTTCCGGCATAGCGACGGCAGGCGGCGGCTGGATGCTACGAGGAGGGAGAACAAGTGCGGTGGTGGCTGACGGAGGACAGAGGATGGACGAGGAAGAAGGGATGCGGCGGCTGTGGACCCGTCTCGTCTTCAACCTCTGCGCGCTGCCGTCCCCGTACATGCTCGTCTCCGTCTGGTCCAGGTGAGATAGTGCTCCTCACCAGGTGGGATACTGCTCCTCACCAACTGCACTTGTGACTGATTCTTTTCTTTTCCCATTAGTATTCACAATTTCACATCTAGCTTCCTTTTCCGCTTCTTCCAACTGGATTTCTGATTTTATTGCTTTGATTTCAAGATGAGGCACAAGATTCATGCCCGTAGGCTGGATGCTACCGGGAGGGAAAAATCTTGATCAAATAGAAGAAGGAGAAATTCAACCAAGCCTGACCAGGTACATTGGGTGAGGTTCTGAGATTATTTAGGCAATTTTGAGCCCATCCTCTTGAAGGTTATGCTCTTCTGTTAGCAGACAGTGTTCATGGTTGATAAAAAAACCTTGCAGTGGTGTGTTTCTGTATCAATCATGCACTGAAAAACATTATTTATCAAATATGATGGCTTGAGGTTTGCTATTGCATGGCATGATCCGTGGTTTGAGCCTTACATCTACCATGGATGCTGATATTAACACATGCCGTTTCCTAGCTCCTGCATATATATATGTTAACCAAATTGTTCCCTCTCTATGCCCATGATTCTTATCTGATTACTAGGGTCTCTAGCTTTATCTTGTTTTCTAATTAGAACATGATACTCGCTCTAAATTAGCTCAGGGGTTCATGCTAACTTGTTTTTTCTTGCTGAAGCTACAACCACTTCTGAATTAGCTAACATGAGCAAGCACTGCATTTACTTCATTGTTATCATGTGTTGTGCCGATCTTCCATAATTCTTATCCAAAGTATTGCCTTTCAAGTCTTTTTTTGGATCTTCCGGTGGAAAGCATGGTGTCAATTACCTTGTTTATTGTTATTTATAATCTTTTATGTTCTTAAATTTATATCATGCGGATAATTCAGATCAAGACACGCTGGCATCGAGATCAAGTGAAGTTGCGCTGGAGCGATGGCGCATGTCTCGCCATGCATGGTTTGCTCCTCTCCATGAATCCACGGTTAGCGGATCGGCATTACTTCTACCAGTGTTGTTGGTACAACAGGTCAACGACTACAACTTCATGGCTTCTTTGAGGTTAGATTGCCTCCCTGTATAATGTTCTGAAATTTTCTGAAATTATTTTTGTAGATGAGTAAAATGGAAAAGTATGATGTTCATGCAAATACATTGCCTCTCTTCTCACTGTCTCTTGGGTTGTTTCTTGCTGTGTAGCTTTATTTGTGTTTCCTGAAGATAGGAGAGCGCCAACGACACTTGTGAGAGTGACATCAGCTGTATACAAATTGATACTCAATATGGAGAATTGAGTTAGTGAAGCTGTGTGGCCATGGCGATGTGCCGATGTACACCTGGTTCCTAACCCTTCAGAAGGTACTTTGTCAAGATCTAGATGCTCGGTTTCACCGACACAATACCAATAGTACAGTACATGCTGCTTGCTTCGCCGCTGACCCGCTCCTTTGATTTCCCGTCCATGTATGGAAAACAGCTATTGGTGAGTGGCTTGAGCATTAATCGTCTTATTTAGTTGCATTTAATGTTCTTCCTTTTTATGTCAATGATTTTCTATGCAATATGTGACATGAACTAGAGTTTCCCTCTGGAGAATATTATGGCGAGTTAGGATTGGTTCAGTTAGTAATGTAATGAAATACAAGCAACCTGTTTTCATTATGGTGGCTTTACTATTGCACACTATAATATTTGTCCCTTGTTTCTGCCGTGCTGCAGGAAATTTTAAATCTTCATTATGCGTGATCGCAAGTGATGATATATTTCTTAGAAATTAAAATGTTGCTGGGCCCTACATGGCAACATCCTAATACTTACTTATGCATACAATGGGAAGTGTATTGCTTCTGGGCTGTGATGTCTTTAATTTTAGCTCCAGGTTATGCAAAGCTTATTTTGTATATACCTAAAAGTTGTGTTTTGTAAATGTTGAAGATTTATAATTTCTGGAATGCGCCGTATTTTACACTAGCTTATTTGCAAAGAATGGTTTTGTGATCTTTGGTATTAATTAGAGAGAATGCTAAAGTATATAGAAGAGCGGTATCTGTAATCATGGGATGTTGTGGTTTAAGCTTGCTTGAATCTTGTTCCAGTCGGTGTGCATACCCATTGCCTCTTGTGTTGTTGATTGCTTTGCCGTCTTTCAGCACCTCAGAAAGGCTTTGATTTTTTTGGGAGAATAGAATCGGTGAATTGAGTCGTTGTGGCTATTCGGTTCATATTGCCCTATTTGAATCATTTGTTCATATTTTTTAAAATAATTTTATTTCGGACCAGCCAGTTGACTAAAATAGATTGTTACTTTTTTAGATATGATGCCATTGGCCAGCATGCAGTTCCAGTACCTTATGGTTGTGGAAAAGTTATATAGAGATGTATCCAGATATGATGCCACTGCAACTGCTCATGTGTAAAATTTACTCTGTTTCACATTGCACTATCATCATTGTCACTCCATGAGGTACCACAGGTTGTCTCTTGTGTATAGTATTTCGTTCAGTAGCAAAATAGTCGGTACATGTTGGAATAAATGCACAGCTCATACTTCGGTTACTCATTAGTTGCATTTTGCACACAGTATTAGTTGAGGAAAGTGGGGTTCAGAACTCTGTTGCAACAGAAAACTTGATACATCCTCTGTAGAATGTGCACTTATCATGTGTTATATATGTCCTACCTTGTTGGAATGAAGCTTTCTTAGATTGAGATTGCCTTTTAAACTCCACTTGAGTAAGAATCTTTTGTCGGTAACACTACAACCTTGTGTATATCATGGCTTTTCAACTAAATTGATAATGCAGTAACGTATTATCACTATCTCCATTGTATTTGACATTGTCTTCACCTCTCTGAGTACAGTTCCCCTAGGATGATTTATCTTGCAGATGAACTTCCGTTATTAAGTGAGGTATCATATTTACTCACTGAACAATATGCACTACTTTACCATCATACAGTGTCTTCTCTGCAACTGGAAAAAAGTTGCTGTAATTTATACAGATGTTCTACTACTTTACCATCATATAGTATCTTTCTGCAACTGGAAAATAGGTTGCTATAATTTATATAGATTTTGTACAGCATATATAGAAAGGTTCTACTAGAAATCTGATTTCTTCCGTTCACTTTACCAAGCTTTAATTTGCCCTGGACAGGGGCCTTATTCCTAGATGTACCTGGAAGGCAGGACTTTGAAATAAAAGAAGTTGTTTCATGTTTAAATCTGTACTGTCATTTATTAAAATGGTAATCTTGATGGAGGTTTCAAACGTGAAGCATCAGTTTAAAAATACGTGTACATGCTATTTTTGTTCAGTCTCCATATCCTTAGAGCACTTGGTTTTGCCACAACATTAATTAATTTGGCTCGAGCTGTCTGTTTACCACGAGCGCATCATGGATATCTGTCTTTTTTAAATGCTAATTTGTGGTTTGCATCTGGCTGAACAGGTTTTATATGTAATCCTTGCTCCACCAATGACAATATAAGCTTGCCATATTTTGGTAACTGAGTTCAAGCATATGCATAATAAATTTTAAATGGCATATCATTTTCCTTTCAAACTGTGTCCTAGAAATAATATTGATAACAGACCATGTACAAGACCCAACAGTTTTACTAATTTTTTTCTAGGCCCGCTCATTGGTATTTCTGTGAGCTTCCGGTTTCAGTTTTCCAATAGTATTATTGATGCTTTAGGTTTGGTATCATCTGGTTCAAGCACTCACAAGAACGACACTTATTGTAGGTGCACAGTACAATACTTACGTGCGATAAAATCATGATAAATCCAGAGCAAGGAGAAACTTTGCCATCCACAGTGATGGAATGCTATAACACATGTGTTGATCTGGAAGCACATGATTAGCAAATTTCTATAAAATCATCTGAGAGCTTCAACTGTTCCGTATAGGAGCTTCAACCCGATCTGATCATCTGACCATTTTGTGGAGTGGTGTTGGCTGCAGGATGGTGTCGGCTGCAGGATGACACATGATTAGCAAATTTCTATGAATATTACCACAAGTGCAATTATCCCTCCTCCCAAAGTGGATTGTTTATTTCATTATGGAATCCATTTCCCCCGTAACTACTATATTAAAGATGAACAAACATCTTTTTTGTTAGAATTTTGCAATTTTGTTAGGGTTAATGTGGAGCTGACACGTCTGGTAAATTGTAGTTTATTTCCGCAGTGGTTTTTTGGTGTGCAGTTTCAGTACCATCTTGCAATTAATGTATGGTTAATTTCTTCATTGTTGTTTCGGTGGTGGGGATTTTCCCTGTAGAGGGTGGATGCAGCAGTTTCATTTAGTGGAGGCCTACTACATGCGCTGGTAGACCTGGGTGGTGACACGTAGCTGGTCAAAGCGGTGATGTCCAACGATTGAAACGACATGACACATGTCTCGCGTGGGCTTTATTCCTTCATCCCCTCACCTCTTTGGCTCTCTGCCGTGCCGCCCCACTCTGTCTATCTCATCCCCGCGACCTCTCCTTCTTCTTCTCGCCATCCACCGTAGAAGGGCCGATGGAGAGCATGGCGACAAGCGTGTGCTATCCGCTAGAGGCGGCTGGCGCTGAACGGATGAGCCGGACGTGCTCGCCGTTGGAGGCGGCAGACGGCTGTAGGTGTTCGAGATCCGGAAGCCGAGATCCGTGGGAGGCGACGAGGTGGAGATGGAGATCTCACACCGGAGCAGGAGGAGCAGCTGGGGGAAATCGTCTCCAAAGTTCCCATCAATCGACCCGCCCGCCTCGAGTGGCCGCCCACCCTGAATTTTTCCTGGCTCGACTTCTGCCATGGCCGACCTCCTCTGTGACAAGCAGTCTGGTGTGGGTGAGGTCTTCCTCCGCCTCCGCGACCGTCGTAGTGGCGCTCCCGCCGTCCCCCATTCCAGCTCCTACAACAGTTCCTCACCAGGATAGTGGCGCCCGAGCCTCCGCATCTCCGGCCGTCGCTGAGGCGCTCCAGCCGTTCCCGATTTGATCCTACAGGAGTTCCTCTGCTGGTACGCTTGTGGAGGGATGGCCTGATGCGGCCGTATGGTCTGCCGTGTGGAGAGATGCAGATGCGCCGGCGGCATCTACTTTCTCGAGCTTGCTCCGGTTTCTCTTCCTTCCATGTTTGAGTTAAAGAAGGTGTGTGCGACTCCCCTTCTCTGTCTATTTACCTTTTCTTTTCCCTTCTATTAATCTATACTTCTTTGTTTGTATTTCTTGTGCATTAGCTAGCGGTGTCTTAGATGTTATGCCAACTTTGCACACTCAAAGGTCACATTGTAATGGCAGTTTTAGTTTCAGTAAGTTCGAGTATAATTGTATGAGTGTGTAGATTGAATACTTCAAAAATAATGGTATATGGAACGAAATTGTTCATAGTATTTTACTTGAATTTCTGCTAATTGTATGAGTGTGTAGCTTGAATATTTCAAAAATAATGGTATATGGAACGAAATTGTTCACAGTATTTTACTTGAATTTCTGCCTAAGAAAGTTCAGCATCACTTGATGTGGAACGCTCTTTTACAATACTTTGTCATGGATACAACAAAACAAAGGACAGTGCTGATGCCCAGCAGATACAAAAACCAAGATTTTCATCATGGTGTATATAGGATGACTGAACCAAAATAGTTACATTTTCTCGGTGTGTGCATTATTCTTTTGACTAGAACTCTGCATTCTAGGCTCTATGGCCCACTACATGCTGTCTTCCGTTTTCCAGGATATCTATTGTATTTTTTTTCGGTTTGTGACAAATGCTTACGTCCATTTTTCTTTTCTTGTGTTACTGCTCTGTCAGTTTTAGGTTCATTGCTCGAGCAGTTGACGCTTGCTCAGTGGATCCCCACAGTGCCAAGTTTACAGACTTTTGTTTGTTTGGGACCCGTGGAAATATCGTCATCGGAAAAAAGGCATTACTGCTTGTGTGAAGGATTTCACCAGCTTCTCATCCGATGATGAAGATGACTACTAGGAACACTGAACTGATGATTATCAGGCTGCAAGAAAAGTATTCAGATAACTGTCTTAGCGTGTTAACCTACTTTCCACTTACATACTTTAGTAGTAGATGTTCGTTCTGTTCCAGGTGAGTAAATCCATGGCTTGCAGTGAACTGCTGTCTCCCTGTACTAATGTAGTGAACCAACCAAATCTGAATATCTCTTTGTACTGCTACTTAGGCTCAGTTCTTTTGGCGGCTTCTCCGAGAAGCTGCCCTCCCCCCAGCTTCCTGGGGAAGCCGTCCCCAAAATTTTGAAAGGCTTTCGAAATGACCTAAGCTAGACTAGTCCGGAAGCCTCCCTAAATTTATGGTGCGGCTTCTCCAGGAAGCTGGGGGGTGGGCAGCTTCTCGGAGAAGCCGCCAAAAGAACTGAGCTTTATGCATCTATCTCTTTGGTGCGTGTTTTCTCTTTGATAAACGCAACCTACTTTCCACTTACATGCTTTAGTAGTAGATGTTCGTTCTGTTCCAGGTGAGTAAATCCATGGCTTGCGAGTGAACTGCTGTTTCCTCGTACTAATGTAGTGAACCAACCAAATCTGAATATCTCTTTGTACTCGCTACTTATGCATCTATCTCTTTGGTGCGTGTTTTCTCTTTGATAAACGCAACCTACTTTCCACTTACATGCTTTAGTAGTAGATGTTCGTTCGTTCCAGGTGAGTAAATCCATGGCTTGCAGTGAACTGCTGTTTCCCTGTACTAATGTAGTGAACCAACCAAATCTGAATATCTCTTTGTACTGCTACTTATGCATCTATCTCTTTGGTACGTGTCTTCTCTTTGATAAACGCCCATCCCTGTTAGTGCCAACGCATTGCTATGTTTTGGCACCTCACCTCAGCTTAATTTATTTCGATGCCACATCTGATGAGCCACATACACACAGGATTTATGATTACATGTTGTCAATGTTGAAAGTAGCTTTGTCTGCACTTGCTTATTCATCTATGTAAAACATGTTATGTTGTAGAAACTGTATTATAATTTTTTTACAGACGGAGGTCAACAAAATTGTTAGCTAGATCCCTGTTTTTCAGGCAACAGGCAAGGCAAGCTATGCTCTCATCACTGAGCTGCAGTTGACAAATTCTAAACGCATAATTCTATTGCGAGACATTGTTATGCCCTCAACAACTAGAGTTGTTGAAGAATTCTAAGCACTTCCAGAAGGTCGGTACATACTGATTCCCACTAGCTTTTAAATTACTATTTTCCAAAATAGTTATCAGATATTAGAGTTTCATGGCCGCCTCAAGAAACTACTTTGGCAACATCATGGCATGTGCTTTTCTGTAGTCAGAATAATTAATCCCTGAACACACTTGGAAAATTTGCTCACTTATTTTTTGGGCTATTTTTTTAGTCGAATATCCATGCTTATCCTTTATTTGAAATTGTCGTGAACTTGTAGCATGATCTCCATGGTTTAGAGACAATGGAGTTTGTTGGGCAAAACATTAGTCCTTTATTGAGTCCTCGCCGATTAGAGACCGGAGAGTTTGTTGGGCAATGTTTGGGACCTTGATGATTCTCCAACTAGAGTTAGCATCAACTGTCAACTATTGCCCTCAAAAGGCCAAAAATTGACAATGCTAAACTTTAATGTTCTGCCATAAAATTCATCTATGTATATAGATGGCAATGCCACTTTTCAGTTGACACTTGACAGTACTTTGTAATACCTCAGTTTATCCAGAAGGGAGTTGGCCCATAATTTTGATGGTTAGCTGGTTGTCGATACAAGAAATCCTAATTGTGTAGACTTCACATCATGGAATGTATGCCGGTGCGTCAGCATTAGCAGTCATCTCTTGCACATTGCAACTTTTTGCATATCCCTGGCTACTTTCAGTTTCTAGCTCCTAAGGGAGGTGATAATTTTTGGGAACATCCTTGGGGTCATAGACAATCAGGATGGCACATCGAATGGAGCATTGTGAGTGTTTATATTATTTCCTCTTGCAGACGGCAAACCTCCAAAAGAGTTAGGTCATATCTTGGATGCAGGATGGCTTCGTTAACATGGATGCTTAAAAAGTTAAAGTTATATAAGAACTTCATGAAAAACAAAGATGTAAGGGGATTGAACCCATAGCTCCTTTTAATTAATTTTCTATGTGTCTTATGGCTTTTCAGATATCTCTTCCAACCTATTTGCCCACGTTATTGCTCTACACCATCTCATGGCTTTCAGATTTTTCTCATTCACACATTGTGATAAAGCAATAGACATCAGATTTTTCTGAAATATATGTCAAATAATCTTCAAATTTTTGATGCACTGGATAGTTTGGTGGACACGATGTAGACAGTTTACATCAGTTTGAATGACCTCTCCTGGTATAAATATTGATATGGTCAGTTCTCATATTCATTCTGCTTAGTTGTTCCGTAAGAAAGTACATGCTGAACTTGGACCATATGGTTCTAATTGCAGGAGCAGCATCATGTTCAGGCTTTTGGTTCAAATAAACAACGACTTATGGGAATAATTCTACGTTGACAAGCTAAAGACCAAAGCTTCAAAGCTGGAGCAGCTTGATGTTTCACATGTAGGAGGCACTTAGTCGGTGCTTAGTTTTCTACGTACTCTAGGCATCAACCTGCCATGTATTTAGGCGATATCCATTCATTCCGGAACCTTAGATATGGAACCATGTATATATCCGCCAATCAGTTTATGCTTATATGTTCACCTCAGTCAAAATCATACACGTGGCATGGAGCACGCTATCGATCACCTACCGCTCATCAACCAGTTGACCAAAATTAACCACCAGACAGACGACAGTCTTTGCAACATCACATAGAAACGACCGATAAATAAAAAATATTTACCACCACAAAAAATACTACCAATCAGCCACTATATGGCGCGGCGTGCCGCTGCGCCTTTTATTGCTAGTTATGTTTACTTGGCAACCATTTATTGATCGCCCCCCAAGTCAGATGACGACGAGCCCGTGTATCAATGGAGGAGGAGGCCATGGAAGAGAGAAAGGATGTGTGAAGATGTTGTGGTTACCGACGGAGCGCTAGCTGTGGGCGACGGCCGGGCCAGGCAAGTTCATCCCATTCCTCTCCTCTGAGTCTCTCTCTCCTGCGCGGCAGTGCAGACTCATGGCGTGTGGTAGTATCTGGTGGCGCGTGCGGCAACACTCACCCAGATCGACTCGATTCTTTTACCTTTGTAGCAGCAGTAAACAAGGCATGCTATTTTTATCGATTAGCTACTTTCTTTTCTTGGTATAAATTTTTGAAGTGTTAGGGAGTTGCAGATTGTGTGATCGCACATTTGATTTTTTGAGAGTCCAACACTCTGGTTCCTAATTAATAATTAATGCGTTTTCTAAACATGGTGTGTGCCGGATATCGAGGTAGTCTGGGTGAGGCCGGTTCAGCCCTGACCCATGACCTCCTTCATGCTCCAGACCAAGTGGGACATGCTAAATTTGAGATGCTTTGTTCACCATTATCAGAGGTCATCATGTAATTTGAGGCACATAATATGTTCCTTGGCAGTTTCAAATGGAATTGACATCAATTCTCTCGTTTCGCGAGGTCGGAAGCGAGGCATGGAGATCTGCACCATAGTGCAAGGGGAGAGGGAATTTTCATTTTATTGTCGGTTATCTAGGGTACGTATGCAACCATGGGAATATACCTAATGCCAAGGGAACTTTTGTGGTTGCTGGATATGTCTATTTACATTAAAATTCATGTTTGGTGGCCGATATTGACATCAGGTCTGAGAAATAGAGGTGGATGGGGAGCACACGCTTTAAATTTATATGTGTAACCTTATTTCCCTCGGCTACATGAAATCTTTGGAAATTGATGCTGCATTGATACTTCAGTAGGTGAGAGGTCTATCCTCAACAATCACTATAGTCAAATGGTATTTTTGGAGTAGCTAATTTAAAATAGAGTTCAAAAAGAAAGTCTTTACAGTTCGTTCCTTTTGCTATTATTTTACTATATTGCTGGTGGCGCTGTAGCTCGAGAGTATTGATATGTTTGGCTTCGTCATAACTGTGCTATATACACATATTATATACTGTTTCAGATTTTGGTCCAGCACAGTATATCTACTGCATTTGGTCTGAGTATTTATTTGGTGCCAATTCTATCTTGCACTTTGTTATACCTTCTGGGTTTATGCTATGGAGCCCCCAATACTTGGTTGTCCAATATCTTTCGCGCCGCTATAATCAGATTATATTGCAAAGAGTTTGCTAGAGGAAAATATGAAACTGTATGAACTTTGGTTTCATCGTTGCAATAATATATTCTGGTAGCCAGTATGCATGAACCTGTGTTTCATAGCTTTCTTTGGCATGCTTTGTAAGAGCCATTTGCTGTGAGTGTGCATCCAGTCCCTCTACATAGCATGTCTAGCTAAACTGAAGAAGATCTTGGGTTTTGTGTTCTGTTTGCAGACCTGTTGAAACACTATACCAGCTTTTAATGGGCAAGGAAATATGCCATACTTTGATGGGCCTTTGTGTTGTAGGAACTACTAACGAACTCAACACTTCTTAATAAACTTAGTCTGCATGGTCATAATTTACATTAGAGGTTCAGAGTTCATGGGCTCGCACCGGTATGGGTGCCTGGCGGTTCCAACACACGCACGGATATACCACATATGCTTCTTATACACATGGGTTCCCTGTGGCTCGCTTAGTTCTCCATCGATGCGCCAACATTCTTCGGTCGGTTGTTCGCAAGCTGCAGATCAGCCAGAGACAGGCATTTTGAACGTTTTGGATGCACATGAATGCTGTTGTATTTCATCTTGTACGGAGAATTGGCTTGCTCTTCTTTTGGATGCTCCTCTTCAAGCTTCTGACAATACTTTTGAACGTTTTTCATTATTGTAGCCTGGTGAGTAGCGCGAGGAGGGCTGGCATGGGGAGCCATTGGGGTCACGCGCCCTCTGCCTCCTCGGCACCGGCGCGCCTGGCGCTGAGTGCCGGCCATGGCGCCGCTCGCCGGAGCACATCGTCGTCTCGTTGATCGTCTGGCCTACCTCCCCGTGTAAGTTCTTCCTTTCCACTTTTTTTATTATAATTTCCTATTTTGCACAGCGGATCTGCCCAGCCTTGGAGGTGAGCAGAGAACACCATAGCCATCTCTAACTAATTTTGTGTTGTTTCATCCTCATTAGCGAGGATGATCCTGATGAACATGCTGAAGAAACACGCATGCTCTCCATCAGGAGAACACTTATAGGTATGCATTTTTTCAAAGAAGAGATATATAGTGCTGGTCAGATGGTTATTGCAATTCCTTTCGTTTGACGGAATTAGAAATATTCTTCATTGGAAACAATTCCTGTCACGATTCAGGTGTCGACTTGCTCCAGCATAGAAATGAGGCGATCGATAGCTCTGCCTATTAATGGAAGAGCACACGGAGGTATTCCTCAGCCTAATGGTGCAATTCTCGTATATGTTGTTCATTTATGCTTCATTATTGTTAGGATATGTACTTTGTAAATATGCACGCGGAGGTGTTCCTCACCCACTTCCTCTGGTTTTTTCATCTTCAATGTGTATATGTATTTTGTGAGCTCCTCATTGCCATTCCTGCCTCCTTTGATTAATATTAATGTTTATTTTTGTTTGGTGAGCTCTTCTTACTGATGACATGATTGTATAGACACCGGGCTAAGGCAAATTTTTTTTGGGTGCATGCTTTGGTATTTTTAATGAGGTACCTGCTTCCTGCAATTGGACCTCCGACATGCCTTGTTTCCCTCTATCTCGCAGAGTTCGTCAACTGTTGCTGCTAGCGGGGCGGCTCGTTGGGATACTGCTTTAGTTTGTGTCTCCGTTTTTGCGTGGTTGATCTTGAGGTTGTACTTCTTAAGATAGCAGGATTATTTTAGTTTGATTGTTTGTTATTCAGTGTCCAGCTTGATATTTTTTCAGACATTCTGTTGCTGAATACCTTAGCTTAAGACATAAAAGAAGCTTGTAGGTTGAGGATAGTGTTGCTCTTTTCATGTCTAATAATGCATTAGTTGTTTAGGAGCAATGTGGTCTTAGGATTGATGTGCTTAATAAAGAAGTAAATAAAAATGTTTGTTGCGATGATGTTCGAACTCTATGGAAAATAAAAAGTATATCACAGTGGTAACATTGATGTTCAAGCTATATCATAGGTGGGCTTGCAATATTTGATCAAATTGTGTCTAGCTATTTTCAATTCTGGACCAAAGGCCCTTCTGAAAATCCAGTGGTTGGGACGTGATCCATTTTCAAAGAACTTCATCGTTAATTAAAGTAGGAAATCCAGGCGATACTACATTCATAATTCTGCCATTTATGCTGGCAAGGTATGTTTCTCCTTCATGTGCCCATTATGTATGATGCATTTTTCATTTCATTGATTCTCTTGTGTGTACCCCAATACTCATCATAGATTTGATCACATGGCAATAACAGGAAGGGGTTATTGAAATACCTATTGCAAAGGATGGACCTGAAGCTTGGGTCTCCAGGCTTGTGTTAGCTCAATTTGCACAACAGACAGTGGATAGAGAGGTGGTACCAGGGAGTAGTGGTCCTGTAGGTTTGTGCGGCGGATATGAGTATGGCTTGATAGCCATTGTAATCACTCTGTCTCTCTCTCTCTAAGCTACCACGCTACCACGTTTTAGTTCTATCCAATGTACTTAACCCTACTTTGCTACCGGTGCCTTCTTGATGAATCTGATGACCAAACAATGTATAAGCTATATCATATAAGCTTCTTCGATCAACCTGATGTACAATAAATTGTATCACCGTGTTGCCTTATTTTAAATTTCATGTAACTCTAAATGTACATGTGAGGGCTCTATGTGTTAATAATACATTGTCATCTTCTAAGGGAAGGCTTATGATTTTGGAATGGCTAGCTTCAGCTTTTGTGTCGAGGCGCAACGGGTTAGCTGGAAAATTTAAAGGGATAAGAAATAAGCGTCATAATTGATGTGTATAGCAAGTAAAGATGTAAGTATGGAAATAAATCAATTGTTAAATTATCATCCTATAAATGGTAGCATCCATTGGCATATTAACATGTTTTTGTTGGCACTGATTTAGCCGTTTCTTGCTTTGGAAGCACATGGTTAGTAGTTATGAATTGATTCTGCCATAGCCGTTTCTTGCTTTGGAAGCACATGGTTAGTAGTTATGAATTGATTCTGCCATTTGCGCGATAGCGCAACGGGTCATCTAGTATACATAAAAGAAACGACATGGCCTGCCTGTTGGTCTATATATGAGTAGCGACAACGCTATGGATCTCCCAGTTTTAGAGGTCGATTCTAGTCTCCCATTTTCTTCTCTTTCCGGTCCACACATTCTCCGTTTTCTTCAAGGTAAACACATAGTTTTCTTACCATATTAGTGCTGATGCTATCTAATAGCTATTAGTAGTTTCCCTGTAATCAGCTATTTTCTTCACTCTTCATTTCCAATTTTCTTGACCACTATTTCGTTGCAAATAATTTCAGTCGGCCGATTGCGACATGGAACCTCAAGTATGGGAACCTTGCAACTATCAGTTGGCCGATTGGTCCATGGAACACGCTGTATGGATTCCTGGCGTCCCTATGTCGTGTGAGTCCGAGTCCACTGAGATGGCATGCTTAGAAGAAACATTTGTAGCTAGCTCCAGCAGAGAGCAGCAGCTGGTTCAGTATGCAGCGCTGCCACACCCAAAGATGATGATGCATTTGGTGTGTTCCATAGAAAAGCACTAGAGCTCGAGGTTGATAACGACCAGTGGAGAGATAAGATGCATAGGTACCCTCCAAGCATTCGAGAACTCAGCGAAAGGTACACCGTCCCGACTATCGTGTCCATGGGGCCATACCACCATGGCCGAGAACACCTCAAGAAGGCAGAGGAGGCCAAGCATGTGGCGGCCTACAGCTGTATGACTCTTTCAGGCCTCTCAGTCCAAGAGATGTATGATGCGGTCGTCTCAGTCGCAGGCGTGGCCCGCAGCCTCTACGACAAGGACACGATGGCAGGTATCGACGATAAGAACGACTTCTGGCCTATGATGTTCTATGATGCTTGCTTCTTGGTCCAATTAATGCTTAGTAAGACCAGCAACAAAAGCACGATTCATCCCTGGTTGCAACATTTTTTCAAGTCCAACAAGGATGACATCTATCATGACATCCTGCTTCTTGAGAACCAGCTCCCCCGTGTGGTGATTGAAACCTTCGAGAGGTTCATGCCGGTGAACTTGAAGAATTACGCTAAAGGTTTCAGAGCCACAATGCAAAATAGCCGGGTCGTCGTCTCCAGTCCGCCTAAGGATCTCGAAGCCAAAACTTCTGTCATCCATAGTTCTACATCGGCTCCGTACAAACCGCCGCACCTCCACTACAAGAAAAGTTCTGATAGACAACGTCTCAAAATCGTCCGCTAAGGGGTATTTTTCGTCGCCCATGGGCCTAACCCGACGATATGGGTTCTGTTGTGGAAACTGCGTCAGGCAAAGTCCAACGACGTTTTTTCGGTCCGTCGCGCTTGGGCGCCCTTCGCCACGGAAAATCGGACCGTTGCCCAAGTGTTTCCGGGAGCCCGTTGACTAGCCGACGTCATGCAAGCCGACACGTGGCAGACGCCGTTAACTGGCAGTTAACGGCGTTAACCGGCTGAAACCCCGTGGTAGATGGTAGGCCCACACGAGGCTTGCCACGTCTTAAGCGGGCCGGCCCAATAAGTTTGCGGGCCGGGCCAGCTGACATAGTTTGACCGGTCAACTATATAGCTGGGCTGGTCCATTAGTTACGTGGGCCGGGCCTAACCTCTAAGGTTGACTGGTCAAAACTTTAATGGGCCGGCCCACTAAGCATGTGGGCCGGGCCGAATGCACTCGATTGGCCGGTCAACAGGCAAAAGGGCCGGCCCACAAGACATGTGGGACCCACTTTCCGATACAGGGCCGACCATTTACAAAGTGGGGTCCACATTAAAGCAGCGGGCCGGCCCAAGAAGTTAGTGGGCCGGCCCAATTAGCATGTGGGTCCCACTTTCCTGTTAAAAGGCCGGCCCATTTAGTATGTGGGGTCCACCATATAGCAAGTGGGCCGGCCCAAAAGATAGTGGGCGGGCCAAAAACACGAGTGGGTCCCACTTTCTGTTACGGTGGCCGGCCCATTTAGCATGTGGGTCCACCATAGGCGAGTGGGTGGCCCAACAAGATAGTGGGCAGGGCCAAAAGTCCAGTGGGTCCCACTTCCCACGCTAAAGGGCCGGCCCATTTAGTATGTGGGGTCCACCATATAGCAAGTGGGCCGGCCCAACAAGATAGTGGGCCGGGCCAAAGCGCTCGGTGGGTCCCACTTCGGTTAAACGGCTAGGCCCATTTAGTTTGTGGGGTCCACAGTATAGCAAGTGGGCCGGCCCAACACGCTTGTGGGCCGGGCCAAAAACACAGGTGGGTCCCACTTTCCTGTAGAAGGGCCGGCCCATTTAGTATGTGGGGTCCACCCTAGAGCAAGTGGGCCGGCCCAACAGGCTAGTGGGCCGGGCCAAAAACACAGGTGGGTCCCACATTCGTCTTAAAGGGCCGGCTGTTTAGTACGTGGGGACCACCACAAAAGCAATTGGGCTGGCCCAACTAGTTGGTGGGCCGGCCCGGTAGTGGAGTGGGGTCCACCTTAAAGCAAGTGGGCCGGCCCAATAAAAGTGTGGGGTCCACGAGTTAATCAAGTGGGCTGGCCCAATAAGTAAGTGGGCCAGCCCGTTTAGTTGCTTCGTTTATATGCTCGGCGTAAAAGGCGCTTTAGTATTTTGCGGGTCGAGCACGTATGTGATTTCGCTTAATTGGGCCGTTTAAGGGATGGGAATTCGTGATTTAGATGCGAGAATATTTACGCAGCATTGATTTACGTCGGATAGCCTCACTTACGACAAGCACCAAAGAAAAATGCGCGAAAGAACTATAAAAACTAACTAAATATTACATCAGTTTGCAAGGCTTTGAAAAAATATTACGGAACCCGAGAGAAATTGAATGGTAATTAAACCTAGCAATACAATGAAGCGATCCAGGCAATCTTTTAAGTTGTCCATGCGGCACCTATATCCGAAACAAAGACATTACAAGTTAAGACAAGCAACAATGGAAACGCAAAGACACTCGCAATATTGTTTGCCAAAGAATTTGGAACTCATCATTTCGTCGTTATAACAAGATGATTGTAATGCGCACAATAAGCAAACAAAGAGTGCATGCCGCATACCAACATCCAATATAACGAGCATGTTAGAATGAAACAGATGAGACTTACTACTTTGTCGAGTCCCATGCAAACCAACATGTTCGGGGAGTACAAAATTGGCATGAACAACATAGTAGCGAGCTATAAATTTTGTAACAACGACCGAGCAAGATGAAGTTATGATGGCTACATCTACGGAGCAGGGAATGTAAACCAAAAATAGAAGTTACGATGGCAAAAGCTAAAGAGGAGGGAATGTGAACCAACATGTGCCAAGTGCAATTACTTCATTTTGGCCGTGAACTAAATAATACTCCTGAACTTATAGTGAAGGGGATGCAAATCAAGATGTTTCGGGATATAAACTTGTAATGAGCAACACATAGAGGATAGTTAATGCTTGGAGCTTAGGATGGACCGGATACTGAGAATATAGTGGGATCACACTGTGAACTTGTATAAGAGGGAATGCAAACCAATATGTTCAGCTTTCCATATGTGAGCGTCATGCCAAGTCAGAGAAACAAGTCAATAATGCAGCTTTTGAAGAACAAGATGGCACGCAAAATTATTATCTAGTAGTATGACAAGTTTATTTGTACTACGGGCTAGATAGCAGAGTGATAGCATGCCAAACTAAGTCCTTACTTTGTTAGCTTACAATGAACTAGATACAAAACAATGGCATCACCTGTAGTACAAGGAATGCAAGCCAACATGTTCATGGAGTAAAAAATTGGCACAAACAACATAGTAGCAGGCCATAATTTTTGTAACAACGACTGAGCAAGATAAAGTTATGATGGCTAGATCTACAGAGCAGGGAATGTAAACCAAATATAGAAGTTACGATGCCAAAAGCTATAGACCAGGGAATGCGAACCAACATGTGCAATTACTTAAAATTGGCCATGAACTAAATAATAGCAGGATGTTACTATAATACCTATAATTTTTGTAACAACGACTGCGCAAGATAGAAGTTATGATGGCTACATCTACAGAGCAGGGAATGCAAACCAAAATGTTCAATCGCTTAAAGTTAGCAATGAAGTAGAAAATAGCAACGTGTTACGGTCATAGCTAGGAATGAACTAAAAGAGCTTCAGACAAACAAGCATCTGAACCCAGAACATGGCGCTAAAACAAGGGACTTACATTAGGAGAAGCACTCTGTGGGAGTCACAGCAGATCTTCCTGGGGTTGATAGATCCGGTGATGAAGTACGCTACATGTGCTACTTGGGATTGGAGAGACGGCCATTACACTTCATGGTTACTCATCTCATCTGCAAAAAAGTAACGGCGCGTCGTTAGCACAAACAGGTTCCCCAAGATTAAACAAGAACTTGCAGGCAAGCAATAGAAAAGCGACAGTAGAAGAGTTTAGATCATGCACGGCGCCGGTGAAGCAGATCCGGTTCATGCACAGCGGTGTCGGTGAGCAAGATCCGATGCGGTGGAAGACGGATCCGGCGAAGCGGCTAAGCTGAAGCGACTGCGGTAGACTGCTGGATGAGCATATGGTTTCGAGGTACGGCGGGGATGATCCGGTCCGGTTGATGACGGCGTCGATGAAGCGGCTCCGGCAGGCAGCCGGATGACGAGGATCGCGAGGGCTCGGTTAGGCCAGGGAAGTCCGGCGGGGATGTTCCGGTGCGGTGGTCGTGGAGGTGGGAGAGAAGGACTTGGGAAGTTCCGGTGGGTGGTCTGAGGGAAATGAATTTTTTCTTGGAGGGTTTCTGGGCTAGGGAGGTGGTGATCCAAAAAATGACGGGCATACCCCCCACCGCCCCCCACCACCAACCGACCTTTCTGTCATCTCCGCAGGGGTGGAATGGGAATTTGGAAGCGTGTCAAATTTTTGTATTTTGTGGGCGGGAAGTTTTGCCGCTATGAGATTTTGAATTTGGCTAAGGTCCAACTATAATGATTAAAAAATGTGAGACCGTACTAGTGTAGGATAACGTAGCATAGAAAACAAAAATTTTCCTACCGCGAACACGCAATCCAAGCCAAGATGCAATCTAGAAGACGGTAGCAACGAGGGGTATCGAGTCTCACCCTTGAAGAGATTCCAAAGCCTACAAGATGAGGCTCTTGTTGCTGCGGTAGACGTTCACTTGCCGCTTGCAAAAGCGCGTAGAAGATCTTGATCACGATCGGTTCCGGCGCCACGAACGGGCAGCACCTCCGTACTCGGTCACACGTTCGGTTGTTGATGAAGACGACGTCCACCTCCCCGTTCCGGCGGGCAGCGGAAGTAGTAGCTCCTCTTGAATCCGACAGCACGACGGCGTGGTGTCGGTGGTGGTGGAGAAGTCCGGCGAAGCTTCGCTAAGCGTGCGGGAAGTGGAGGAGCGAGGCGGCTAGGGTTTGGGGAGAGGGGGCGCCAGGCCACTATAGGGGTGCGGCCACCTTGGTGGTGTTTGAGGTGGCCGGCCCCCTCCCCCTTGTCCCTCATTATATAGGTGGAACCCCAAGAGGTGGTGTCCAAGTCTTCGAATAAGACCCGAACCAAATCCTTCCATAGGAGGGGCAATCCTAGCCCAACTAGGACTCCCACCCAAAGGTGGGATTCCCACCTCCCATGTGGGGGGTGGCCGGCCCCTAAGGGAGTCCACTTGGGACTCCTCCCCCACTAGGGTTGGCCGGCCATGGGGGTGGAGTCCCTTGTGGACTCCACCTTCCTTGGTGGTTTCTTCCGGACTTTTCTAGAACCTTCTAGAACCTTCCATAGAACCTTCCGCGACATTTTATTCACATAAAATGACATCCTATATATGAATCTTATTCTCCGGACCATTACGGGACTCCTCGTGATGTCCGGGATCACATCCGGGACTCCGAACAAATATTCCAACTTCATTCCATATTCAAGAACTACCATTTCAACATCCAACTTTAAGTGTGTCACCCTACGGTTCGAGAACTATGCGGACATGGTTGAGTACTCACTCCGACCAATAACCAATAGCGGGATCCGGAGATCCATAATGGCTCCCACATATTCAACGATGACTTTAGTGATCGAATGAACCATTCACATACATTACCAATTCCCTTTGTCTCGCGATATTTTACTTGTCCGAGGTTTGATCTTCGGTATCACTCTATACCTTGTTCAACCTCGTCTCATGACAAGTACTCTTTTACTCGTACCGTGGTATGTGGTCTCTTATGAACTCATTCATATGCTTGCAAGACATTAGACGACATTCCACCGAGAGGGCCCGAGTATATCTATCCGTCATCGGGATGGACAAATCCCACTATTGATCCATATGCCTCAACTCATACTTTCCAGGATACTTAATCCCACCTTTATAGCCACCCATTTACGCGGTGGTGTTTGGTGTAATCAAAGTACCTTTCCGGTATAAGTGATTTACATGATCTCATGGTCATAAGGACTAGGTAACTATGTATCGAAAGCTTATAGCAAATAACTTAATGACGAGATCTTATGCTACGCTTAATTGGGTGTGTCCATTACATCATTCATATAATGATATAACCTTGTTATTAATAACATCCAATGTTCATGATTATGAAACTAATCATCCATTAATCAACAAGCTAGTTTAAGAGGCATACTAGGGACTTCTTGTTGTCTACATATCACACATGTACTAATGTTTCGGTTAATACAATTCTAGCATGATATATAAACATTTATCATAAACATAAAGATATAAATAATAACCACTTTATTATTGCCTCTAGGGCATATCTCCTTCGATCTCCCACTTGCACTAGAGTCAATAATCTAGATTACATAGTAATATACCTAACACCCATGGCATTACGGTGTTGGTCATGCTTTGCCCTAGGGAGAGCTTTAGTCAACGGATGCTGCTACATTCGGATCGGTGTGTACTTTGCAAATCTTTACTTCTCCATCTTCGATGTACTCGCGAATCGAGTGGTAACGCAGCTTGATATGCTTCAGCCTCTTGTGTGACCTTGGTTCTTGTGCATTGGCGATGGCACCCATGTTATCACGAGTAAATGATTAATGGGTCCAATGCACTAGGAACCACACCGAGCTCTACAATGAACCTCTTCATCCATACCGCTTCGATGAAGCCTCGCGAAACCGCTATGTACTCGATTACGTTGAAGACTTCGCCACCGTGCACTTGCTTCGAGCTTGCCCGACTTACTGCAGCACCATTCAATATAAACACGTACCCGGATTGTGACTTAGAGTCATCGGGATCGGTGTTCCAACTTGCATCGGTGTAACCGTTTACAACGAGCTCTTGGTCACCTCCATAACAAAGAAACATATCCTTAGTTCTTTTCAAGTACTTCGGGATATTCTTGACTCGCTGTCCGGTGTTCCATTCCTGGATCACTTTGATATCTGCTAGTCAAACTAACGGCATGTGCTATATCCGGTCTAGTACATAGCATGGCATACATGATAGATCCTCTCTGCCGAGGCATAGGGGATATTATTCATCCTTTCTCTTTCTTCTGCGTAGCCGGTCCTTGAGTCTTACTCAATACCTTGCACTGGTAACATAGGTAAGAACCCTTTCTTACTTTCGTCCATTCTAAATTTCTTTAGAATCTTGTCCGGATATGTACTCTGTGATAGCCCTATTAGGCGTCTTGATCTATCTCTATAAATCTTGATGCCTAATATATATGATGCTTCACCAAGGTCTTTCATTGAAAAACTATTATTCAAATAACCCTTAACCTTTGCTTAATAGTTCTATATCATTCCCGATCAATAATATGTCATCTACATATAATATCGGGAATGCTACGGAGCTCCCACTCACTTTCTTGTAAATACAGGCCTCTCCATGACACTCGTATAAACCCGAAGTCTTTGATCACCTTATCAAAGCGTCGGTTCCAACTTCTTGATGCTTGCTTCGGTCCATAGATTGAACGCTGAAGTTTGCATACTTTGTCGGCATTTTTAGGATCGACAAAACCTTTGGGTTGTACCATATACAACTCTTCCTCAATGTCTCCATTAAGGAACGCCGTTTTGACATCCATCTGCCAAATCTCATAATCGAAAAATGCAGCTATTGCTAACAAAATCCTCACAGATTTTAGCTTCGCTACCGGTGAGAAAGTCTCATCGTAGTCAACTCCTTGAATTTGTCGGAAACCCTTTGCGACAAGTCGAGCTTTATAGACGAGTAATATTACCATCGGCATCTGTTTTTCTCTTGAAGATCCATTTATTCTCGACGGACCTTTCGGCTCTCGGGTAAGTCTACCAAAGTCCATACTTTGTTATCATACATGGATCCCATTTCGGATTTCATGGCTTCTTGCCATTTGTTGGAATACTGGGCTCATCATCGCTTCTTCATACGTCGCGGGGTCCTCATCATTGTTATCCACAATCATGACATTTAGACAAGGATCAAACCAATCGAGAGTGGTACGTTCCCTTGTCGATCTGCGAGGTTCGATAGTTTCCTCGTTCGAAGTTTCATGATCATTATCATTTGCTTCCTCTTGTTGCCGGTGTAGGCGGTACGGGTACAACTTCCGTCTTGCGCTACTCCGATCAACGAGTATAGATTCATCAATCTCATCGAGTTCTACTTTTCTTCCAGTCACTTCTTTAGTGAGAAATTCTTTCTCAAGAAAGGTTCCGTTCTTAGCAACAAAGATTTTGCCTTCGGATCTGTGATAGAAAGTGTACCCTATAGTTTCCTTAGGGTATCCTATGAAGACGCATTTCTCCGCTTTGGGTTCTAGCTTGTCCGGTTGTAACCTTTTTACATAGGCTTCGCAACCCCAAACTTTCGAGAACGACAGACTTAGGTTTCTTATTAAACCATAATTCATACGGTGTCGTTTCTACGGATTTTGATGGTGCTCTATTTAAAGTGAATGCGAGCTGTCTCTAATGCATAACTCCAAAAAGATAACGGCAAATCGAGTAAGAGACATCATAGAACGAACCATATCTAAGAGAGTTCGATTACGACGTTCGGACACACCGTTTCGTTGTGGTGTTCCCGGCGGTGTCAATTGTGAAAGTATTCCGCATTTCTTTAAATGCATGCCAAACTCATAACTCAGATATTCACCTCCACGATCGGATCGTAGAAATTTAATCTTCTTGTTACGTTGATTTTCTACTTCACTTTGGAATTCCTTAAACTTCTCGAAAGTTTCGGATTTATGTTTCATGAAATAGATATACCCATATCTACTCGGATCATCTGTGAAGGTTAGAACATAACGATAACCACCGCGCGATGCTACGCTCATTGGTCCGCACACATCGGTATGTATGATTTCCAATAAGTCGGTAGCTCGCTCCATCATACCGAGAAAATGGAGTCTTAGTCATTTTTCCCA
>NC_061513.1:184898855-184913145 GCF_022539505.1 Lolium rigidum | reverse complement strand
AGAAAAAAACAATGCCGAGGAAGGTTATCCGGCTCGGCATCTCGCTGTGGCATGATGGTGCGACCCGCCGGCGAATCCCTGAGATTTTCAGAGGGATCGCCCGCCACCACGACATGTTTTGGCCAGGAACTGGCCGGGGCGCTGCTGCAGGTGGCCCCAAAACCGAAAAAGCGATACACCACGAGGACCAAAATCGTCTGCCATCCGGGCCCTACATCCCTCGGCGGTGCGGATTTGCGTTGACTCGGCCGGCGAACCCGAGATTTCGAGATGCACCACGTCCCGGGCCACCATACGCGACGTTTTGGCCGCTTTCGTCGGGCTAGGTGGCCTCAAAACGAGAAAAAAAAAGTTTTGACATGCACCACGGAGGGACCAAAATCGTCGGCCATGGTACACCAGCAACCACGGCGCGACTTCAACTTCGTCGGCCATGGCAACTTTTCTTGTAGTGCAGAATGCAAGCAGCAAAAAGAGGAGGACAAATGAAGTCTCAGTGTTCGAGCGTCTAGGGCCTCTCCCACCTCATAACAGGCAAGCTGAGTCATCTCAAGAAGAAGACTTTGAGGAGTCATATGGAGAAGAAGATAGGTATCACCGACCAAGGTGGTGCCCCGATGGACTCAGCCATTCTCAGAAGCGTAGGGTGCAGCGGCTGCGAAACCTGGAAGAAGCCGAGGCACAGTACCTGTACACGTTGCGAAAAGCGCGGCCCGATCTGGCCGCGAAAATTCAGCAAACAATGGAGACAAAGGCGCGCCCGCCAAAGAAAGTATGGCGCCCTAAACAGACGGAAGCCGATGCACAGGCATCGGCTGATGCCGATGCAGAGGCATCGGCTGATACGAACATGGTATCCGTGATCCGGACGGAGTAGCAGGTCCAAGACATTGGACGTACGTGGCAAGGCCGATCCCTGCGATCGGCCCTCAAAAAAAAATGAAAAGCAAAGGATCTTATCTCCAGCATGCCACGTAGCTACAGTGGAAATCCGAGAAGTTGCAAACCATCGTCAAGAATTGCAATGGAAAGGGAGGCCCATTCCCGCAATCGGCCAAAATTATCCTCGACACACGTTTTGTCTGTGGTCAGCATTGATCCGACAGATGCCTGAAAAGCCGATACCATCAAGTACTTGACAGAATCGGCTCGGGGGGCACATAGATGGACAAAACACGAGGATACAAAGCTTGGAGTGGATGTCAAATGCCCAGCAGAACAACTCAAGTATGGAGGGCCGATGCAATCGGCCAATAAAAAAAAACGAAAATACAGAAATTTTTGGGCACAGCCGATGCGTAGACATCGACTTAAGAATTCAAAGCCGATGCACGGCCATCGACTCAAGGGATACAACTGTTACAAGCAAGGCTGCCATGTGGGCCCTACATCCCTGGGCGGTGCGGATTTGCGTTGACTCGGCCGGCGAACCCGAGAATTCGCGATGCACCATGTCCCGGGCCACCATACGCGACGTTTTAGCCGCTTTCGTCGGGCTAGGTGGCCTCAAAAACGAGAAAAAAAAGTTTTGACATGAACCACGGAGGGACCAAAAATCGTCGGCCTTGGTGCACCACCAACCACGGCGCGACTTCAACTTCGTCGGCCATGGCAACTTTTCTTGTAGTGTATGTTCCTACCTCTCAAGAAACCATACTGATTTTTGTGAATACAAGACAGAATTTTCCCTTGGAGCCTATTAGCAGCCAATTTTGTCAGGAATTTGACACACACATTAGTCAAAGATATTGGCCGAAAATCATTCACATGAACTGGACTTTGCTTTTTAGGAACCAGGGTTATATAAGATCCACTTAATTATGTTCTTTAGCTGAATAGTCTCACTGTGAAAATCAGCAGCCAATTGGTAAAAATCATGCTTTATGATGGACCAACATTTTTTAACAAAGAGTCCATTAAACCCATCAGGCCCAGGAGCTCTGTCTTCAGGCATCTCTTTTATTACATCGTCCATTTCCTTGATCTCAAAAGGCCTAGTAAGATCATCAAACCCATCAACCCTTTGCAAAATTCGAGACAGTTCAAACTGCATATGAATGGGTTCAGAGCAACCCATCCTATCCTTATACTCCTTCAAAAGCATACCTGCCATTAGTTGGTGATCATTAACATCATTGCCATCCACATCTCTAAGCAATGCAATAGAATTTCTCCTAAATCTCTCAGTAGCCATAGCATGGAAACTTTTTGTACTATCCTCCCCTTGTTGGATCCATCTAATGGTACACCTTTTCCTCCAATAATTACACTCAGCCAATAACAAATCAGCTAAATGCAACTTAACAATACTCCTGAAATTAAACTCCACCCTAAAAAGGGGTCTTTGCTCTTCCAAGGTATCCAACACCAGGATGACTTCATTACAGCTTTTTTATTAGGCCCTTTAATCTTGCCAAACTGAGATGCCATTTTTTAAGCTCAAACCTTAATTGCTTAAATTTATCAGCAATGACAGCAGTACTATAACTCTTACTAGAACCTTTCTCCCAAGATTTGGTCACACACTCTTTGAAGCCAGGCATATCTACCCTTTAATTATCAAATCTGAATTTTTTTGCTCTAGGAATATTAGTATCAATATTGATGACACAAGGCACATGATCAGAACCAATCTTTGCCAAAGGTAACACCATTGTGTTTGGAAAATCTGATATCCAATTCATACTGGTAAAAAACCAATCAAGCTGTTCAAGCAATGGATCTTTCTACATATTAGACCAAGTATAAGCTCTCCCTTTGATTGGCAATTCCAGTAACCTTCAAATGTCCAATAATCTCATTAAATAAAAACATATCATTGACATCCCCTCCTGGTTTATTCCTATTCTCATGTGATCTGACAAAGTTAAAGTCACCCAAAAGCAGCCAATTGGCCCATCCAGGTATTTGCAAGTTATACAGCCAAGAAACAAAATTATCTCTTTCAATGCCATGACAAGGACCATAAACACACACCAAAGTCCAATTTTCATTGTTATGTTTAGAGGTGAAATTAACTATCAACCCAAATCTTTCAATTTGCTGCAACACCCCTTGGAAAACTGAAGAATTCCAGACCACCAAAATCCCCCCAGAGGCACCTACTGATGGCGAGTAAGCAAAAGAATCAAACCTCTTGGGACAAAATTTTCGAATAAGTTTCCAGTCAAAAGATTCACACTTGGTTTCTTGCAAACAAATAATATCACATTCACTCTCATCGATTTTGGACCTGACCTCTCTTTGTCGCCCCTCAGCATTAATACCACGCACATTCCAACACAGAACACGCCACTTTCTTTTAGATAAGCGACTCATGACACACATAATAATAAAGGGAAGGTCTCACACTGACATATAATATCAGTGCCCACAAATCAGAACATAAACTGATAGTCTGAGACAACATCCACCCCAATGAGAAGGAAAAAACTGACACACACCACAAACACTGAGAATTCACACCAAGTAGCCTCCAAAAGCTGACACCAGTATACTTCTTGACCACCCATACTAACCAAAAGAAGAGGAGAAACAACCCCTCTGATCAACAAGGTAGATTTACTTATCATTGGAACCCTCTTTGGGTTTAACTTCCTTTGGATCAGCTTCAAGCTGCTCCTTAGTCAACTTTGCTGGTGGTATACCCAAAGCAGTCCCCACTCTCTGCATGACATGTAGAGGAGTGACTGGAATCTGATGCTCTGCATGACCTGTACTTCCCCCTTCCTCCTTATCTGGCACCTCATAAGACTCCTCTTATGAGCTATTAACCAACAGCAGTTTTGCTCTGCTTTTCTTCTTAATTTTTGGCTGAACAGTCAACATAGGCTGAGGCCTATATCCTTCCATCTTGAGACAGCTTCTAGTGAATCTCCTCTTAGACAATTGTACCACTGGAGTATCACCTTTCCTAGCCTTCCTTATCTTTGGTGTGGAAAAAGATATAGACACATCCACTGTCTGCACCAGCTCTACACCATCACCTTTTTTCTGCTGCTCATCCTCCTGCAGTAGTATACTACTGTTCCCACCCATCTTGCTCTTTTCCCAAATAGATTTATCAACAAGAGCAAACAATGATCCTTGCAATGGAGCAGCAATAAATTTGGACATCATAACTGGCAGTACCTTGCCCCTCAGTCTATTCCATTGCATCACAGGTGGCAGCTCAGGCCCAATAAAGCAAAGAGAAAGTTCACAATGCATAATCTGGATATTAACATTACCAAGCTGCTGCTACTGGGGTATTTCCAAGGCTAACATGTTGACTGATGAACCAGAAGAATCAGACAAATTGACCACCATGGATTCCTGCTCCTCTTGCTGCAAATCATCCACCTGCTCAGGCTGGTTCTCATGACCTTGTGCTTGTTCATTATCAGGGAAATTCTGCACTTCATCCCATCCTATCTCAGGGTACTGAGGGTTCACAAATAGATTCTGATTAGGCACCAATTCACCAGGGAAAGGATGAGGATTACCATCCAGGGGCATTGGATCTTCATCAGCTGGCAAGACCTCTGCAAAGTCAGCTGAAAGAATGTATACAGGTGCAGTCCAAGATTCCTTCACACCACCAATGGTTGCAAATTTCCCAAACACCACATCCCTGGGAACCAATTGAGGTGAAGGGAAGGAGGCATATACAAGCACTCTATCCTTCACTGGATCATTGCTATTCCAGGTGTGGTATTGACCAAAGGTTGAGACAGCATTAGCAATATCGAGGTTATTTCTATAATCTGGGTGTACCCCCAAAAACATAAGCCAACCCCTTCTAAATCCTATCATTGCACGATGATTCTGGGGAGCTTCTCCAACATGCAAGAAACGCAATGATCTGTTTTGAATCTGATACTGTCCATGCTGCACCAATGCATTAACAGAATTGGGGCTACTGATCTCATACATCCCAACACCAAACAGACTAGGCTGCATAGAAATAACATGTCGCTGCAGAGGACCAACCAAGAAAGCGTTCACCTGTTCCCTCCAAAACTCTTCCCCCTGAGGCGGCGGCAGAGGATCAACTGTAGCAATGCAGAAGGTTTGGTGCTGCTGCGGCGGATCTTGCGCTGCGTAGTAGAAGGTGTGAGGAAGCCGAGTTGGGCTGCCGTCGATGATCTGATGTCCCCACGGCAGCCATGGCAAAGGGTCGACTTCGAAATTCGCCATAGGTGAAGTCGGAGCAACAGGGGAAGGAGGAGGTGGTGAACTGCGTGGACTCTTCTCGTTGGCTAGAGTATCCGGCAAATTTAATGCCAACTCCCCTGTCTTGGAAGACGAACCGACTAGCTCTTCTGTCGGCCCATTAGTAGTCAACTTGTCCGAGCCCAATCCACCTTGCCTTGCTATTTTAGGAACCCAACACTTACCCAAAAAGGCCTTAGCAGACAAACAATTCCTTTTGATATGTCCATAGTTGAAACAGCCACGACAGCGGATATTATTGATACAATCTTTTGTTATATGGCTCATACTAAGACATCTTTGAGACTTCCAAACTCTAAACACCATATCATCCACCATCTTATTAAAGGGGTCTTCCTCCTCCTCGATATGTTCAGAGCTCCCACCGGCATTATGTGTTTCAGTAACAATGGGTGGAACTTCTACCTCCCTTATCTGTTCTTGATGTATTGGTATAGTAGTACCAAAATAAATAACCGGAGTAGACATAGTTTCATACAAATGTAAATCAGCTTTACCAGAAGTCTCAGCAGCATAACCCTTTTTTGCTTCATAATGAATTTCTTCAGCAAAAACAAGGTTTTTATTAACTGGAACCGTATGCTTAAGAGCAGGTTTAGGAACTGGAAGATTGAGAGCATTCATACCCAGTTTGACCCTTCTCCTGGAAGGACGAACTAGAGTCCATTGCTGATTACTATCATGTTGCCAATGGGCAAACTCTCTCTTCCAATTTGGACCTCCATCACTCCACAAGTGAAAATAACATTTGAATTTATCAGAAATAAAAATCCTCTTTTGGATGATATAAAAGCCAACTGCTTTACTAGCCACTCTGAAGGAAAAAAAACTCTGTCTATCAACTGGGTCACATTAAGAGAACCACAGAAACCCCCCAAAGCTGCCTCCAATGCTAAGGCAACAGTTTCTTCTGCCATTCTGAAAGATGCTCTCCCAAAAGACACAACCAATGAGAAAAAATTCTTCCCATTTAAAGGGTGAACAATACTTGAAAACTTTCGCAAAACCTCCTTGGCAAAATTTTCTCCAGCCTTAAAATCTAGCCCCAAGGCGATAGCAGTATGCATGGCAAAAGAAGGACTAGGTATCATAGGTTCAGGAGCAGGCATAGCAGAGCAAGGAGCATCATCCAGAACTTCTACAGGTGTAGGAACCTTCATCCCTTGCATATCAGATAAAATAACTCCAGGAACCTTCTGATGTACCATACGGCAATATATAACACCAGAGACAAGAACCGAATGAATCCTAACCACATGATGCTGCAAGCTCACCTTAGAACCAGTCTTGTAGTGAGGTTCCAACCGAAGCACTTGAACCGCAATCGTCACATCCCTTGCATTAATCAGCACAAGCCATCCATTGGAAGACCAGAATTTCAAAGTACCATCATAGGACTTCATACGGCCACGATCTAGATCCTTCCTCATAGAGTAAGTAACCTTCCAGATCGAGGTTGCGTCATCACTCCGACATTCACTCGGACTAGGTTTCGCAGATCGTAAAACCTCAGAATAGGAACGATCAGTAGCACTCATGCATGAGATCTTCTCCACCACATTTACCAGATGGCAGGGGAACTCCAACGACATATCCATCGAGATACAAAAATCAGAAGATACGATCTTGGCGTCGACAGTAGTACCCTCTGCATCTAGGAGAACTAGACGGCGACGATCGACGTGGAGGAGAATGTTACCAGAATGAATCAACTTACACTTTTTTTGCAGTAAGGTGGAGTACTTCACTGCCCATCTCTCACCTATCAGATCCAGCTTGTCCTCTTCCGATTGACCTAGGTTTGAATCGCCAGACACCACCTTCGAAGAGATCGCCGGGACAGACATGAGATCTGGGAGGAGAGTCGTGAAAAGGGATATGGATGTGTGGAGGAAGGAACGCCGGGAAAAATGATTGGACTGGAAATGGAGGATCACCAGAGATCAAAGAGATCGCCGGTGCAAAGGGTTCTAGGGTTTAGGAGGCGACGTGGGAGAAGCCATGTTGTTCACAAATTGCTGTTAGAGCTATTTCTGCAATTTTTGTTTTATATTTGAGTCAAGGTGCTTGTTAATACTGTAGCAGTACCTTTGTATCTTTATTTTCATGCATTTTTGTGCCAAGTAAAGTCTCTAATAGAAGGTTGATACTAGATTTGGATTTCTGCACAGAAACAGATTTGTTAGCTGTCACAAATTCGCGTTTTTCTCTCTGTAGAAGAATCAAAAAAATCAGCTAAAATTCATGCATGATCCTCAGATATGTATGCAAATTTCATTAGTTTTGAGTTTTTCCATCTGAGAAAGTTAAGTGCCTCAAACAAATTCGTCTTTACGGACTGTTCTGTTTTGACAGATTCTGCCTTTTATTTCGCATTGCCTCTTTTACTGTGTTTGATTGGATTTCTTTGCTCCATTAAATTTCAGTAGCTTTGAGTAATGTCCATAAGTGTTGGTAATGATTGTGTCCTTCCTTAACATGTGAATTTTTATTATGCACTAACCCTCTAATGAGATTGCTTTAAGTTTGGTGTGGAGGAAGTTTTCAAGGGTCAAGAGAGGAGGATGATATGATATGATCAAGAAGAGTGAAAAGTCTAAGCTTGGGGATGCCCCCGTGGTTCATCCCTGCATATTTCAAGAAGACTCAAGCATCTAACCTTGGGGATGCCCAAGGCATCCCCTTCTTCATCAACAAACTTATCAGGTCACCTCTAGTGAAACTATATTTTTATTCCGTCACATCTTATGTTCTTTACTTGGAGCGTTTGTTTGCTTTTATTTTTGTTTATGTTTGAATAAATTCGGATCCCAGCAATCCTTGTATTTTAGAGAGACACGCTCCGCTTTTTCATTTGAACACTTGTGTTCTTAGCTTTACTTTAATGTTCATGGCGAAGTTGAAAGCCGCTTCGTTGATTGCTATTTGGTTGGAAACAGAAAATGCTTCATGTGGTAAATGGTATATTATCTTGAATAATTTGATACTTGGCAATTGTTTTGAGCTCTCAAGTAGATCATGTTTAAGCTCTTGAATCATGTAGTTTAAATCTATTAGTGGAGAACTACCGTAGAGCTTGTTGAATTTGGTTTGCATGATTGGTCTCTCTAAGGTCTAGATATTTTCTGGTAAAAGTGTTTGAACAACAAGGAAGACAGTGTAGAGTCTTATAATGCTTGCAATATGTTCTTGTGTAAGTTTTTGCTGTACCGGTTCATACTTGTGTTTGCTTCAAACAACCTTGCTAGCCAAAACCTTGTACTGAGAGGAAATGCTTCTCGTGCATCCAAAAACCTTGAGCCAAAACCCATGCCATTTGTGTCCACCATAACTACCTATATGTGGTAATTTTCTGCCATTCCAAAGTAAATTGCTTGCGTGCTACCTTTAAAATTTCATTCCTTGTCTTTGCAATACATAGATCATGGGAAAGTAGCCTAAAAAAATTTTGTGGTGATGAATATGTTGCTATGTATCTTAGTTCTTATAAGTTGCTTGTTGAGCGGTAACCATGTTTCTGGGGACGCCATCAACTCTTTACTTTGTTGAATATCATGTGAGTTGATATGCATGTTCGTCTTGTCTGAAGTAAGGGAGATTTCTCATGATTAAATGGTTTGAGTATGCATATTGTTAGAGAAGAACATTGGGCCGTCAACCAAAGCCATGTATCACGGTGGAAGTTTCAGCTTGGACATTAATCCTCAGAATCTCTTATGAGAATATTATTTGTTGAATGCTTTAAGCATTAAAAAGAGGAGTCCATTATCTGTTTTCTATGTTGTCCCGATATGGATGTCCTCAAGTTGAGATATATCAAAATCGAGAAATCAAATGCGATTTATCTCCTTGGACCTTTGTACAGGTGGCATAGAGGTACCCCTTTGTGACACTTGGTTGAAACATATGTAATGCAATGATAATCCATGGAAATCCGAGCTAATTAGGACAAGGTGCGTGCACTATTGGTATTCGATGCATGAGGCTTGCGACTTATAAGAGGTTTTATGCATAACACATATGAATTATTACTACCGTTGACAAAATTGTTTCCATGTTTTCAAAATAAAAAGCTCTAGCACATGAGTAATCCCTCGCTTCCCTCTGCGAAGGGCCTTTCTTTTACTTTATGTTGAGTCGGTTTACCTACTTCTTTCTATCTTAGAAGCAAACACTTGTGTCAACTCGTGTGCATTGATTCTTACATGTTTACTTATTGCACTTGTTATATTACTTTGTGTTGACAATTATCCATGAGATATACATGTTACAAGTTGAAAGCAATTGCTGAAACTTAATCATCCTTTGTGTTGCTTCGAAACCTCTTACTTTGAATCTATTGCTTTATGAGTTAACTCTTATGCAAGTCTTTTTGATGCTTGTCTTGAAAGTACTATTCATGAAAAGTTTTTGCTATATGATTCAGTTGTTTAGTCATTATCTTTTTGTTAGCAAATCATTGCTTTGAATCACTTCATTCATCTCATAGGCTTTACAATAACGTTGATCAAGATTATGTTGGTAGCATGTCACTTCAGAAATTATTCTTGTTATCTTTTACCTACTCGAGGGCGAGCAGGAACTAAGCTTGGGGATGCTTGATACGTCTCAAACGTATCTATAATTTCTTATGTTCCATGCTTGTTTTATGACAATACCTACATGTTTTGTTCATACTTTATAATGTTTTGATGCATTTTCCGGTACTAACCTATTAACAAGATGCTGAAGCGCCAGTCCCTGTTTTCTGCTGTTTTTGGTTTCAGAAATCCTACACAGGAAATATTCTCGGAATTGGACGAAACAAAAGCCCACGTTCTTATTTTCCATGGAGCCTTCCAGAACACCGAAGAGGAGACGGAGAGGGGCCACGAGGCGGCCACCCCATAGGGCGGCGCGGCCCCACCCCTGGCCGCGCCGCCATATGGTGTGGGCCCCTCGGGTGCCCCCTGCGCTGCCCCTTCGCCTACTTAATCCCTCCGTCGCGAAAACCATAGTACCGAGAGCCACGATACGGAAAAAGTTCCAGAGACGCCGCCACCGTCAACCCCATCTCGGGGGGTTTAGAAGATCGCCTCCGGCACCCTGCCGGAGCGGGGAATCATCACCGGAAGGCTCTACATCACCATGCCCGCCTCCGGACTGATGCATGAGTAGTTCATCCTTGGACTACGGGTCCATAGCAGTAGCTAGATGGTTGTCTTCTCCTCTTGTGCAATCATGTTTTGATCTTGTGAGCTGCCTATCATGATCAGGATCATCTATTTGTAATGCTACATGTTGTGTTTGTTGGGATCCGATGAATATTGAATACTATGTCAAGTTGATTATTGATCTATCATATATGTGCTATTTATGTTCTTGCATGCTCTCCGTTGCTAGTAGAGGCTCTGGCCAAGTTGATACTTGTGACTCCAAGAGGGAGTATTTATGCTCGATAGTGGGTTCATGCCTCCATTGAATCTGGGACAGTGACAGAAAGTTCTAAGGATTGGATGTGCTGTTGCTACTAGGGATAAAACAGCAATGCTTTGTCTAAGGATATTTGTGTTGATTACATTATGCACAATACTTAATGCAATTGTCTGTTGTTTGCAACTTAATACTGGAGGGGGTGCGGATGCTAACCTGAAGGTGGACTTTTTAGGCATAGATGCATGCTGGATGGCGGTCTATGTTCTTTGTCGTAATGCCCTAAGTAAATCTCATAGTAGTCATCATGATATGTATATGAATCTCTATTCTGTCAATTGCCCAACTGTAATTTGTTCACCCAACATGCTATTTATCTTATTGGAGAGACACCACTAGTGAACTGTGGACCCCGGTCCTATTCTTTACATCTGAAATACAATCTACTGCAATCACTGTTCTCTGTTGTTTTCTACAATCAAACATCATTCTCCACACCATACGTTTAACCCTTTGTTTTCAGCAAGCCGGTAAGATTGACAACCTCACCGTTAAGTTGGGGCAAAGTATTTTGATTGTGTTGTGCAGGTTCCACGTTGGCGCCGGAATCCCTGGTGTTGCGCCGCACTACACTCCTTCACCAACAACCTTCACGTGGCCTTCATCTCCTACTGGTTCGATAACCTTGGTTTCTTACTGAGGGAAAACTAGCTGCTGTACGCATCACACCTTCCTCTTGGGGTTCCCAACGGACGTGTGCTTTACCGTCACAAGCAGACTGTCGAACCCAACGAGGAGCAGAAGGTGTTGACAAGAAGTTTCGATGAAGGATTCACTGTAAATGCTCACAGACAAGTTTTCAGGAGGTTTTGATATAGCAGATAAATAAAGTACAAGTAAGTAAAATGCGAGAGTAATAATTGCAGCGAGTGGCCCAATCCTTTTTAGCACAAAGGACAAGCCGGTTTGTTTACTTATGATGACCAAACGTTCTTGAGGACACACGGTAATTTAGTCTAGTGCTTTCGCTTCATATAGTTGATTAATCTTCATTGTTTTGATAAGTGTTGTGTGGGTGAACCTATGCTAATCCACCGCCCTTCCTAGGACTAATACATACTTGTGATTAAACCCCTTGCAAGCATCCGCAAATACAAGAAAGTAATTAAGATAAATCTAACCACAGCCTTAAACTCGAGATCCTCGCTATCCCTCATGCATCGATATACCAACGGGGTTCGAGTTGCTCGTCACTCCGGCAACCCCACAATTGGCAAACGAATACAAGATGCAATCCCCTAGGCCCATAAAGGTGAAGTATCATGTAGTCGACGTTCACATGACACCACTAGAAAAATAACACCACAACTTAAATATCAAACCATTAAATATTACTCAACATAGTTCACTACTAACATTTAGACTTCACCCATGTCCTCAAGAACTAAACGAACTACTCACAAGACATCATATGGAACATGATCAGAGGTGATATGATGATGGATAACAATCTGAACATAAACCTTGATTCAACGGTTTCACTCAATAGCATCAATAACAAGTAGTAATCAATACCGGGAATGTTTCCCCTATGAAATATCCAAGATTCAACCCAAGATGTTACAGTAGAGACGAGGTGCAGCGGTGGAGATGACGGTGTCGGTGGTGGAGATGATGATGATGATCCCAATGAAGTCCAGCTCGATGATGATGACGATGGCGACGATTTCCCCCTCCGGGAGGGAATTTCCCCGGCAGATTTCTGCCTGCCGGAGAGCTCTTTTCTCTCTGGTGTTTTTCCGCCTCGCAGAGACGGCGGTGTCTATCCTCGATGCCTCCTTGCACCTTAGGGTTCTCGGGAGATGAAGTACGCGAAAGTGCGATGGCTGAGGGGGTCGTGGGCCCCCACCCTACATGGCGGCGCGCCTGGCCTGGTGGTCGCGCCAGCCTATGGGGATGGCCCATGGCGGCCCTCCTCGGCCTCCCCTTTAGGCTGGCTCCGTCATTTGGAAAAATAGGAGCTTTGATACATCTCTAACGTATCTATAATTTCTTATGTTCCATGCTACTTTTATAACAATACTCACATGTTTTATACATACTTTACATCATTATTATGCATTTTCCGGCACTAACCTATTAACAAGATGCCGAAACGCCGCTTGCTGTTTTCTCGCTGTTTTTGGTTTCAGAAATCCTACAAAGGAAATATTCTCGGAATTGGACGAAATCAACGCCCAGGGTCTTATTTTTCCACGGAGCTTCCAGAAGACCGAAGAGCATACGAAGTGGGGCCACGAGGGGCCGACACCATAGGGCGGCGCGGCCTGCATGGGGCCCGCGCCGGCCTATGGTGTGGGGCCCCTGTGCCCCCTCCAACGCTGCCCTTCCGCCTACTTAAACTCTCCATCGTGAAAACCCTATTACCGAGAGCCACGATACGGAAATACTTCCAGAGACGCCGCCGCCGCCAATCCCATCTCGGGGGATTCAGGAGATCGCCTCCGGCACCCTGCCGGAGTGGGGAATCATCACCGGAGGGCTCTACATCACCATCCCGCCTCCGGATTGATGCGTGAGTAGTTCATCCTTGGACTATGGGTCCATAGCAGTAGCTAGATGGTTGTCTTCTCCTCTTGTGCTATCATGTTTAGATCTTGTGAGCTGCCTAACATGATCAACATCATCTATTTGTAATGCTACATGTTGTGTTTGGTGGGATCCGATGAATACAGAATACTATGTCAAGTTGATTATCAATCTATCATATATGTGTTGTTTATGTTCTTGCATGCTCTCCGTTGCTAGTAGAGGCTCGGCCAAGTTGATACTTGTAACTCCAAGAGGGAGTATTTATGCTCGATAGTGGGTTCATGCCTCCATTGAATCCGGGACGAGTGACGTAAAGTTCTAAGGTTGTAGATGTGATGTTGCTACTAGGGATAAAACATCGATGCTTTGTCTAAGGATATTTGTGTTGATTACATTACGCACCATACTTAATGCAATTGTCTCGTTGTTTGCAACTTAATACTCGGAAGGGGTGCGGATGCTAACCTCGAAGGTGGACTATTTAGGCATAGATGCATGCTGGATGGCGGTCTATGTTCTTTGTCGTAATGCCCCGATTAAATCTCATAGTGATCATCATGATATGTATTGAATCTTTATTTGTCAATTGCCCACCTGTAATTTGTTCACCCCAGCATGCTATTTATCTTATTGGAGAGACACCACTAGTGAACTGTGGACCCCGGTCCATTCTTTTACATCTGAAATACAATCTACTGCAATCTCTGTTCTTTGTTGTTCTTCGCAAGCAAACATTATTCTCCACACCATACGTTTAATCCTTTGTTTTCAGCAAGCCGGTGAGATTGACAACCTCACTGTTAAGTTGGGGCAAAGTATTTTGATTGTGTTGTGCAGGTTCCACGTTGGCGCCGAAATCACTGGTGTTGCACCGCACTACACTCCTCCACCAACAAACTTCACGTGGCCTTCATCTCCTACTGGTTCGATAAACCTTGATTTCTTACTAAGGGAAAACTTACTGTTGTGCTCATCATACCTTCCTCTTGGGGTTCCCAACGGACGTGTGCTGTACCGTCTCAAGGAAGCTTCTACACGCTAACAAGCTTCGGTATATTTTCTGTCAATTGTT
>NC_061513.1:184880855-184898755 GCF_022539505.1 Lolium rigidum | reverse complement strand
TTGTATGCATGTGGTGATAAAAATGGTGTATCGATAATTTCTTATGTTCCATGCCACATTATTGATGTTATCTACATGTATTATGCACACTTTATGTCATATTCGTGCATTTTCTGGAACTAACCTATTAACAAGATGCCGAAGTGCCAGTTCCTGTTTTCTGCTGTTTTTGGTTTCAGAAATCCTAGTAACGAAATATTCTCGGAATCGGACGAAATCAACGCCCGGGTTCCTATTTTTCCCGGAACCATCCAGAACACCCGAGAGCCGCCGGAGGGAAGCCCCGGGGGCCCCACACCACACTCCGGCGCGGCAAGAGGGGGCCGCGCCGCCCTATGGTGTGGTGGCCCCTGTGCCCCCTCCGAGGCTGCCCTTCCGCCTATTTAAAGCCTCCGTCGCGAAAACCCTATTACGTTGGACGAAACCCACAGAAACCTTCCAGAGCCACCGCCATCGCGAAGCCAAGATCTGGGGGACAGGAGTCTCTGTTCCGGCACCCTGCCGGAGCGGGGAAGTGCCCCCGGAAGGCTTCTCCATCGACACCGCTGCCATCTCCACCGCCATTTTCATCACCGCTGCTGCTCCCATGAGGAGGCACTAGTAGGAAAACCCTTATAGGCAAAGCTTAGTTCTGTGGCGCACCGTTTTGAATGCGCCACAGAAACTTATTTTGTGGCGCACCAGGAAGTGTGCGCCACAAAAATAGCTTATTTTTGTGGCGCAAGGCTAAATCGTGCGCCACAGAAATTATGTGGGGCCCACATTCTGCCACCACGAATTATTAGGGTAGGTATTTCTGTGGCGCACAATGCTTTCTGCGCCACAGAAATAACTGGCGCACTGGCTCTGGTGCGCCACAGAAGTAGTTATTTCTATGGCGCACTGGCTCTAGTGCGCCACAGAAGTAGTTATTTCTGTGGCGCACTTGTGCTGGTGCGCCATAGAATTAGGGTAAGTTATATCATCCCCGTACCCCTCCCCTCCCCTCCCCACGCCCGTACGTTCACCTCCCCTCCCCTCTCCCCCGCCGCCGCCGCCATGGTCATCGCACTGGCCGTCGCCGCCGCCGCCTCCTTCCTCCGCGAGGGCCGCATGCCGCCACGCTCCACCCATCCCCGCCACCCGCAGCACAAGCCGCTGCGGCGTGGAGGAGGAGGGGCCGCCGCATGGAGGAGGAGGGGCCGCCGCGTCAAGGAGGAGGAGCCGCCGCTCTTCCTCCTCCTCCACCCTCGCCGTCGTCGTCAACCTCCTCCTCCACCCCTATCGTCGGTGAGCTCCACCTCTCCCCTCCCCTCCCTCCTCCTCCACCCCTGCCGTCGTCGTCAACCTCCTCCTCGATCCACCCCTAGCGTCGGTGAGCTCCACCTCTCCCCTCCCCTCTCTCTTCCTCTACCCCTGCTCTAGATGTGTTGATGTTGTGCTCGATCTGGATGCTCTTGTGCTGCTGTTGTTCTCTGGATGTTGATGCTGCTCTGGACAAAATTACAGAGAGGGTGATGTTTTGCTCGATCTGGATGCTGTTGTGCTGCTGTTGTGGTCATCATGAATAAAAACAGTCAAACATTCTTTTTGTTTTACCGTGCTTGTTAGCTATATATTTTTTCTATGCTCTGCCTGTGATGCTTGTGTTTTGGAGCAAGCGACTGGCATGGCATGTGAGAGAGAGCATGAGAGAGTTCTTGGGGGCGGAGATGATGGCAACATCGAGACTCGGTCCCGCATTGGTCCTGCTTTGAATTAGTAAGATCAAGTAGTGGCTTGAGTTCCGTTGGTAACCAATACCAACAGAGAGCTACTTCATTTTAAGTCGAATTTCTTTTAAGGACTCTAGCTAGATTAGAGGGGAAAAAGATTGCTGATTTGTTGCCTATGATAATGGATCATCAAATGTTTCCCTTTGTCCCTGGTTGCCTCCTTAATTGATGCCTTATGATCCAAATGATCCAAGTCCCTTGCATGATCCCATTTGTCCCTAATGTTGCTTAATTAAGATGAATAAATTCCCTCTAATCACCATTTGGAGATCAAGACTAGTTCTTGATATCCATTAGCTAGACTCCAATATTAAAAATGTCTCCCAAATATGGAGACAAACATTTTAACATTACCCCAATGTTATTTCTCTCAAATTGACAGTTTCGATGGTATGCTTGCTCCTCACCGTACTTTATCAATTCCCTACCGATCCTAAGTACCCATGAATATCTCGGTGGTGTTCTTCTCACTGTTTAGTTACTCGTCAACACATGTGTTTGCATGTGTGTGTGAGCTGCTTGTAGTGTCACTTGACTATTCAAGTTTCAATGTTGGTTACTTTTCCTCTAGTGCAAGAAATGGTTGAGCAGATGTTTATCCACTGTTGGCCTTTATTCTTGGGTAGCTCAAAGTGTCATGCACTTACTGGATCATCAAACGTTTCCCTTTGTCCCTGGGTTGCCTCCTTAATTGATGCCTTATGATCCAAATTACTATATTATTGGATTGAGTGATATGGCTACTGCTTGTTTGCTCTCCAAATTACCAAGTGATGAATATATAATCCCTTTGGAGCATCTGCCCCATGCTATATATGTGTATTTGACCATGCTTATGATGGATTTCTTTTAAGGACTCTAGCTAGATTAGAGGGGAAAAAGTTGCTGCTTTGTTGCCTATGATAATGGATCATCAAATGTTTCCCTTTGTCCCTGGTTGCCTCCTTAATTGATGCCTTATGATCCAAATGACCCAAGTCCCTTGCATGATCCCATTTGTCCCTAATGTTGCTTAAGATGAATAAATTCCCTCTAATCACCATTTGGAGATCAAGACTAGTTCTTGATTTCCATTAGCTAGACTCCAATATTAAAAATGTCTCCCAAATATGGAGACAAACATTTTAACATTACCCCAAGTGATTTACTTGTCGATGATTAGATGGTTGGTCGATCACTCGTACACTCGGGGTGGAGCAAGTGAGGCTTGGTGTGATGGCACAAATATCAATATCTTGTGCATCCTACACTGGCCTCACTTACTCCATCCCTGGATGTTAATATTTGTTTCGACCAACAAAGTATGAGGCATTCCATTTAGTTGATACCACTTGGCTCTTTCTTCCATTTTAGTGCCGATGATTAGAATGTTCGGTCAATCTGTACACTCCGGGTGTCGCTAGTGAGCCTGGTGTGATGGCACAAATATCAATCTCTTGTGCATCCTACCTGGCCTCACTAACGCCATCCCGGGATGTTCATATTTGTTTCGACCAACAAAGTATGAGGCATTCCATTTAGTTCATACTAGCTACTTCTTAATTGCATTGGCCTTTCTTCCATTTTAGTGCCGATGATTAAATTGTTTGGTCACCTATACGCCGCAATATACTTTGTAGACGAGCCCCCTTTCCATGGCCGCCGTTCCGTGAACGAGTCCTTGATGAGACAACAACGCCGACATGCCTCTCCGGTGCAGCACCACTTTTCTTCTCTCGCCGTCCAGTACGTGAACGAGTCCTTAATGCCAAGACGGTGCCAGCCTCCCTAGCATCATGCCGACCCCGTTGTCGCGCTTCAGGCCGTGTCGATCATGCGCCCTGCACTCTTCGCCTTTTGCCCGGTGAACGAATAGACTAATCGTTGGAATAAGGAAGCCGATGACGGCCGATCGCAATTTAATCTTGCGACCGGCTGTCATCGGTTTCCTTATTCCAACGATCAGCCTATTGGTTCACCGGGCAAGAAGGCGAACAAGTGCAGGCGCGGGACACACGGCTTGAAGCGCGGCAACACGGCCCGGCATAATGCTGGGGCAGGCCGGCACGGTCTTTGCATCAAGGACTCGTTCACTGGACAGCCGAGGGACCGGCGTGGTTCGCGCCGGAGATGCGGATCGAGCGTTGCCGTGTCGTCAAGCACCCGTTGACGGAACGCCGACCGGGGAAAGGGGGCCCTTCTGCAAAGTATTTGTGTTGACCAACAATGTATGAGGCACATATTCTATTTTGTCATTCCATTTGCTTTGAGATTTTCAAAATGCCGATGATTAAAATGTTTGGTCACCGTACACTCGGGGTGGCGTAAGTGAGCCCGGTAAGATAGCACAAATATCAATCTCTTGTGCATCCTACCTGGCCTCGCTTACACCATCCCTAAATGTTAATATTTGTGTTGACCAACAATGTATGAGGCACTTATTCCATTTTGTCATTCCATTTGCTTTGAGATTTTCAAAATGCCGATGATTAAAATGCTTGGTCACCGTACACTCGGGGGCGGTGTTAGTGAGCCTCGTGTGATTGCACAAATATCAATCTCTTGTGCATCCTACCCGGCTCGCTAACTCCGTCCCGGAATGTTAATATTTGTTTCGACCAACAAAGTATGAGGCCCTTGTCATTCCATTTGCTTTGGTATTTTCAAAATGCCGATGATTAAAATGTTGGTCACCGTACACTTGGGGGTGGCGTAAGTGAGCTCTGGTAAGATAGCACAAATATCAATCTCTTGTGCATCGGACTTGGTCTCACTTACGCCATCCCTAAATGTTAATATTTGTGTTGACCAACAATGTATGAGGCACTTATTCCATTTTGTCATTCCATTTGCTTTGACATTTTCAAAATGCCGATGATTAAAATGTTTGGTCACCGTACACTCGGGGCGGCGTAAGTGAGCCTGGTAAGATAGCACAAATATCAATCTCTTGTGCATCGGACTTGGTCTCACTTACACCGTCCCTGAATGTTAATATTTGTGTTGACCAACAATGTATGAGGCATTTATTCCATTTCTCTTGTGCATCGGACTTGTTGGTCTCACTTTCTTCCATTTTCATCATAGTAGGAACTGGATGAAGGACCCCGATGCAAGCGAGCCTGGTGGGTAGAGATGACGGAGCAAAGGAGGAACCGGATGAAGACTACTTTGTATCTCGAAATTGTGAATTTTGTATGAATTAAGAGTTGTATGCAAAACATTTGACAGTTGCCACTATATATGTATCTCGATCGGGCTCTAAGTAATGTGATGATGATGTCTATGTTATATCTGTGCAATGTACATGATATTTATATTATATCTGAATGTTGCTTGTATATAACTTCGTGTATACGTGTATCCGTATTGCTGTCTATAAACCGCATGTGTATGTGTATAGCAGGCAGCACAAAATCGTGTATAATACAAGCAAATTCCGTGGCGCACTAAAAACCAATTCTGTGGCGCACGCTTTTACGTGGCGCACCTAAGAACACGTGCGCCACGAAACCTTAATTCTGTGGCGCATGAGCAGGTGCGCCACAGAAACCTTATTTTTGTGGCGACGTTTCTGTGGCGCACCTCCCATGCGCCACAGAATCCATTTTTCGTGCGCCACTGATGAGGCTTTCCTACTAGTGAGGGAGTAGTTCTCCATCGAGGCTCGGGGCTGTACCGGTAGCTATGTGGTTCATCTCTCTCCTATGTACTTCAATACAATAATCTCATGAGCTGCCTTACATGATTGAGATTCATATGATGATGCTTGTAATCTAGATGTCACTATGCTAGTCAAGTGAGTTTTACTTATGTGATCTCCGGAGACTCCTTGTCCCACGTGTGTAAAGGTGACAGTGTGTGCACCGTGTGGGTCTCTTAGGCTATATTTCACGGAATACTTACTCACCGTTATGAATGGCGTAGTGAAGTGCTTATTTATATCTCTTTATGATTGCAATGTGTTTTGTATCACAATTTATCTATGTGCTACTCTAGTGATGTTATTAAAGTAGTTTATTCCTCCCGCACGGTGTAATGGTGACGAGTGTGTGCATCCGTGTTAGTACTTGGCATATGCTATGATCATGATCTCTTGTAGATTGTGGAGTTAATTATCATTATGATAGTATTGATGTGATCTATTCCTCCTACATAGTGTGAAGGTGACAGTGTGCATGCTGTGTTAGTACTTGGTTTAGTTGTGTTGATCTTTCATGCACTCTAAGGTTATTTAAATATGAACATTGAATTGTGGAGCTTGTTAACTCCGGCATTGAGGGTTCGTGTAATCCTACGCAATGTGTTCATCATCCAACAAAAGAGTGTAGAGTATGCATTTATCTATTCCGTTATGTGATCAAAGTTGAGAGTGTCCACTAGTGAAAGTCTAATCCCTAGGCCTTGTTCCTAAATACGCTATCGCTGCTTGTTTACCGTTTTACTTGCGTTACTATCGCTACCATATTACCACCATCAACTACACGCCAGACAAGCTATTTTACGGCGCCATTACTACTCGCTCATATTCATTCATACCACCTGTATTTCACTATCTCTTCGCCGAACTAGTGCACCTATTAGGTGTGTTGGGGACACAAGAGACTTCTTGCTTTGTGGTTGCAGGGTTGCTTGAGAGGATATCTCTGACCTCTTCCTCCCTGAGTTCGATAAACCTTGGGTGATCCACTTAAGGGAAACTTGCTGCTGTTCTACAAACCTTTGCTCTTGGAGGCCCAACACCGTCTACAAGAATAGAAGCACCCGTAGACATCAAGCACTTTTCTGGCGCCGTTGCCGGGGAGGAAAGGTAAAAAGGCACTCATACTCCGGTTCCAGGTAACAGTACTTTTCTGACGCCATTGTGTTTGTGCTCGAAGCTATTTCCTTTAGATCCTGCAATTGCATCTTTTTGTTTCTTGTTTACACTAGTTTGGCATATGGACAACAATGAGCTTCTTATTCTATTTCCTGATTTAAGACATGGATGGTTTGATGCGGAAATTAAAAAACCTATGGAACATATTAGTATGAACGCTTTGAACACCATTGTTGCTAATGATATAGAAAGTTCTAAGCTTGGGGAAGCTGGTTTTGATGAGCATGATATTTTTAGTCCCCCAAGCATTGAGGAGAAAATTTTCTTTGATGATACTTTGCCTCCTATTTATGATGATTATAATGATAGTGGTCTTTTGGTGCCACCTACTATGGAGAGTAAATTTTGATGTGATTATACTATGCCTCCTATATTTGATTATGAGAATAATAATGATAGCTACTTTGTTGAATTTGCTCCCACTATTACTAATAAAATTGATTATGCCTATGTGGAGAGTAATAATTTTATGCATGAGACTCATGATAAGAATGCTTTATGTGATAGTTATATTGTTGAGTTTGCTCATGACACTACTGAAAGTTATTATGAGAGAGGAAAATATGGTTGTAGAAATTTTCATGTTACTAAAACACCTCTCTATGTGCTGAAATTTTTGAAGCTACACTTGTTTTATCTTCCTATGCTTGTTACTTTGCTCTTCATGAACTTGTTTATTTACAAGATTCCTATGCATACGAAGCATGTTAGACTTAAATGTGTTTTGAATTTGCCTCTTGATGCTCTCTTTTGCTTCAAATACTATTTCTTGCGAGTGCATCATTAAAACTGCTGAGCCCATCTTAATGGCTATAAAGAAAGAACTTCTTGGGAGATAACCCATGTGTTATTTTGCTACAGTACTTTGTTTTATATTTGTGTCTTGGAAGTTGTTTACTACTGTAGCAACCTCTCCTTATCTTAGTTTTGTGTTTTGTTGTGCCAAGTAAAGTCGTTGATAGAAAGGTTGATACTAGATTTGGATTACTGCACGTAAACAGATTTCTTTGCTGTCACGAATCTGGGTCTAATTCTCTGTAGGTAACTCAGAAAATTAAGCCAATTTACGTGAGTGATCCACGAGATATGTACGCAACTTTCATTCAATTTGGGCATTTTCATTTGAGCAAGTCTGGTGCCCTAATAAAATCCATCTTTACGGACTGTTCTGTTTTGACAGATTCTGCCTTTTATTTCGCATTGCCTCTTTTGCTATGTTGGATGAATTTCTTTGATCCATTAATGTCCAGTAGCTTTATGCAATGTCCAGAAGTGTTAAGAATGATTGTGTCACCTCTGAACATGTTAATTTTTATTGTGCACTAACCCTCTAATGAGTTTGTTTCGAGTTTGGTGTGGAGGAAGTTTTCAAGGGTCAAGAGAGGAGGATGATATACTATGATCAAGGAGAGTGAAAGCTCTAAGCTTGGGGATGCCCCGGTGGTTCATCCCTGCATATTTCAAGAAGACTCAAGCATCTAAGCTTGGGGATGCCCATGGCATCCCCTTCTTCATCGACAAATTATCAGGTTCCTTCTCTTGAAACTATATTTTTTATTCGGTCACATCTTATGTACTTTACTTGGAGCGTCTGTGTGCTTTTGTTTTTGTTTTTGTTTGAATAAATGCTTGTGTGGGAGAGAGACATGCTCCGCTGGTTCATATGAACACATGTGTTCTTAGCTTTTATTTTTCATGGCGAAGGTTGAATCTTCTTCGTTAAATTGTTATATGGTTGGAATTGGGAAATGCTACATGTAGTAATTCTAAAATGTCTTGAATAATTTGATACTTGGCAATTGTTGTGCTCATGTTTAAGCTCTTGCATCATATACTTTGCACCTATTAATGAAGAAATACATAGAGCATGCTAAAATTTGGTTTGCATATTTGGTCTCTCTAAAGTCTAGATAATTTCTAGTATTGAGTTTTGAACAACAAGGAAGACGGTGTAGAGTCTTATAATGTTTACAATATGTCTTTTATGTGAGTTTTGCTGCACCGTTCATCCTTGTGTTTGTTTCAAATAAACCTTGCTAGCCTAAACCTTGTATCGAGAGGGAATACTTCTCATGCATCCAAAATCCTTGAGCCAACCACTATGCCATTTGTGTCCACCATACCTACCTACTGCATGGTATTTCTCCGCCATTCCAAAGTAAATTGCTTGAGTGCTACCTTTAAAAATTCCATCATTCACCTTTGCAATATATAGCTCATGGGACAAATAGCTTAAAAACTATTGTGGTATTGAATATGTACTTATGCACTTTATCTCTTATTAAGTTGCTTGTTGTGCGATAACCATGTTTTTCGGGGACGCCATCAACTATTCTTTGTTGAATATCATGTGAGTTGCTATGCATGTCCGTCTTGTCTGAAGTAAGAGAGATCTACCACCTTAATGGTTGGAGCATGCATATTGTTAGAGAAGAACATTGGGCCGCTAACTAAAGCCATGATCCATGGTGGAAGTTTCAGTCTTGGACATATATCCTCAATCTCATATGAGAATAATAATTGTTGCCACATGCTTATGCATTAAAGAGGAGTCCATTATCTCGTTGTCCATGTTGTCCCGGTATGGATGTCTAAGTTGAGAATAATCAAAAGCGAGAAATCCAAAATGCGAGCTTTCTCCTTAGACCTTTGTACGAGCGGCATGGAGGTACCCCATTGTGACACTTGGTTAAAACATGTGTATTGCAAAGATCCGGTAGTCCAAGCTAATTAGGACAAGGTGCGGGCACTATTAGTACACTATGCATGAGGCTTGCAACTTGTAAGATATAATTTACATAACTCATATGCTTTATTACTACCGTTGACAAAATTGTTTCATGTTTTCAAAATAAAAGCTCTAGCACAAATATAGCAATCGATGCTTTCCTCTTTGAAGGACCATTCTTTTACTTTTATGTTGAGTCAGTTCACCTATCTCCCTCCACCTCAAGAAGCAAACACTTGTGTGAACTGCGCATTGATTCTTACATACTTGCATATTGTACTTGTTATATTACTCTATGTTGACAATTATCCATGAGATATACATGTTACAAGTTGAAAGCAACCGCTGAAACTTAATCTTCCTTTGTGTTGCTTCAATACCTTTACTTTGATTTATTGCTTTATGAGTTAACTCTTATGCAAGACTTATTGATGCTTGTCTTGAAGTACTATTCATGAAAAGTCTTTGCTTTATGATTCACTTGTTTACTCATGTCATTACCATTGTTTTGATCGCTGCATTCATTACATATGTTTACAATAGTATGATCAAGGTTATGATGGCATGTCACTTCAGAAATTATCTTTGTTATCGTTTTACCTGCTCGGGACGAGCAGAACTAAGCTTGGGGATGCTGATACGTCTCCGGCGTATCGATAATTTCTTATGTTCCATGCCACATTGTTGATGTTATCTACATGTTTTATGCACACTTTATGTCATATTCGTGCATTTTCTGGAACTAACCTATTAACAAGATGCCGAAGTGCCGGTTCTGTTTTCCGCTGTTTTTGGTTTCAGAAATCCTAGTAACGAAATATTCTCGCGAAACGGACGAAATCAACGCCCGGGTTCCTATTTTTCCCGGAACCATCCGGAACACCCGAGAGCCGCCGGAGGGAAGCCACGGGGGACCCACACCACACCCCGGCGCGGCCGGAGGGGGCCGCACCGCCCTATGGTGTGGTGGCCCCAGGCCCCCTCCGAGGCTGCCCTTCCGCCTATTTAAAGCCTCCGTCGAGAAAACCCTATTACGTTGGACGAAACCCACAGAAACCTTCCAGAGCCGCCGCCATCGTGAAGCCAAGATTTGGGGGACAGGATTCTCTGTTTCGGCACCCTGCCGGAGCGGGGAAGTGCCCCCGGAAGGCTTCTCCATCGACACCGCTGCCATCTCCACCGCCATCTTCATCACCGCTGCTGCTCCCATGAGGAGGGAGTAGTTCTCCATCGAGGCTCGGGGCTGTACCGGTAGCTATGTGGTTCATCTCTCTCCTATGTACTTCAATACAATAATCTCATGAGCTGCCTTACATGATTGAGATTCATATGATGATGCTTGTAATCTAGATGTCACTATGCTAGTCAAGTGAGTTTTACTTATGTGATCTCCGGAGACTCCTTGTCCCACGTGTGTAAAGGTGACGAGTGTGTGCACCGTGTGGGTCTCTTAGGCTATATTTCATGAGAATACTTACTCACTGTTATGAATGGCGTAGTGAAGTGCTTATTTATATCTCTTTATGATTGCAATGTGTTTTGTATCACAATTTATCTATGTGCTACTCTAGTGATGTTATTAAAGTAGTTTATTCCTCCCGCACGTTGTAATGGTGACGGTGTGTGCATCCGTGTTAGTACTTGGCATATGCTATGATCATGATCTCTTGTAGATTGTGGAGTTAATTATCATTATGATAGTATTGATGTGATCTATTCCTCCTACATAGTGTGAAGGTGACGAGTAGTGCATGCTTTGTGTTAGTACTTGGTTTAGTCGTGTTGATCTTTCATGCACTCTAAGGTTATTTAAATATGAACATTGAATTGTGGAGCTTGTTAACTCCGGCATTGAGGGTTCGTGTAATCCTATGCAATGTGTTCATCATCCAACAAAAGAGTGTAGAGTATGCATTTATCTATTCTGTTATGCGATCAAAGTTGAGAGTGTCCACTAGTGAAAGTCTAATCCCTAGGCCTTGTTCCTAAATACTGCTATCGCTACTTGTTTACCGTTTTACTGCGTTACTACTGCTATCATATTACCACCATCAACTACACGCCAGCAAGCTATTTTCTGACGCCATTACTACTACTCATATTCATTCATACCACCTGTATTTCACTATCTCTTCGCCGAACTAGTGCACCTATTAGGTGTGTTGGGGACACAAGAGACTTCTTGCTTTGTGGTTGCAGGGTTGCTTGAGAGGGATATCTTTGACCTCTTCCTCCCTGAGTTCGATAAACCTTGGGTGATCCACTTAAGGGAAACTTGCTGCTGTTCTACAAACCTCTGCTCTTGGAGGCCCAACACTGTCTACAAGAATAGAAGCACCCGTAGACATCACATGGCGCGAGCGAGTCCGTCCGCCCAGTTGTTCTCCCTCAAGGAGAACTGGATCCTCTCGGACATGGGTGGCTCCAGCTTCCCTCGCAGGTCTGCAATGATGACCCACTACAGCTGCCCTCCGGGCTGGTCGTTGACTTGCCCTCCGAAAAACTCCGGGTGCGGGCGCCCGAGATACTCAGACAAGGCGTCTAAGTCCCTCTCGAAGACTAGGCTTTCTCCATTGCCCAGCTGGTAGAACTTGGTCTGGGTGAACTGTTCCATCTGTAGACGAATTGGATGAGTAAGTTAGAGATGTGCAAGTGTGTCAAGATTTTATGTAGAATTATAAGAAAACAACTAGCATGAATTTCTCTTTTTAAAAGATCTCAAAGGTAAGAATGAGACTTAAGTTTTCATAAGTATTTACTTTGGTTATTTTGGTAACTCCGTTTTTCAGACATCCATTCTAAACTAGGGCCTCCTAAGGTCAAACCATGGCTCTGATACCAACTTGTCAACACCCGGATTTTTAAGTCCAGGTGCCTATTATGCCATACATCGCAATCCCAGGAAGATTGTTTTTGCGAGACATAATAAGTTCATATCACACCACATCATTTATTACAAACCATAATTGTTTTACAATAAAGGATCCCCTGATCCATTTCATTACAACAATTGATCTAGAGATCAAATACATAACACCTTGACGTCAGGAGGTAGTCCTAGTTATCGTAGTAGTGGGTGATTTGCTCCACATGCAATGCTTGACGTCAGGAGGTAGTCCTAGTTATCGTAGACGTCCTGCTGACCACCTTCCGGGTACGGGGTCTCCTCTTCATAGTCTGGCCATTTGAATAGCCAGGGACAAAGCCATGAGTACTTTAAAGTACTCGCAAACTATTCTAATAGAAGAACTAATAGCTCTAAGTAGGTTCTAAGCTCTAAGTTCATTTGCATTAAGCCAGATTTATTTCATAAGCACTTACTAGTTAAGACTTTTTAATTTCCTAGACTTACTCAAGTGGGAACATTAGTGTCATTCCCACAACTCTTGTTGTGATTCAAAACCAAGTCACCATTCAAATTGAAAACACAAGTTACATTTGTAGAAGTTCTGATGACGGAACAGTATGGCCTTTCCAACTGTCCATGACCGCGGATGCGGCTATTCGAATAGTTTAAACTCTGCAGAGGTTGTACTCTTGTGCCACAACTTTTGATTACATCTATCAGGGATAGCCCTGAATCATCATAACTCAGTATGCAGATCATCAACCATTAACCTTTCACTTACATACTCTAGTATAGGCACCTCCCCCATGAGCTTGGCCTCCCGGTGATAACAAACCGTCATCCAGCGAACTGCACAGGGCTTGGGTAGGACATTCAACTCTTTTTACGTTATTTCTCTTTCAACGGAGGCAGCCTCGGCTTAACCTCTATGATGCTTGTTAGAGGGAACCCACACTAAGGTACATAAATTTCCAGCTAAAGCCTTACCCATAATCAGGTATTGTGGGGGTACTCTAAAATTGGAATGGTATCGCATCCGAACCCAACCATCAGTTTTGATCAAATTCACCAAGTCATTCAAGAGTCACATTCACCTTTCAAACTTTCAATAGAATGAATCATCATTCCAAGGTTTTCACAATCACTTGCTTCACAAGTTCCCATCTAGAGTAATTAAACCAATTTTAGTTTAGCACTAGCAACTAATCATGAGGGGTGCTACCATAGTTTTGCTTGCTAAGCTAAGTGTGACACTTCTTGTGATACTCTATGCTTAGACACAAATTCAGAATACAATAAGTAAGCTTTGATAAATAAAGTAAAGAGTAAAACAAGGTAAAAACTTGGGTTTGGATGAATAAGACTTGAAACACCAATACTAGTGCCATGCTATTTTGCACTAGTAACTTGGCATGGTAGAGCTTGTATTAGGGTAGCTTTCCTTGGTTGGAGTACTGGTCGAAGTGTTCTTCTTCCTCCTCGTAGAATACCTCCTCCTCTTCGTATCCTTCGGTACTAGCGTCTATAAACGAATACGAGGTAGCAAACACCAATCAATACTTAAGGAGGCTACTTAGCCCTAATGGCTCAATCAAGATGACCTAGCATCATCACAAGCATCACTCCACTTAATCACTAGGGTTTTACTTCATTAATGTGAGAAAAATAATTTCCTCTCATTTTTAAATACTAAGATATAAATCCTCAAATAAGCAAGTATAAGGCAATGTAGCTAAGGTCATCACCTTACCTTAATTTACTTGGGAAGGTGATTTAAATGAGGTGCTACACCTCATTGATTTAAAATCCTAACTTTGAAAATAATTTAATTGGGCTAGTATTGACTACATAGACAATTTTTGATTCTAGCCCATGACCATCTACAACAACTATATCATGTTTTTGCATAAACAATTAGAGTTTTTGCAATGTGATTTATGAGAATTGAAATCACCTCAAATTTCATTATGGTTGATTTTTAATAATTTTTTGAATTTGGAAAAGTTACTGACTTGCAATTTTTGTTGCACTTGATCTACCAAGAACTAGGGTTTGAAACCAGTGGGGTTTGTTAGATCATTTCATAAGATTTCATACAAAATGGGAATCACTCCATTTGGGTTTCTAGATTTGAAGTTATTCAATTTTTAGTGCAGCACCAGTGTTGAAAATTTAACTAAACGAAATAATTCGAATTCAAAGGAACAGGCTCGCGCGGGAAAAGGATTTGGCCCAGGGGAGAAAAAGAAATGGGCCGGCCCACTGCGCATCTCGCGCGAGCAGGCCGTCTGACCAAGGGGTCCACCTGTCAGCGGCTCATAACGAGCGAATCGGTACGCGTGAGTGTGAGGCGTAGGATTAGAAGAGGATCTGACGGCTGAGGATCGTCGTCGTCTCCGACGAGATCCGGCGTCTCTGGCGGTGAGGCTCGGGGGTTGGCGGCTTAACGGCGGTCCGACGGTCCGTGGCGTTGACGCAGGGGGACGTTGTCGAGGACGGCGAGTCTCCTGGTACCGGTGGCATCGCTCGAGGTGGCTCCAATCGACGGCGCCTTTGCTACGGTACTGGCTGGGCTCCGGCGAGCAATTGAGGTGGCTCCGGCGGCAAGGTGGAGAGGGATGTGGTCGAGGAGAGTCAGTGATGAGAGGGAAAGCTATTGGTGTGAAGAGATGGTGCGGGGAAGTGCTCTATTTATAGCGGCGAGAGGTGCTGTGGGGTTGCGCACGGTGGCGTCCATGGCGCGGCTGCTCTGGTGCGCGAGGCAAGGCGAGGACGACATGGGCTTGCTATCATCATGGCGGTGCTCGAGAGGTTGCTGGCGCAAAGAAAAGCAGATGGGATCGCTCGGGCGACTGCGGCGTCTGCCACGGGTCCGGCGGAAAGCGTCGACGAGGACGACGGCGACAAGGCTTCCGCGAGCAATTGAGAAATTCTACGAGGTAGACGGTGGCGTGGTGAAGCTGTGTGCAGAGGTAGAGGCGTAGGGGTTGACTGGGCACGCGTGTGCTCTGGCGCGTCCAGGGCGCGGTGAGCGTGCACGCTCTGGCAAGCCTGGGCGTACTGGGCGCGTACGTTCCTGGCCAGGGCTGGGCTCTCCGTGGCCAATGGCTGGCATGGTCATGATGAGGGGAGTTGGGAGATGCTCCAGGACAAGGTGAAAGTGAGAGGAGGGATCAGAGAGGAGAGAGGGCATGGTGGATGGCATGGTGCACGACATGGCCGTGTTTGCTTCTCCCCTTGCTTTAATCACCACGGGCAAGTGCATGGTTTGGTCCAGGAGACTAAGAAGTACAGCAATGATCACAAAGCAAACTTGGTTTATCCCAAAATCCATTGGATAATAGCATGTGTGACAAAGTCAGTTTGGTGCCTGCGAGGTGTTCGATGAAATGGCCGCATGAGTTTCAAATTCAAATTTTACCAAAAATTTTCTTGGGAGTGGTTTAAATAATGTTTGGCACACAGTGGTGGTGTTGGTTTTCAAATTGGATAAAATTTTGAAAAGTCCAAAAAGTGTATGATCTATATTCTTTTTCAATGTTGCCACTTGGCATGCTTTTATTAAGCAATTGAGACAGAGTCAAATATGGTGGTCAACACAAAAAGTGTTCATCTTGATGAGGTCTTGGATGAGGTGCAAAGAGTTGGGAGGGTTTGGTTTAACATTTGCTTAATATAAATACTCAAAGTGGGTAACATGTTAATAGTGGCAGATTTGACCATTATCACATGTCACTTGAATTTGAATTTTCCTTTGATTTGATTTGTGTTTCTTTGGTTCAAAAGTGTTTGTTATAGGTTTATTTAGGTTTCCCAACCATCTCCACCAAGTAGAAATGGCTTAGGCCAAGATTTACAATTTGGCCATTTACTCTCATATGTATTTATCTCTTATTTTTCTTTTCTTTTCTTTTATTTCTTTTGACCTCAACTAGCAAGGTTTAGGGTTTTAGGGGTATTAGTAACACTCTAGCAAACAATCATGGCAAACATCAACTCAATCATGCATGATCACTATGCACATATGCAACCCTAATTCAAGTTTTTGTTGGTTCTAAAATTTGGGAAATGGAGATTGAGATACTTCATTGACTTCAAAAGTTGGGATGTTACAGTTATCATATCCAATTTGATAAAACTAATTGTGCACAATGACATTCCTTTATATAGATATATACTATATTTCGGAAATCACTATCCTTGTATATTTGCAAGAGGCTATTCTTCAATGTTTTGCATGATTTAGGCTGCTTGATTATTCATCCTTAATGGATATGTGAATGTGATTCATTGATTTTTCTATTTCCTACACATGGAACAACTGAACGGTGAGTTTTTCATGTGTAGCCTACACCCAAGCAGACACACTTAGTTCCTCCCAAGCAGCCAAATGTATGGTAGACTTCTGTTTGGTATGTGAGATTTCTTATGCATGTTACATTTGTGCACGTGATGAAATGTATTTCTTCCATGAATATCTGCAACACATTAACTTGACATTCTTTATTTTTGCATCTTTCTAATATGTGTCATATGTGTGATGGATTTTCCGCAGCAATGCACAGGTTATCATCCGGTAGCAACAGTTTTGTGTCCCCAACTTCACCGAAGTGTTTATCAGGCACAACACGATGTAAGTAATACAAAAATTAAGTAAATAAAGCAAGTAAATTAGGCAAAGTATTTTTATATTTTCTAAATAATGAAGTTTTGAGAATAAAAGTGCAAGTAAAGTAAAATAAATGATGTTTCATACGGTTTAAAATGGACCGGCATTCATGGTTTCATTTGATCTTTCTCTTTTAAAGAAGGTGGAAAGAATATAACATTTAATAACAAACCACAAGCGATAGCAAGTAATATTATGTAAGTTGATAAGCATTCATATGTGCATCACATCCTAGCTTAAAGATGATGCAACACATCCGACTAATACTCCTGTGGAAAGAGATCCTCTCGAACCAAGTTTAAGACTAAAATGGGTATTAACTTAAGTATTGACGTGAAGTGGATTTAATGATACTATCTTGAGCAAACAATGCCACCTAGATTATCAGTAGACGAACAACATCATACACAATCTTTTTATCCTTACCAAGGTAACAAATATAAAGGTAAAAACCTTACTATCACACAGATTATTGTCACAACCACATGCATAGTACCAAGTTACACAAAATAACACACACATGTCCCAAACATGCTCATGCAAACAAGTTTGATCAGAATATAACATACACAAATGGGATAATTAACATATGCATATATTAATACATCAAACACATAATACTTTATTGCATCTCATAACTCATCTTATAACAAAAGATACACCATCAAAACATTACATATATGATCACAATCATGATATGCAACTAGAGTGGTAATAATAGTGAACCATAGGGAGAGATGATACAAGCTACATCCACAAACCCATACTCCAGAGGTGGAATACTCCCTCTTCATTGTGTTGGTGATGATGGTGATGCTGATGAAGGTGAGGAGCAACCGGGGCCCACTCCGGTGGTGTTTCCCCCCTCAATCTTCACATAACTTCTCTGTTTCATCTTTTTCTCTGTTGATGCTCGCCCCTTGGCGTCTTTACGATATTTAGAATATATATAAGCGTTTTAGGTCAAGACGGATGAGTGTGTGTTGAAACCGAGTAAAAGGGGTCATGGGGGTGAGGTAGGACCCATGGCGTGGCTGACTAGG
>NC_061513.1:184855821-184880755 GCF_022539505.1 Lolium rigidum | reverse complement strand
TAAATGGTGTTTTGGCACATGGGAGCATATGCTCCCTTTATTTTGAAATGCATGTTACATACATTTTGTAATTTCAAAAAATTGAAACGAAAAATTTGAACGTACATCTTCACGTGCTACGCGCTCACAAAGTTGTTTCATAAAAATCCGACTTGTCGTGTGACGTGTGTAAAAAAGACAAAATTCAATGCTGAAAATAAGGCTTTTCAGGAGATAATTTTTCTCTTTTTTACACAGACCACAAAACATATTGGTTCCTCGCGAAACTTGATGAACGTACGTATATTGTGGAGATGTACAAGTAGAATTTTTCGTCAAATTTTTTCGACATTTTGAAATATAATTTTTTGATAGAGGGAGCATATGCACCCAGGAGCCAAATTGAATTTCCGTATAACCTTCATGATTCAGCAGCCATAAATATACACATATTAGCTTGAAGTAGCCATTCATAGGGCCATGCATATACAGTTGGGGAAATCCATACACACATATATACTACATATATCTAGAAGTGCACTCTTACATCAAACTTCTACTAAAATTCATAGATAGTGCAGTGCATTAAACTAGCATAATTAGTACTCTAGCAAACACATTCAAGTTAGGATGTGAACCAGAAGATGCAGCTCTCCATATATTTTTCATGGAAGCCGAAAAGGACAATGTCCTCCTCATGTAGGTTGAACGTCCTCACAACATTGTCCCATCCAGCTGTCAAGATTGCATTGTTTGACCTAGTTCCCATCTCTATCCTAACTTTCCATGGCCTCCTACTGGTGATGCACGAAACATAAACATCAACGGGTCTACAAGGAGATTCTTTAGGTACCGAACTGTGAATTCAGATCCAAATTTCTATGGTGCAGAGATAATTGAAGAATAAGCATACTTCTAGTTATTAAGTAATTAAATATCACAAGCTTGTTCATGATATTCTTACCAGTTTGCACTTCCTTCTCATGACGGATGAATAGGTCATTATGTACACATAGTACCTGAATTTTTGTGGAAATTTGGGATCACACGGATCATAAAGGAAGCTCACTTGATCTTCTGTCAGCTACAAATCGTTTCCAACCAGACACTGCTTAACAAAATCTTTGGTACGCTTGTATTGAGGTCCTGATGTAAAAAATAGAAATATGGTATCATTAATTGGGAAGCATAGTACACATAGATTAGAGAAGTGATCATCTTCATCTTATATTAACTTGCTAAAATATTCAAACTATTCAAATTTTGGAGAAAATTAAGACATGCAATCTTATAGTATACTACCATATACTATATATAAAATAGTTCACATTTTCATGTTCTTCATACAAGCAGAAACTTCACAGTACTGGGTTTTTCATCTGATGACATGGAATCATCACTCTCGCAGCTACAAAAGTCACAGTCCTCGCTGGATAGCGATATTGCATCATCATAGCAGCTTCCCATCTGCTAAATAGAGCGATACACAAACTAATTATTTTTATGCGCGTCCGAATTTGAGATTTACTTTTCTGATTCTGCGTCTTTTTCGATAGCAGGTTCCCATTTACTTTTTCGATGCACAAACTGCCAATCATTATGCTACTGTCTAGAGTTAGGCACCAGATGGATCGGTGCCGCCGCGTGTGTTAGGTTTTTTGGGGATAGTTCACATACCTGAACCGGCGGCGGGGATGGAGGAGCGGCGGGAAGGAGCGCGCGTCAACAAAACGGCGGGGATCAGGACCTGCAACGAATTGGCCGGCGGGGGTGGAGGAGCGGCACGGGACTGGCGGTGTGGATGAGGACGACCGTGGCTCTGGAATGTTGGACACGCGGCGGAGAATGAAGGAGAAGTGGCACCACCCATCAAATTTTCCAAACAATTTCGGATTTTTGCCGCGAACTATTGGTCTTAGACAGATAAAACTCTAGACCATCTCTACAAGGCCGAATTTTCACATTTTGCCGCCAATTATCCCTCTTAGGCTAGACGACATATTATCTCCCTTAGACGAGAACTATTAGGAACCGTCTCTAAGATCGTATTTAATGCTTAATTTTAATTGTTAATTATTCTTTTTGAAGGAAAGTTTCCTAGTTTTAATTAAAAAAACTGGTCCACAAACTGGTTCACAACTATATAATTAAACATTTTGGTCCACAAATAACTAGCAACAAGTTTATGAGTCGGTGCGCATACTCCCTCCAAGTATCGCTACTTCACCGAGTCCAACTATGACCCCGACGACGGTGATGATGTCGATAACGAAACTCATTTGCAGGTGCATGCAAGTCCTTGGAGTCATGAGTATGGATTATCCAATCAGTAGATGCTCAGTTTGGAGGAAGTTGTTCCACCGTTCTGCTATGAAGGAGATGCGGTCATCAACATCCGACTTGTACTCGACAACGGTGATGCCACCACGTGATCCAATATGAAGTCCAACCAAGCCATCTTGAGGGATATGAAGATGAAAAAATATGTTCTTAGGTAATTTCTACAATGCAAAAGTGAGATAACATCAAGTTACACGACCATTATCATAAGATATATATATAGCTCTAGGGTCACTTAAAATAATATACTCAAATACCATAAGGTGCCTCTTAACATTCGTAGTCGTCAAGCGGGTGAAAAATCGCACCCCGACGAAGGAATTACTTGGAGGGATGATTTGTTGGAGGTGTTAATTCTCACCATCCGTAGGGATGCATCTCTGGGTGACAAGCGGTCCACCACTGTTGAGATAAATGATAGTTATTTTGGGTATGACTCCTCCCAAAGGAAAGCACACCAACTCACTATCTTCGATGAGCTGATTCCGGACAATGAATTCACGCCAACCTTCACCTCCCAAGCGAGTCGTAGTTGGCCCTTTTTGCACTTGAACCTCGTATGTCCGCCCACAAGCTTAGAATTGCACACTATCTCATGTGAGATCATTGAATTGCGCTCTTGCGTTGCATGGGACAATCTTTGTATGAAAAGCACAGTTTAGAGGGATATTCACTTTGGCTCATAGGAGCATTTGCTCCCATTGTGTGAATCAACATTTCGAAGTGTCCAAAAATTCTAAACTAAAAATTTTCATGTACATCTACACATTTTATGTTCGTACACAAGTTTTCAAAAAAAAACTATAAAAATTTGTGGCTCCAGTAAAAAAGACAAATTTTGATGCTATAAGCCTATAACACGACTACGTACAGAACATTTTTTTGTCTTTTTTGTACACGCCACATAAAATGTTGTTTCTCCATGAAAACTTGTGCACTAACATAGAATATCACGATGTACAACAAAAAATTTATGTCAGAATTTTTTGACATTTTTAAAATTGTTTTTTAATTATTTTGTATAATAGGAGCATTTGCTCCTATGAGCCAAAACGCCTCCTCCCAGTTTAGATTTATACATTATTTCTAAGTTCATGCAATGCAGACTATGGAAGTTAATATAACATATGTGTAAATTTTAGTACCACAAAATTTTCGAAATAACCCGGTACGAGATGAACACTGAATAGAGAGCTAGTTGAGAAGACTCTTTCTTTCCACTGAGTCATGCAAACTTGGCAAGGTGCCATATCCTACACAAAAAAATCACATGCTACTAACTTGAACGGGGGAGTCATATCCTACACAAAAAATGTTTGCAAAATATAAAGGTTCATGGGCCAAATTTTTTGTACAAAACATACACGTGCATTTATGCATTTCCAATGTGTACAAAACATGAGGCGAACGAAAAATTGGTGTGCAAACGAAAAAATAAGTAGACCACGGAACATCCGAATTTATTCGGACACTCCGAAACAGAATTAGCTCTTAAATTAGCAAAATATTGAAAAAATAAGTTAAATGAAGATCCATATATGATTATTTATGTACATACAAGCTCTATGTCACGAAAATAACTTGATATGTTGAAGAAAGTATATAATAGTACAAACTTTGGATTTCACCATGATAGATAAATTATGAAATAAACTGTATAAAATCTGAAAATATCATATTAGCAACATTAGGTGGTTTGTTAAGTTATGTGATTAAAATCACCAAGACTAGACAAATATTTCTTATAAAAATATTAAAATAAAGTACCTGGAATATCTAGATTTATTCAGGTGGTCCAGGTTATGGTCAGTTCAAAAAATTTATTAGAATGTCAAAATATAAAAAGGAAATAAATATGAATATATAACAATAAGTAACTTTAAATTATTTATTTAATGTTTTCTTGAATAAAAAATATTTCTTAGAGACGGTCTCTATGTGTGTATAGAGATGGTCTCGTTAATTTAACCATATACAATGAACTCATGGAATGGACTTTTTGATTCAAGTATATCTTGTTTACTGTTTGTTCTGCTAGTTTTCTTAGTACCAAGACGGATCTGAACCTTCTATGTGAAAATTCATACATGGCCGATATTGCAAGGATTCAGATTCATAGCCAACGGAATTGAAATACATATAAGTGTATACAATACAAACATATAATAGTTACAGTGCCCAACATTAAACATGTGATCCAAAACTATTAAGATCTAGATATGTACAGGCAAAAGCATCTTCTTCGGAACTCCTTGAGGGATATTTAGCGAATCTTCACCGCAAACAAGCCGATGCAATCTTTTCTCATTTCCACTCTCACATCAACCAGTGAACCAACTTGAAGTTGGTTCATGTGGCAGAAGTTGGTGACATAGGCATCCTGGATAGGCCTGCCGAATAAGGTACACGGGAATAATTGAAGGCCCACGATCCTAAGATTATGAAGCCCGGAAGCCCAATAAGCATCAATATGGGAAGTAGAGATAGATTAGGAATAATACTTGTATCAATACGGGAAAGACTCGAATAAGTCTCCCGGACTTTGTAACTTGTACGATACGAAAACCTTGGCTCCACCTCCTATATAGAGGGGAGCCGAGTAGGAAAGAAAGGATCAAATCATTGTCAACACACACCCTAGTTTTTCATAGTCGAGCACCTTTTCGGCTGAAACCTTCGAGATCTACTTGCCCTCTACTTTCCGCGAAACCCTAGTCTACAACTTGTAGGCATTGACAAGTTAATACCTTGTCAATTGGCGCCGTCTGTGGGAATTGGAGGCGACAAGGAGCTGATCTCGATGGCACACTGATACGTCCATTTTGCATCACTATTTTATATCATAGTTTACTGTTATTCATTGATATATTTCATATTTAGAGATGATACTTATGTTATTTCATCTATTTTGCATGTTTTAAGACTATTGGAGAATCGCGCACCGGAGTCAGGATTCTGCTGGAAAAAGCACCGTCAGAATGCAATATTTCGGAAGATCAACAACTGGCGGGAATTATACTGAAAATCCTATTTTTCCAGAAGACGGAGGTAGCCAAAAGGAGGAGCCGAGGAGGGCCGCCATGGGCCCCCCTCGTAGGCCGGCGCGGGCCCTGCCCTGGCCGCGCCGCCGTGTGAGGAGGGGGCCCACAACCCCCTCTGGTCTCCTCTCCTTCGCGTACTTCTTCGTCCCAAAAACCTAAGCTCCAGAGGATAGTCGCGAAGAGTCACAGCCGCCTCTGCGGGGCGGAAAACACCAGAGAGAAAAGAGCTCTCCGGCAGGCTGAAATCTGCCGGGGAAATTCCCTCCCGGAGGGAGAAATCGATGCCATCGTCACTGTCATCGAGCTGGACATCATCTCCATCATCATCACCATCATCTTCATCATCATCACCGCCATCTCCACCGATGCACCTCGTCACCGCTGTAACAATTAGGGTTGGATCTTGATTGTTTGATAGGGGAAACTCTCCCGGTATTGATTTCTACTTGTTATTGATGCTATTGAGTGAAACCATTGAACCAAGGTTTATGTTCAGATTGTTATTCGTCATCATATCACCTCTGATCATGTTCCATATGATGTCTCGTGAGTAGTTCGTTTAGTTATTGAGGACATGGGTGAAGTCTAAATGTTAGTAGTGAATTATGTTGGTTAGTATTCAATGTTATGATATTTAAGTTGTGGTGTTATTCTTCTAGTGGTGTCATGTGAACGTCGACTACATGATACTTCACCATTTATGGGCCTAGGGGAATACATCTTGTATTCGTTTGCTAATTGCGGGGTTGCCGGAGTGACAGAAACCTAAACCCCCGTTGGTATATCGATGCAGGAGGGACATCAGGATCTCAGAGTTTAAGGCCGTGGTTAGATTTATCTTAATTACTTCCTTGTATTTACGGATGCTTGCAAGGGGTATAATCACAAGTATGTATTAGTCCTAGGAAGGGCGGTGCATTAGCATAGGTTCACCCACACAACACTTATCAAAACAATGAAGATTAATCAGCTATATGAAGCGAAAGCACTAGACTAAATTCCCGTGTGTCCTCAAGAACGTTTGGTCATTATAAGTAAACAAACCGGCTTGTCCTATGTGCTAAAAAGGATTGGGCCACTCGCTGCAATTATTTCTCTCGCACTTTACTTACTTGTACTTTATTCATCTGCTATATCAAAACCCCCGAATACTTGTCTGTGAGCATTTACAGTGAATCCTTCATCGAAACTGCTTGTCAACACCTTCTGCTCCTCGTTGGGTTCGACACTCTTATTTATCGAAAGTACTACGATACACCCCCTATACTTGTGGGTCATCACACACTCAACATCAACGACATCATCAGTAGCAAGCAACGCGATAGATGGAGGTAAACATGTCAAACCTGATCTCGTCAATTTTGTTCCTCACCTCCCGCCCGTTTGTATACATATGACGATCTGGAGGAGTCGATGAAGATGACGTTCGGGAGCTTCCACTTCCGCGTCGGAAGAGAAGGATCGCATCGCCTGGTGGCACCGATTTCTTCGGGACCGTTAGCGGCCGATTCCAATTTCTTGGGATCATCATCAGCAATCGAGTCAGGCGACGAGGAGGTTTCTCCTCAAAGCTACATCAAGCCCGCCGTCGGTGGAGAACTCGCCGATCTGCTCGGTGGCATGTATTTCGGGTCATTCACGGACTCCGATCTGGAACAGCGACTCGGAGAACATCGACAACTTCGACTTCATCGATAGATCTACTTCTAGGAGGTCTTCGCTGATCGTTACAATAGTGTCACCGAGCCTGAAGATGGAAACACAATTGCAAAATATCACCAAGTCTACGTGATTGGAGAATCAAGCCGACCAGAAGATGAAGCGTCGGAAGCTTTCGATGATTTGGGCAACCCATACATCTCACCCGCGAATCTCACCCGCGGAACAGGTCCCAAATACGTCGACCCCACGCCGCGGGAGAGGGTGCAGCTATCGCAAGCAGCTTGGGATAGAGCGGGAAGAGCCATCAACGGCACAGAGCCGATGAGCACAACAGCTACAACAAACGAATTGCAGGCATATCAATATAGACTCGCTTGTGCTGGACGAGAGCTAGAAAAACAAAGAGAAATACTCGATGATAGAAGAGCTGCCGCTTCCGCGTCAAGTGCGCGCAGGCCCAACCTGAGCCGACAATCTGGATCGACGTGAGATAGTCATAGAGCGACACGCGCGAGAGGAAGATCTCGGCTAGCCAATGTGTCTGGCCACGAAAGAGAGAAACTGATACAAAACCTCGACATGTCCCTTTATGTCGATAGATACAAGAGGGCACATCATCCCTAAAACACCGGAAGCAGGATATTTGGTGATACATCTCCAACGTATCTATAATTTCTGATGTTCCATGCTAGTTTTATGACAATACCTACATGTTTTGCTCACACTTTATAATGATTTTATGCATTTTCCGGGACTAACCTATTAACAAGATGCCGATGTGCCAGTTCCTGTTTTCTACTGTTTTTGGTTTCAGAAATCCTACACAGAAATATTCTCGGAATTGGACGAAACAAAAGCCAAACCTCCTATTTTACCGAGACGGACCCGTAACACCGAAGGAGAGACGGAGAGGGGCCAAGGGGGCCCCACACCACCTGGCGGCGCGGCCAAGAGGGGGGGCGCGCCCAGCTATGGGGTGGGCCCCCCGGGCACCCCCTCGCGCCGCCCTTTCGCCTATATATTCCTCGCGACGCGAAAACCCTATATCAATCAATCATACTCCAGAAAAACTCCAGGGGCGCCACCGCCATCGCGAAACTCCGTTTCGGGGGACAGAATCTCTTTTCCGGCACGCCGCCGGGACGGGGAAGTGCCCCCGGAAGTCTTCTCCATCGACACCACCGCCTCCATCATGCTCGGTGAGTAGTTCCCCCATGGACTACGGGTTCTAGCATTAGCTAGTTGGTACTCTCTCTCCCATGTACTTCAATACAATGATCTCATGAGCTGCCTTACATGATTGAGATCCATCTGATGTAATCGGTGTTGTGTTTGTTGGGATCCGATGAATTGTTACATTATGATCGGTCTATCTATAAAGTTTGTGAAGTTATTGTTGCTGCAATCTTGTTGTGTTTAATGCTTGTCACTAGTGCACGAGTGGCATGATCTTAGATTTGAGCTCTATAATTATTGCTTAGATTGTATCTACAAGTTGTTTGCACATGTCTATGTCCGGAACCCGAGGCCCCGGAGTGACAAAGCAATCGGGATAACCTGGAGGGAAGGCTTAGATATGAGGATCACATGTTTTCACCAAGTGTTAATGCATTGCTCCGGTGCTCTATTAAAAAGAGTACCTTAATTACCAGTAGATTCCCTTGAGGCCCGACTGCCACCGGCTGGTAGGACAAAAGATGTTATGCAAGTTTCTCATTGCGAGCACGTATGACTATATATGGAAAACATGCCTACATGATTAATAAACTTGATGTTCTGTCTTAATGCTATTTCAATCCTATCAATTGCCCAACTGTAATTTGTTCACCCAACACTTGTTATTGGAGAGTTACCACTAGTGTAGATAGCCGGGAACCCCGTTCCATCTTTCATCATCAAATATTCACTCGGTCCTATATGTCATTAGAAGTAGTATCAACTATTTTCTGGTGCCATTACCTCTGTGTTACTGTTACTATTGCTCTCATATTACTGCTGCTTTCACATCACCCCTGTTACTAGTGCTTTTCCAGGTGCAGCTGAATTGACAACTCAGTTGTTAAGGCTTATAAGTATTTTTTGTCTCCCCTTGTGTCGAATCAATAAATTTGGGTTTTACTTCCCTCGAAGACTGTTGCAATCCCCTATACTTGTGGGTTATCAAGACTATTTTCTGGCGCCGTTGCCGAGGAGGCATAGCTCTACTCATAAGTTCACCTGGGGAGTACACTCTACCTCTCTCTGTGTTTTATTTTATTTTGTTTTGCTTAGTTTACTTTTGTCTCACTACAAAAAAGTTGCCATGGCCGACGAAGTTGAAGTCGCGCCGTGGTTGCTGGTGTACCATGGCCGACGTTTTTTGGTCCCTCCGTGGTGCATGTCAAAACTTTTTTTTCTCGTTTTTGAGGCCACCTAGCCCGACGAAAGCGGCCAAAACGTCGCGTATGGTGGCCCGGGACGTGGTGCATCTCGAAATCTCGGGTTCGCCGGCCGAGTCAACGCAAATCCGCACCGCCGAGGGATGTAGGGCCCGGATGGCAGCCTCTCCGGCATTGTTTTTTTTCTCGATCGCGCCATCTCGTTCAACGTTCTCCGATCGAGCCGTTTACGATGCGGGATCATGGGTCCCGCATGTCATCCTCTATGAACCAAAATTCTTTCTATTCTTGGATTTTTTTGACCCCTCGATTTACGGCTACTTCCTTTTCTTTTGATCCCTTGCCGCCTTGGAAACGTTGAGACCGCTGCTGCTAAATGGGACCGGCATGTCATCCTCTATGTGCAATCAACTTTCTTTTCTTGGAGTTTTTTTGGCACCTCAAATTTGGTCACTTGCCTTTTTCTTTCGAGCCCCTGCCGCCTCTCAAACGGTGATACCGCTGCTGCTAACTGGGACCCGCATTTCATCCTCTATGTACTACTCCCTCCGTTCCTTTCTATAATGCCTATTGTTTTTTAGCATTTGTTTCAGAATATAAGAGTAAAGCTATGTTTTTTTTTGCAAAGAACCCCTTCCACCGATCAGGTCAAGTCCAGAAAATCTGGAAACCGATCTGGTCATGTATTTCTGAGATCTGTTTCAGTTTCCTATTTTGTTTGTGATATCGTTAGGGGGTTTTGTGTGAAAAAATGGCTCGCGCTAATTTCCGTGCCAAAAAACAATAGGCACTATAGAAAGGAACGGAGGGAGTATAAAACTTTCTTTTCTTGAATTATTTTTGGCACCTCATATTTGGTCACTTACCTTTTTCTTTCGATCCCCTGCCGCCTCTCAAACGGTGATACCGCTGCTGCTAAATGGGACCCGCATGTCATCCTCTATGTACTATAAAACTTTCTTTTCTTGGAGTTTTTTTGGCACCTCAAATTTGGTCACTTGCCTTTTTCTTTCGATCCCCTGCCGCCTCTCAAACGGTGATACCGCTGCTGCTAATTGGGACCCGCATGTCATCCTCTATGTACTATAAAACTTTCTTTTCTTGAATTATTTTTGGCACCTCATATTTGGTCACTTACCTTTTTCTTTCGATCCCCTGCCGCCTCTCAAACGGTGATACCGCTGCTGCTAAATGGGACCCGCATGTCATCCTCTATGTACTATAAAACTTTCTTTTCTTGAATTATTTTTGGCTCCTGATATTTTTTCACTTGCCTTTTTCTTTCGATCTCATGCCACGTTTGAAACGTTGAGGAACCTGCAGGCTCATGGGACCCGCATGTCCTCCTCTATGTACTCTAAAAGTTCATTTTCTTGGTTTTTTTTCACCCTCTGATTTTTGGCAATTTCTTTTTTCTTTTGATCCCCTGCCGCCTCTCAAACGGTGATACCGCTGCTGCTAAATGGGACCCGCATGTCATCCTCTATGTACTATAAAACTTTCTTTTCTTGAATTATTTTTGGCTCCTCATATTTGGTCACTTGCCTTTTTCTTTCGATCTCATGCCACGTTTGAAACGTTGAGGAACCTGCTGGCTCATGGGACCCGCATGTCATCCTCTATGTGCTATAAAAGTTTATTTTCTTTATTTTTTTTCACCCTCTGATTTTTGGCTATTTCCTTTTTCTTTTGATCCCCTGCCGCCTTGGAAACGTTGGGTAAGCTGCTGACTCATGCAACCCTGCAACCACAAAGCAAGAAGTCTCTTGTGTCCCCAACACACCTAATAGGTGCACTAGTTCGGCGAAGAGATAATGAAATACAGGTGGTATGAATAAGTAGTAGCAACGGCACCAGAAAAGTGCTTTGCCCAGGACAGTAAACAAGCAGTAGTAACGCAGCAGTAGTAATGCAGGAAAACAGTAAACAAGCAGCGATAGCAGTATTTAGGAACAAGGCCTAGGGATTAGACTTTCACTAGTGGACACTCTCAACATTGATCACATAACATAACAGATAAATGCATACTCTACACTCTTGTTGGATGATGAACACATTGCGTAGGATTACACGAACCCTCAATGCCGGAGTTAACAAGCTCCACAATAATGCTCATATTTTAGTAACCTTTAGTGTAAGATAGATCAAAAGACTAAACCAAGTACTAGCATAGCATGCACACTGTCACCTTCATGCATATGTAGGAGGAATAGATCACATCAATATTATCATAGCAATAGTTAACTTCGCAATCTACAAGAGATCATGATCATAGCATAAACCAAGTACTAACACGGTGCACACATCTGTCACCTTTGCACACGTGCAGGAGGAATAAAACTACTTTAATAACATTGCTAGAGTAGCACATAGATAAATTGTGATACAAACACATTGCAATCATAAAGAGATATAAATAAGCACCTCACTATGCCATTCAACAGGTGAATAAGTATTCTGTGAAATATAGCCTAAGAGACCCACACGGTGCACACACTCGTCACCTTTACACACGTGGGACAAGGAGTCTCCGGAGATCACATAGGTAAAACTCACTTGACTAGCATAATGACATCTAGATTACAAGCATCATCATATGAATCTCAATCATGTAAGGCAGCTCATGAGATTATTGTATTGAAGCACATAGGAGAGAGATGAACCACATAGCTACCGGTACAGCCCCGAGCCTCGATGGAGAACTACTCCCTCCTCATGGGAGCAAGCAGCGTTGATGAAGATGGCGGTGGAGATGGCAGCGGTGTCGATGGAGAAGCCTTCCGGGGGCACTTCCCCGCTCCGGCAGGGTGCCGGAACAGAGACTCCGTCCCCGCGATCTTGGCTTCGCGATGGCGGCGGCTCGGAAGGTTTTCCGTATCGTGGTTCTTCGCATCGGGGTTTTCTCGACGGAGGCTTTATATAGGCGAAGAGGCGGCGCAGGAGGGTCGAAGGGGTGGCCACACCATAGGGCTGGCGCGGCCGGGGCCCGAGCCGCGCCACCCTATCATCCGGGGCCCACAGGGCCCCCCTCTGGCGGCTCTCGGGTGTTCTGGATGCTTCCGGTGAAAATAGGAACCTGGGTCTTGATTTCGTCCGATTCCGAGAATATTTCGTTACTAGGATTTCTGAAACCAAAAACAGCAGAAAACAGGAACTGGCACTTCGGCATCTTGTTAATAGGTTAGTTCCGAAAATGCACGAATATGACATAAAGTGTGCATAAAACATGTAGGTATCATCAATAATATGGCACAGAACATAAGAAATTATCGATACGTCGGAGACGTATCAAGCATCCCCAAGCTTAGTTCTGCTCGTCCCGAGCAGGTAAAACGATAACAAAGATAATTTCTGAAGTGATATGCCATCATAACCTTGATCATACTATTTGTAAACATATGTAGTGGATGCAGCGATCAAAACAATGGTAATGACATGAGTAAACAGATGAATCATATAGCAAAGATTTTCATGAATAGTACTTCAAGACAGGCATCAATAAGTCTTGCATAAGAGTTAACTCATAAAGCAATAATTTAAAGTAAAGATATTGAAGCAACACAATGGAAGATAAAGTTTCAGCAATTGCTTTCAACTTGTAACATGTATATCTCAATGATAGTTTGTCAACATAGAGTAATATAACAAGTGCAATATGCAAGTATGTAGGAATCAATGCATAGTTCACACAAGTGTTTGCTTCTTGAGGTGGAGAGAGATAGGTGAACTGACTCAACATAAAAGTAAAAGAATGGTCCTTCAAAGAGGAAAAGCATCGATTGCTATATTTGTGCTAGAGCTTTGGTATTTGAAAACATAAAGAGAGCATAAAAGTAAAGTTTTGAGAGGTGTTTGTTGTTGTCAACGAATGGTAGTGGGCACTCTAACTACCTCATCAACCGGACTTTCAAGAGCGGCTCCCATGAAGGACGTTATCTCTACCAGACAAGGTAGATCATCCCTCTTCTCCTTTGTTTACACATGTACTTTAGTTTAGTTTTTCTTTATTTATGGATGACACTCCTCCCAACCTTTTGCTTACACAAGCCATGGCTAACCGAATCCTCGGGTGCCTTCCAACAATCACATACCATGAAGGAGTGTCTATTTGCAAAATTAAGTTGCTTACCGATGAATCGAGCAAAACATGTGAAGAGAATTATTAATGCAAGTTAATTAATCGGGTCGGGAACCCCATTGCCGACTCTTTTTGCAAAATTATTGGATAAGCGGTTGTGCCACTAGTCCATTGTGAAAGTCCGTCGAAGTAAATGACAAGATCGAAAGATAAAACACCACATACTTCCTCATGAGCTATAAAACATTGACACAAATCGCAGGTGATAAATTTTGAATTATTTAAAGGTAGCACTCAAGCAATTTACTTTGGAATGGCGGAGAAATACCATGTAGTAGGTAGGTATGGTGGACACAAATGGCATAGTGGTTGGCTCAAGGATTTTGGATGCATGAGAAGTATTCCCTCTCGATACAAGGTTTAGGATAGCAAGGTCATATTTGGTCACTTGCCTTTTTCTTTCGATCGCCTGCCGCCTCTCAAACGTTGATACAGCTGCTGCTAAATGGGACCCGCATGTCATCCTCTATGTACATTCAAGTTTCTTTTCTTGGATTATTTTTGGCTCTTGATATTTGGTCACTTGCCTTTTTCTTTCGATCTCATGCCACGTTTGAAACGTTGAGGAACCCGTCGCTAAATGGGACCCGCATGTCATCCTCTATGTGTTATAAAAGTTTATTTTCTTGGATTTTTTTTCACCCTCTGATTTTTGGCTATTTCCTTTTTCTTTTCATCCCCTGCCGCCTTGGAAATGTTGAGTAAGCTGCTGGCTCATGGGACCCGCATGTCATCCTCTATGTCCATCAACTTTCTTTTCTTGGATTTTTTTGAGCCCCTAATTTCTAGCTACTTTTTTTTTTCTTTTGATCTCAAGACGCATTTGAAACATTGAGACCGCTGCTGCAAAATGGGACCCGCATGTCATCCTCTATGTACAATAAATCTTGGATTATTTTTGGCTCCTGATATTTGGTCACTTGCCTTTTTCTTTTGATCACCCGCCGCCTTTGAAACGTTGAGGAATCTGCTGGCTCATGGGTCCCACATGTCAGCCTCTATGAACAATAAAGTTTCTTTTCTTGGATTATCTTTGGCTCCTGATATTTTGTCACTTGCCTTTTTCTTTCGATCTCATGCCGCCTCTGAAACGTGGAGTAACCTGCTGGCTCATGGGTCCCGCATGTCATCCTCTACGAACAATAAAAGTTTCCTTTCTTGGAGTTATTTTTGACCCCTAATTTCCGGCTATTTGCCTTTTTCTTTTGATCCCCGCCCCTTTGAAACGATGAGGACGTCGTTGGCAGGTCGGTCCCACATGTCATCCTCTATGAACAATAAAAGTTTCCTTTGGTGGATTTATTTTTGACCCCTAATTAATTTCTCGGCTATTTCCTTTTTTTCTTTTGATCCCCTTCCGCTTCTCAAACGGTGATACCGCTGATGCTAAATGGGACCCGCATGTCATCCTCTATGTACTATAAAACTTTCTTTTCTTGGATTTTTTTTGGCACCTCATATTTGGTCACTTGCCTTTTTCTTTCGATCGCCTGCCGCCTCTCAAACGTTGATACAACTGCTGCTAAATGGGACCCGCATGTCATCCTCTATGTACAATAAAGTTTCTTTTCTTGGATTATCTTTGGCTCCTGATATTTGGTCACTTGCCTTTTTCTTTCGATCTCATGCCGACTTTGAAACGTTGAGGCTGCTGGCTCATGGGTCCCGCATGTCATCCTCTATGAACAATAAAAGTTTCCTTTGTTGGTGGGGGGTCTACCCGTCATTTTTTCGATCACCACCTCCCTAGCTCCGAAACTCCCCGAAAAAAAATTCATTTCCCTCACTCTCTCCTCTGAGACCACCCACCGGAACTTCCCAAGTCCCTCTCTCTCCCACCTCCACGACCACCGCACCGGAACATCCCCGCCGGACTTCCCTGGCCTACCCGAGGCCTCGCGATCCTCGTCATCCGGCTGTCCGCCGGAGCCGCTTCATCGACGCCGTCATCAACCGGACTGGATCATCCCCGCCGAACCTCGAAACCATATACTCATCCAGCAGTCTACCGCAGTCGCTTCAGCCGCGGTATCGTCCACCCCACCGGAGCCGCTTCGCCGGATCCGTCGTCCACCGCATCGGATCTAGCTCACCGACACCGCTGTGCATGAACCGGATCTGCTTCACCGGCGCCTTGCATGATCTAAACTCTTCTACTCGTCGCTTTTCTATTGCTTGCCCGCAAGTTCTTGTTTAATCTTGGGGGAACCTGTTTGTGCTAACGACGCGCCGTTACGTTTTTGCGAGATGAGATGAGTAATCATGAAGTGTAATGGCCGTCTCTCCAACCCCAAGTAGCACATGTAGCGTACTTCATCACCGGATCTATCAACCCCGGGAAGATCTGCTGTGACTCCCACAGAGTGCTTCTCCTAATGTAAGTCCCTTGTTTTAGCGCCATGTTCCGGGTTCAGATGCTTGTTTGTCTGAAGCTCTTTTAGTTCATTCCTAGCTATGACCGTAACACGTTGCTATTTTCTACTTCATTGCTAACATTAAGCGATTGAACATTTTGGTTTGCATTCCTCGCTCTCGTAGATGTAGCCATCATAACTTCTATCTTGCTCGGTCGTTGTTACAAAAATTATAGGTATTATAGTAACATCCTCGCTATTATTTAGTTCATGGCCAATTTTAAGTAATTGCACATGTTGGTTCGCATTCCCCGCTCTATAGCTTTTGGCATCGTAACTTCTATATTTGGTTTACATTCCCCGCTTCCGTAGATCTGGCCATCATAACTTTATCTTGCTCGGTCGTTGTTACAAAAATTATGGCCTGCTACTATGTTGTTTGTGCTAATTTTTTACTTCATGAACATGTTGGTTTGCATTCCCTCGTACTACGGTGATGCCATTGTTTTGTATCTAGTTCATTGTAAGCTAACAAAGTAAGGACTTAGTTTGGCATGCTATCACTCTGCTATCTAGCCTGTAGTACAAATAAACTTGTCATACTACTAGATAATAATTTTGTGTGCCATCTTGTTCTTCAAAAGCTGCATTATTGACTTGTTTCTCTGACTTGGCATGACGCTCACATATGGAAAGCTGAACATATTGGTTTGCATTCCCTCTTATACAAGTTCACAGGTGATCCCACTATATTCTGTATCTGGTCCATCCTAAGCTCCAAGCATTAACTATCCTCTATGTGTTGCTCATTACAAGTTTATATCCCGAAACATCTTGATTTGCATCCCCTTCACTATAAGTTCGGGAGTATTATTTAGTTCACGGCCAAAATGAAGTAATTGCACTTGGCACATGTTGGTTCACATTCCCTCCTCTTTAGCTTTTGCCATCGTAACTTCTATTTTTGGTTTACATTCCATGCTCGTAGATGTAGCCATCATAACTTCATCTTGCTCGATCGTTGTTACAAAATTTATAGCCTCGCTACTATGTTGTTCATGCCAATTTTGTACTCCCCGAACATGTTGGTTTGCATGGGACTCGACAGTAGTAAGCCTCGTCGTTTCATTCTAACATGCTCGTTATATTGGTCTGTTGGTATGCGGCATGCACTCTTTGTTTGCTTATTGTGCGCATTACAATGATCTTGTTATAACGACGAAATGATGAGTTCCAAATTCTTTGGCAAACAATATTGCAGTGTCTTTGCGTTTCCATTGTTGCTGTCTTAACTTGTAATGTCTTTGTTTCAGATATAGGTGCTGCATGGACAACTGCCCAATTAAGCGAAATCACATATGTGCCGGTTTGCAAAATCCTAAAGCGCCTATTACGCCGGCATATAAACAACAACTAAACGGGCTGGCCCACTTACTTATTGGGCCAGCCCATTTGATTTACTGTGGACCCCACACTCTAATTGGGCCGGCCCACTTGCTTTAAGGTGGACCCCACCCACTACTGGGCCGGCCCACTAACTAGTTGGGCCAGCCCAATTGCTTTTGTGGTGGACCCCACATACTAAATGGGCCGGCCCTTTAAGACGAAAGTGGGACCCACCAGTGTTTTTGGCCCGGCCCACTCTCTTGTTGGGCCGGCCCACTCTCTTGTTGGGCCGGCCCACTTGCTATATGGTGGACCCCACGTACTAAACGGGCCGGCCTTTTAAGATGAAAGTGGGACCCACCAGTGTTTTTGGCCCGGCCCACTAGCGTGTTGGGCCGGCCCACTTGCTATATGGTGGACCCCACGTACTAAATGGGCCGGCCCTTTAAGACGAAAGTGGGACCTACCTGTGTTTTTGGCCCGGCCCACCATCTTGTTGGGCCGGCCCACTTGCTATATGGTGGACCCCACATACTAAATGGGCCGGCCCTTTAGCAGAAAGTGGGACCCACTCGTGTTTTTGGCCCGGCCCACCATCTTGTTGGGCCGGCCCACTTGCTATATGGTGGACCCCACATACTAAATGGTCCAGCCCTTTAACTGGAAAGTGGGACCCACCTGTGTTTTTGGCCCGGCCCACTATCTTGCTGGGCCGGCCTACTTGCTATATGGTGGACCCCACATACTAAATGGGCCAGCCCTTTAACTGGAAAGTGGGACCCACCGGTGCTTTTGGCCCGGCCCACCGGCTTGTTGGGCCAGCCCATTTGATCTAATGTGGACCCCACGTGCTAAATGGGCCGGCCCGATAGCAGGAAAGTGGGACCCACATGCTAATTGGGCCGGCCCACTAACTTCTTGGGCCGGCCCAGTTGCTTTAATGTGGACCCCACTTTGTAAATGGGCCGGCCCGAAAGTGGGTCCCACATGTCTTGTGGGCCGGCCCTTTTGCCTGTTGACCGGTCAATCGAGTGCATTCGGCCCGGCCCACATGCTTAGTGGGCCGCCCCATTAAAGTTTTGACCAGTCAACCTTAGAGGTTAGGCCGGGCCCACGTAACTAATGGACCAGCCCGCCTATATAGTTGACCGGTCAAACTAAGTCAGCCGGCCCGGCCCGCAAACTTAATGGGCCGGCCCGCTTAAGACGTGGCGAGCCTCGTGTGGGCCTACCATCTACCACGGGGTTTCGCCGGTTAACGCCGTTAACCGCGCAACGCGCGTCTGCCACGTGTCAGTTTGCATGACGTCAGCAGTCAACGGGCTCCCGGAAACACTTGGGCAACGGTCCGATTTTCCGTGGCGGAAGGGCACCCAAGCGCGATGGACCGAAAAAATCGTCGTAGGACTTTGCCTGACGCAGTTTCCATAGAACCCATATCGTCGGGTTAGGCCCATAGGCGACGAAAAATACCCCTTAGCGGACGATTTTGAGACGTTGTCTATCAGAACTTTTCTTGTAGTGTCTAGTTTATTTGTGCTTAGCTTATTTCTGTCTAGTATTATTTTGCTTAGTTTACTTTTGTATAGTTTGTTTTTGTCTTGTTTTATTTTTCCTATATACCCGAAAATCCATAAAAATTTGAAAAACCAAAAAATTAAAAATTGTTGTTATGGAAGAACCCACAACCTATTTGGAGCTTATTGAATTATATATGAATTATAGAGAATCAAGAAAGGGTAAAGTTGATGTCTACGGGAGCTTCTATTCTTGTAGACAGTGTTGGGCCTCCAAGAGCAAAGGTTTGTAGAACATCAGCAAGTTTCCCTTAAGTGGATTACCCAAGGTTTATCGAACTCAGGGAGGAAGAGGTCAAAGATATCCCTCTCATGCAACCCTGCAACCACAAAGCAAGAAGTCTCTTGTGTCCCCAACACACCTAATAGGTGCACTAGTTCGGCGAAGAGATAATGAAATACGAGGTGGTATGAATAAGTAGTAGCAATGGCACCGAGAAAAGTGCTTTGCCCGAGACGAGTAAACAAGCGATAGTAACGCAGCGAGTAGTAATGCGGTAAAACGAGTAAACAAGCAGCGATAGCGATATTTAGGAACAAGGCCTAGGGATTAGACTTTCACTAGTGGACACTCTCAACATTGATCACATAACGGAACGAGATAAATGCATACTCTACACTCTTGTTGGATGATGAACACATTGCGTAGGATTACACGAACCCTCAATGCCGGAGTTAACAAACTCCACAATAATGCTCATATTTTAGTAACCTTTAGTGTAAGATAGATCAAAAGACTAAACCAAGTACTAGCATAGCATGCACCCTGTCACCTTCATGCATATGTAGGAGGAATAGATCACATCAATATTATCATAGCAATAGTTAACTTCGCAATCTACAAGAGATCATGATCATAGCATAAACCAAGTACTAACCCGGTGCACACACTTGTCACCTTTGCACACGTGCGGGAGGAATAAAACTACTTTAATAACATTGCTAGAGTAGCACATAGATAAATTGTGATACAAACACATTGCAATCATAAAGAGATATAAATAAGCACCTCACTATGCCATTCAACAGTGAATAAGTATTCTGTGAAATATAGCCTAAGAGACCCACACGGTGCACACACTCGTCACCTTTACACACGTGGGACAAGGAGTCTCCGGAGATCACATAGGTAAAACTCACTTGACTAGCATAATGACATCTAGATTACAAGCATCATCATATGAATCTCAATCATGTAAGGCAGCTCATGAGATTATTGTATTGAAGCACATAGGAGAGAGATGAACCACATAGCTACCGGTACAGCCCCGAGCCTCGATGGAGAACTACTCCCTCCTCATGGGAGCAGCAGCGTTGATGAAGATGGCGGTGGAGATGGCAGCGGTGTCGATGGAGAAGCCTTCCGGGGCACTTCCCCGCTCCGGCAGGGTGCCGGAACAGAGACTCCCGTCCCCCAGATCTTGGCTTCGCGATGGCGGCGGCTCTGGAAGGTTTTCCGTATCGTGGTTCTTCGCATCAGGGTTTTCTCGACGGAGGCTTTATATAGGCGAAGAGGCGGCGCAGGAGGGTCGAAGGGGTGGCCACACCATAGGCTGGCGCGGCCAGGGCCCAGGCCGCGCCACCCTATCATCGGGGGCCCACAGGGCCGCCCTCTGGCGGCGCTCGGGTGTTCCGGATGCTTCCGGTGAAAATAGGAACCCGGGTCTTGATTTCGTCCGATTCCGAGAATATTTCGTTACTAGGATTTCTGAAACCAAAAACAGCGTAAAACGAGAACCGGCACTTCGGCATCTTGTTAATAGGTTAGTTCCAGAAAATGCACGAATATGACATAAAGTGTGCATAAAACATGTAGGTATCATCAATAATATGGCACGGAACATAAGAAATTATCGATACGTCGGAGACGTATCAAGCATCCCCAAGCTTAGTTCTGCTCGTCCCGAGCAGGTAAAACGATAACAAAGATAATTTCCGAAGTGATATGCCATCATAACCTTGATCATACTATTTGTAAACATATGTAGTGGATGCAGCGATCAAAACAATGGTAATGACATGAGTAAACAAGATGAATCATATAGCAAAGATTTTCATGAATAGTACTTCAAGACAGGCATCAATAAGTCTTGCATAAGAGTTAACTCATAAAGCAATAATTTAAAGTAAAGATATTGAAGCAACACAATGGAAGATAAAGTTTCAGCAATTGCTTTCAACTTGTAACATGTATATCTCAATGATAGTTTGTCAACATAGAGTAATATAACAAGTGCAATATGCAAGTATGTAGGAATCAATGCATAGTTCACACAAGTGTTTGCTTCTTGAGGTGGAGAGACATAGGTGAACTGACTCAACATAAAAGTAAAAGAATGGTCCTTCAAAGAGGAAAAGCATCGATTGCTATATTTGTGCTAGAGCTTTGGTATTTGAAAACATAAAGAGAGCATAAAAGTAAAGTTTTGAGAGGTGTTTGTTGTTGTCAACGAATGGTAGTGGGCACTCTAACTACCTCATCAACCAGACTTTCAAGAGCGGCTCCCATGAAGGACGTTATCTCTACCAGCAAGGTAGATCATCCCTCTTCTCCTTTGTTTACACATGTACTTTAGTTTAGTTTTTCTTTATTTATGGATGACACTCCTCCCAACCTTTTGCTTACACAAGCCATGGCTAACCGAATCCTCGGGTGCCTTCCAACAATCACATACCATGAAGGAGTGTCTATTTGCAAAATTAAATTGCTTATTTATGAATCAGAGCAAAACATGTGAAGAGAATTATTAATGCAAGTTAATTAATCGGGGCTGGGAACCCCATTGCCAGCTCTTTTTGCAAAATTATTGGATAAGCGGTTGTGCCACTAGTCCATTGTGAAAGTTTGTCAGAAGTAAATGACAAGATCGAAAGATAAAACACCACATACTTCCTCATGAGCTATAAAACATTGACACAAATCAGAGGTGATAAATTTTGAATTATTTAAAGGTAGCACTCAAGCAATTTACTTTGGAATGGCGGAGAAATACCATGTAGTAGGTAGGTATGGTGGACACAAATGGCATAGTGGTTGGCTCAAGGATTTTGGATGCATGAGAAGTATTCCCTCTCGATACAAGGCTTAGGCTAGCAAGGTTATTTGAAACAAACACAAGGATGAACCGGTGCAGCAAAACTCACATAAAAGACATATTGTAAACATTATAAGACTCTACACCGTCTTCCTTGTTGTTCAAAACTCAATACTAGAAATTATCTAGACTTTAGAGAGACCAATTATGCAAACCAAATTTTAGCAAGCTCTATGTGTTTCTTCATTAATGGGTGCAAAGTATATGATGCAAGAGCTTAAACATGAGCACAACAATTGCCAAGTATCACATTATCCAAGACATTATAGAAATTTACTACATGTATCATTTTCCAATTCCAACCATATAACAAATTAACGAAGAAGAAACTTCGCCATGAATACTATGAGCTAAGAACACATGTGTTCATACGAACCAGCGGAGCGTGTCTCTCTCCCACACAAGCATGATGAACTTATTCAAACATAAACAAAAACAAACGAGACGCTCCAAGTAAAGTACATAAGATGTGACGGAATAAAAATATAGTTTCAGGGGAGGAACCTGATAATGTTGTCGATGAAGAAGGGGATGCCTTGGGCATCCCCAAGCTTAGACGCTTGAGTCTTCTTAAAATATGCAGGGGTGAACCACCGGGGAATCCCCAAGCTTAGAGCTTTCACTCTCCTTGATCATAGTATATCATCCTCCTCTCTTGACCCTTGAAAACTTCCTCCACACCAAACTCGAAACAACTCATTAGAGGGTTAGTGGACAATAAAAACAAACATGTTCAGAGGTGACACAATCATTCTTAACACTTCTGGACATTGCATAAAGCTACTGGACATTAATGGATCAAAGAAATTCATCCAACATAGCAAAAGAGGCAATGCGAAATAAAAGGCAGAATCTGTCAAAACAGAACAGTCCGTAAAGATGGATTTTATTAGGCCACCAGACTTGATAAAATGAAAATGCTCAAATTGAATGAAAGTTGCGTACATATCTGAGGATCATGCACGTAAATTGGCTTAATTTTCTGAGTTACCTACAGAGAATTAGACCCAGATTCGTGACAGCAAAGAAAACTGTTTCTGCGCAGTAATCCAAATCTAGTACTTACTTTACTATCAAAGACTTTACTTGGCACAACAAAAACTCAAAACTAAGATAAGGAGAGGTTGCTACAGTAGTAAACAACTTCCAAGACACAAATATAAAACAAAGTACTGTAGCAAAATAACACATGGGTTATCTCCCAAGAAGTTCTTTCTTTATAGCCATTAAGATGGGCTCAGCAGTTTTAATGATGCACTCGCAAAAAAAAAGTAGTTAAAGCAAAAGAGAGCATCAAAAGGCAAATTCAAAACACATTTAAGTCTAACATGCTTCCTATGCATAGGAATCTTGTAAATAAACAAGTTCATGAAGAGCAAAGTAACAAGCATAGGAAGATAGAACAAGTGTAGCTTCAAAAATTTCAGCACATAGAGAGGCATTTTAGTAACATGAAAATTTCTACAACCATATTTTCCTCTCTCATAATAACTTTCAGTAGCAACATGAGCAAACTCAACAATATAACTATCACATAAAGCATTCTTATCATGAGTCTCATGCATAAAATTATTACTCTCCACATAGGCATAGTCAATTTTATTAGTTGTAGTGGGAGCAAATTCAACAAAGTAGCTATCATTATTATTCTCATCATCAAATATAGGAGGCATAGTATCATCAAAGTAAATTTTCTCCTCAATGCTTGGGGGACTAACAAGATCATGAAAACCAGCTTCCCCAAGCTTAGAACTTTCTATATTATTATCAACAATGGTGTTCAAAGCGTTCATACTAATATTACTACCAACATGCAAATAAGATTTCATAGGTTTTTTAATTTTCGCATCAAACAATCCATGTTTTAAATCAGGAAATAGAATAAGAAGCTCATTGTTGTCCATTATGCCTAACTAGTGTAAACAAGAAACAAAAAGATGCAATTGCAGGATCTAAAGGAAATATCTTCGAGCACAAATACAATGGCGCCGAGAAAATGCATGTACACAGGAACCGGAGTATGAGTGCCTGTTTACCTTTCCTCCCCGGCAACGGCGCCAGAAAAGTACTTGATGTCTACGGGAGCTTCTATTCTTGTAGACAGTGTTGGGCCTCCAAGAGCAGAGGTTTGTAGAACAGCGAGCAAGTTTCCCTTAAGTGGATTACCCAAGGTTTATCGAACTCAGGGAGGAAGAGGTCAAAGATATCCCTCTCATGCAACCCTGCAACCACAAAGCAAGAAGTCTCTTGTGTCCCCAACACACCTAATAGGTGCACTAGTTCGGCGAAGAGATAATGAAATACAGGTGGTATGAATAAGTAGTAGCAACGGCACCAGAAAAGTGCTTTGCCCAGGACAGTAAACAAGCAGTAGTAACGCAGCAGTAGTAACGCAGCAGTAGTAATGTAGTAAAACAGTAAACAAGCAGCGATAGCAGTATTTAGGAAAAAGGCCTAGGGATTAGACTTTCACTAGTGGACACTCTCAACATTGATCACATAACAGAACAGATAAATGCATACTCTACACTCTTGTTGGATGATGAACACATTGCGTAGGATTACACGAACCCTCAATGCCGGAGTTAACAAGCTCCACAATAATGCTCATATTTTAGTAACCTTTAGTGTAAGATAGATCAAAAGACTAAACCAAGTACTAGCATAGCATGCACCCTGTCACCTTCATGCATATGTAGGAGGAATAGATCACATCAATATTATCATAGCAATAGTTAACTTCGCAATCTACAAGAGATCATGATCATAGCATAAACCAAGTACTAACACGGTGCACACACTGTCACCTTTGCACACGTGCGGGAGGAATAAAACTACTTTAATAACATTGCTAGAGTAGCACATAGATAAATTGTGATACAAACACATTGCAATCATAAAGAGATATAAATAAGCACCTCACTATGCCATTCAACGGTGAATAAGTATTCTCGTGAAATATAGCCTAAGAAGGTGCTGTCCAT
>NC_061513.1:184814259-184855721 GCF_022539505.1 Lolium rigidum | reverse complement strand
TAAACCTAGCCTACAATCCATAGGCATTGACAAGTTGATACCTTGTCGGGAACACTAGCTTGTTTGGGTTTATTAGGATGTGAAACAATATTAGAAGCATCTTCACGAGAAAATAATATGACCATCCTCCACATTTTCGGTCACAAGATCTTTAACTATTGCAACAGACGAGGTTCAACTTTTATTTGTTCTTCGGGTTCTACAGGTTTCTTTTCACTTTTATGAACCGCACTATTTATAACGAGTACTCCTTCATTTTAGCGGGGAAAGGAGTTTTTTCAATATAAGCTTCAGGAATAACATGATCAGCGAGTTTCAACTACAACGCATTTATTAATAGATGAATCAATTTTATCTTTATACGGTTCATGATACTTATCAAAATTCTTCTTTGGCAATTCATAATGAGAGGCAAAAGCTTTATAAAGATTTGCAGCAACTTGAGAATCAAGACCATATGTAGCACTCATATTACGAAATTTATCGGTATCCATAAAAGCTTCAATGCATTTATAATCATAAATTATACCCGATTCTCTATCCTTGTCGTTCTCCCAACCTTCGGTATTTTCTTGGATCCGATCAAGAAGGTCCCTTTTAAACTCTTCTTTGTTGCGTGTAAATGATCCGGAACAAGAAGTATCCAGCAAGGTCTTGTCTTGAAAAGAAAGTCTTGCATAGAAATTATCAATAATAACATTACCAGGAAGCTCATGAATGGGGCATTTGAGCATTAAAGACTTCAATCTCCCCCAAGCTTGGGCAATACTCTCTCCATCATGAGGCCAAAAATTATATATGCGATTCCGATCCTTGTGAATTTCACTTGGAGGATAGAACTTAGAATAAAACCGGGGCACAATATCATTCCATTCAAGAGAATCCCCATTATCCAGTAATTTATACCAATGCGCCGCCTTACCAGACAACGATAAAGAGAATAGTTTCTTCCTCACTTCATCCATAGCAATACCTGCACACTTGAATAAACCGCATAATTCATGTAAGAACAATAAATGATCTCCAGGGTGGACAGTTCCATCCCCTTCATAGCGGTTATCCATAACACGTTCAATAATTTTCATAGGTGTTTTATATGGTATCACTTCCTCACCTGGCGCCTCATCCACTACCGTTGCGATAGTAGTAGATTTCCCAAATAGAAATTGAAGAGAAGATCTCTCCATAATGACTTATAGCGACAGGCAGAAATAAAATCAGCACAAACGAGTAAAGGTTTTCCTTACCAATTCCACTTACCAATAGCGCTTCACTCCCCGGCAACGGCGCCAGAAAATAGTCTTGATGACCCACAAGTATAGGGGGTGTATCGTAGTATCTTCGATAAGTAATAATGTCGATCCCAACGAGGAGCAGAAGGTGTTGACAAGCGTGTTTCGATGAAGGATTCACTTGTAAATGCTCACGGACAAGTATTCGGGGGTTTTGATGTAACGAGTTGAATAAAGTACGAGTAAGTAAAGTGCGAGAGTAACAATTGCAGCGAGTGGCCCAATCCTTTTTAGCACAAAGGACAAGCCGGTTTGTTTACTTATAATAACCAAACGTTCTCGAGGACACATGGGATTTTAGTCTAGTGCTTTCGCTACATACGGCTAAATAATCTTCATTGTTATGATAAGTGTTGTGTGGGTGAACCTATGCTAATGTACCGCCCTTCCTAGGACTAATACACACTTGTGATTATACTCCTTGCAAGCATCCGCAACTACAAGAAAGTAATTAAGAATAAATCTAACCACGACCTTAAACTGCGAGATCCTGCGATCCCTCCCGCATCGATATACCAACGGGGTTTAGGTTTCTGTCACTCCGGCAACCCCGCAATTGGCAAACGAATACAAGATGCATTCCCCTAGGCCCATAAATGGTGAAGTGTCATGTAGTCGACGTTCACATGACACCACTAGAAGAATAACACCACAACTTAAATATCATACCATTGAATATTACTCAACCATAGTTCACTACTAATATTTAGACTTCACCCATGTCCTCAAGAACTAAACGAACTACTCACAAGACATCATATGGAACATGATCGAGAGGTGATATGATGATGAATAACAATCTGAACATAAACTTGGTTCAATGGTTTCACTCAATAGCATCAACAACAAGTAGAAATCGATACCGGGAGAGTTTCCCCTATCAAACAATCAAGATCAAACCCAAATTGCTACGGTGGTGACGAGGTGCTGCGGTGGAGATGGCGGTGATGATGGTGGAGATGATGGTGATGGTGGTGGAGATGATGTCCAGCTCGATGACGGTGACGATGGCGTCGATTTCCCCCTCCGGGAGGGAATTTCCCGGCGGATTCCCGCCCGCCGGAGAGCTCTTTTCTCTCAGGTGTTCTCCGCCCCGCGAGGCGGTCGTAACTCTTCGTGAGGAACCTCCGTGGCTTAGGTCTTCGGGACGAAGGGTTTCGCGAAGAAAAGGAGGCGAAAGGGGCTGTGGGCCCCCACACCACATGGTGGCGCGGCCAGGCCATGGGCCGCGCCGCCCTAGGGTGTGGGCCCACCTCGGGTCCTCTCGGCTCCTCCTTCCGGCTTCCTTCGTCATCTTGAAAAATAGGATTTTTGGTATAATTTCCTTCCACGAGTTGATCTTCCGAAATATTGCGTTCGACGGTGCTTTTTCCAGCGGAATCCTCGGCTCCGGTGCTTGATCCTCCAATAATGATGAAACATGCAAAATAGATGAAATAACATAAGTATTGTGTCCCAATATGAAATATATCAATGAATAGCAGCAAATTATGATATAAAATAGTGATGCAAATTGGACGTATCACCCGCCTCGTGTCACGCCGCAAATGAACGACCTTCTCACATCTGAATTTACAAGGGAGGAGGTGAAGGCAGCCTTGGATGGAATGGGGGACTTGAAAGCCCTGGGCGCGGATGGAATGCCAGCTATATTTTACAAAAAGTTTTGGTCTTTGGTGGGTGACCAAGTGGTAAGCGAGGTTTTACAGGTGTTGCAAGGCGGTAGTATACCGGAGGGCTGGATGACACTATTGTCGTACTCATCCCAAAGGTGCAGAACCCGGAAAGATTAAAGGATCTACGCCCTATTAATCTCTGCAACGTTGTTTACAAGCTTATCTCAAAGGTGCTTGCCAAGCGTCCGAAGCTTATACTAGGAGATATCATATCACCCAATCGAGCGCCTTCGTTCCCGGGAGGTTGATTTCAGATAACTCAATTCTGGCATACGAGATGGCACATTTCATGAAGAGGAAGAGGTCTGGCAAAATACACTACATGACTATTAAACTCGATATGAGTAAGGCGTATGATATGGTGGAGTGGCCTTTCCTAAAGGCGGTGATGTTGAGGTTGGGATTTTGCGAACAATTCACAGAGCTAATCATGAAATGTGTTCGCTCGGTGTCTTATAGATTCAAGGTGAATGGCCAACTGACCGAAACGGTGGTACCTGGTAGAGGGTTGCGACAAGGGGACCCCATCTCCCCGTGTGGGCAACATCAAAGGTTTTGAACTTGCACCTGCTGCCCCAACAAGTGAATCACCTATTGTTTGCCGACGATTCTCTGCTCGCTTGTGGAGGCAAATGGGGCTAGTGCTCGTCGTTATTAACTCGATCCTCTAGGTCTATGAAGAATGCTCAGGCCAAGTCATTAACCGTGAAAAGTCATCCATTATGTTCAGTTCAAACACACCGCGACAGATCAAGGCTTCTATTATGCAATGCCTGGGACTCGGTTTGGAGGCCAAAGGGGGAAAGTATCTTGGCCTACCCCTCTATGTGGGCCGGTCAAAACAAAAATGCTTTGAATACCTGAAGGAGAAGATCTGGAAAAGGATCCAAGGGTGGAAGGAGAGGTTCCTATCTCGCAGCCGGAAGGAGTTACTCCTCAAAGCTGTTGCACAAGCTATCCCAACCTATGCTATGGCGTGTTTCGATCTTACCAAAAGCCTTTGTGACAAGTATAAGCCAAATGGTGTGCCAATACCGGTGGTCTCGGCAGGATAATGAGAGCGAGAATGCATTGGATTGGGTGGGAGAAAATGAAACTACCAAAATCCGAGGGAGGACCGGGTTTTCGAGATTTGTTTTCTTTCAACATGGCGATGCGCTATGCTTTCCGGGTTCTTAGTGCTAAATATTTCCACGATGGCGATGTCCTAAAGGCGAGACCATTGACGGGCATGAGTTACGTTTGCGCGAGTATCCTAAAAGGCATCCAGCTTCTAAAAGCTGGCCTCATTTGGCGTGTTGGAGATGGTAAAAGCATTGACGTCTGGCGTGATCCCTGACTGCCAAAGGAAAGTATGTGCACACCGTCTTCTAGGCAAGGTAACTCTATCATCACTAAAGTGTCTGAGCTGCTTGACCCTGTGACTGGAGCCAGGATGTGCAATTGGTGAACCAAACCTTCAATACTGTTGACGCTGCAGCTATTCTATCTATTCCAATTGTTGATGATATGGAGGATTTCTTAGCTTGGCAACCTGACAGCCGTGGCATGTTCTTCGTCAAGTCAGCTTACAAATTGCATATCACTCCCTTGCACCGGCAGAGAAACGTAGCTGAGAGCTCCACTGAAGAAGGTAGAGACTGGAAACAAAAGGTTTGGAAGCAGATCTGGAAGACTGAATGCCCGCCTAAAGTGCAGCACTTCCTATGGCGATTCAGTCACAACAGCCATCCGCTTCACATGAACATTCAGAGAAGAGGCGCGGAGTTGGATACCGTGTGTGTGGTTCGTGAACGAATTCTTCGAAGATGGTGGTCACCTCTTTCTCAAGTGCAAAGATGTTAAACCATGCTCGGCGAACCCTCGACCCGGAGGCGATCCGTGTTCGGCTGTGTGCATGCCCTTCACCGATGGATATCCCGGAGCAGTGTGTTCGCACTTCCTTCGGAGATACGGATGCGAGTGATCGCCCTCCTTTGGTGCTCGGTGGCGAGAAAGGAATAAGGTAAACCATCAAGAACGCCGCCTTACTACCGCTGAATTTCAATTCATGACCCTTCGCCACTGTGATGAATGGAAAGAGTTTCTTGCGAAGAAGCCAAAGTCAGCTGCTCCCAAGGTGCAGCACTGGACACCGCCGCCGCCTGATGTGTTTAAAATCAACCTTGATGGTGCTATTAGGAATGATACAAGACGTGGGGGCTGGGGTGCTATTGGCCGTAGCCATTCTGGTGAGCCGATCTTTGCGGCATGTGGATATATTCCGGTTGCTGTTGACGCCCTTCAGGCTGAGCTCTTGGCTCTAATTAATGCCATCCCTGTTGCTGAACAATTTGGAGCTAGCAAGGTGACATTGGCTATGGTGGCCAATGACTCTGTTATGCTGTGATGGAAGTAAGATTTCCAAGCTCAAAAAAAAAAGAACAATCACGAGCGACGCAGTCGGCCGCGTCGCCCGGCGCTTCCGCATCGGAAATCACATAGGCCTGTTTAACACTTCCGGGGCCCAATTAATATGGCCAGCCTAACACAATGCCGGAAGTAGAAGCCCTAGAACAAAAACGGGCCTTTAGAACGAAAAAGGCTTTTTTAATGGATCGGTAACACGCCAGTTCGGGAACTCGTACATGTTCGGTAAGGTTAAACGTTTCTAGACCTTTAGATTGCCCAATCCGACGGTCCAGAATGTCTAAACGCTGTGGAGAGGCCCTACTGGTTCCATTATACTGTTTAGTAATCCATATCTATATATATACATATATTATCTTAACTATTAAATTGCAATGAGACCGGTACGTCGTACGTCGCTATGAAATTGCCCCTTGATTTGACAAGATATTACGAGTATGCCACCGCTAAGTTAAATGACTGATTCGATTTTTCTTACGGAGTATTTCCCCTTCCCTACCGGCTACCACCGCGAACCAGGGAGTGGAGGAGATGGGGAAATCCAATCTCCGCCGTGGGAGCAGCGAGTTAAGAGGGCGGAGGGCTCGAGCTTCGCCGTGGACCACCGGAGAGCGAGCAGCTCTGGCTACTCCCGGATCTGCTGCTGTCCGGCCTGCACCATGGGAGCCCGCCTCCTAGCAGGGTGCCATCAGACGGTGCCGTCGTTGGCCGCCATACCCATCCACAAAATCAAATCGACGCGAGCAGTCCTCGAGCAGCACGCGGGGCAGCCGGAAGAGGACCGAGCCGCACTGGCAGGTGAGGGAGGCGGCACCGCGCGCGGTAGATACCATGCCGCATCGCACCAGCCCTTGGCGTTGACGGCGACCCCGACGGCGCTGCGGCACGGCCAGTGCGTGCGACGCCCTTCCGGCAACGCGCGAGGCGCTAATCCTCCAGGAGGCGCTGTGAATCGACGCGGACGGCCCTGTACGGCTGTACCTCACCTCTCCGTCGGCCTCTCCCAGCGACTGAGCAGAAACGATCGATAAAATTCTGTACAGAGCATGACGAGACTGAATCTTATCCCTCCGTGCAATTTTCAATTTATTTCTCTTAACTTCACAATATACGGTTTGGTCCCTGCTGTTCACCTACTAAACACTTAGGCTGACGTACTAATGTACTATGCAAATCCTTCAGAAGAGAAAAACCAGGTAGAAAATCGTATGGCTTCATGATGCATTGGGGAAGTGCAAACATAGGTGAGGGCATCTCCAATGGGGCGATGACCGTTTACGTCCGGCCGTGGCCGGCCAAAAATACGTCCTGTACACGCGTCGCGAGCGCATAGCGATCGGGCGTCGGCGTCGGCGATGACGCAAATCCGGCCCAAATATACGTCTCGGATGCGTCGCGGCAGACGCTGCGCGGACGGTAAACCGTCCGCTCGCGTCTAGCGGACGTTTCATCGGGCCCGTCTGACGGTGACCCAGCCTCGATGCATCTTCTTAGCGGCGCAGAGTACGCAGGCGTCGCCGTAGTCGCAGTCGCGTAATGATGATGCCTCGTGTGGCGCGCGGCCATTGCCTACCTCTGCGCACGAAGTAATGGCGATGTCACGCATGCCGCGGCCATCGCCTGCGTCCGACCTATATAAACAGGGGCGCGCGCATCTCATCTCCTCCCACACTAAACCTTAGCCGCCGCACAACCTCCACCGTAGCGTCGCTGCCGCTCAACCTCCACTGTTGCCACCATCAGCAGCGCCGCCCGCGACCGTGCCGTCGCGCCTCCACCTCCACCTCCATCTCCCACTCCACCTCCCCCGGCCTCGAGCTCCGACGAGGAGTTCGACGACGATAGCACCGACGACCTCCTCGACCCGGTCAGGGACGCCAAGCCCCTGGCTGACGCGGAGAAGGAAGCACATGACGAGTGGGCGGCCCACACGGCGTTCGATGCCGAGATGGAACACCGCAGGGTGGCGGCTGCCGCAGCCGCAGAGGACGACGACTACGACATCTAATGGTCTTCCGATGACCCTGATGCGCCTACTCCGGAGGAGAAGGCGGCGGAGCAGAGGTGTTATCACCAGAATTTGACCAAGTCAGAGGTGGGCCGCGATCGAAGATGGGTGTGAAGAAATATATATAGAAGAAACATGTGGATCGGCCTTTTTACCAAGTTGGGGCTTAATTGCCCGTGTATCTGTAGCATATTAGATCGTATCTTAGTTTAGAGATAGAATCTTATTCGTGCACGGTTTGGTGCACGCCCGCATTAGAGAGTCCGCTGGACTATAAATATGTACCTAGGGTTTATGGAATAAACAACAACTCACGTTCAACCCCAAAAACAAACCAATCTCGGCGCATCGCCAACTCCTTCGTCTCGAGGGTTTCTATCGGGTAGTGACATGCTGCTCTAGATCGCATCTTGCGATCTAGGCAAAGACAAGCCCCACGTTGTTCATGCGTTGCTCGTATCGAAGCGCTTTTTATGGCGAGCAACGTAGTTATCATTAGATGTGTTAGGGTTAGCATTGTTCTTCGTTTAAGCATGCTTACTTAGTGCAACCCTTGCATATCGAGCCGCCCTCGCGCCTATCTCAGTGTGGGGGCGGCACCCCGCTTGATCATTATTTAGTAGATCTCGATCCGTTACGATTGCTCCTTGTTCTACAAGGATTAGTTTAATATCCGCAATAGTTAGGCCTTACAAAGGGGGAGGATCCAAGTGGCACGTAGGGTGGCGTTCGCAAGTCCTAAACGGGATGTTCCTAGGATCAACTTCATGTTGGTTTTTGGCCTTGTTTAGGATCGGCTTACGAGCACCGTGCGTGGCCGCAAGGCCCAACCTCGGAGTAGGATGATCCGATTATGCGGTGAAAACCCTAAATCGTCGTAGATCTCATTAGCTTCATCTTGATCAAGCAGGACCACCAAGTATTCGTGCACCCCGTACGGATCATGGGTGGATCGGCTCTTTGAGCCGATTCACAGGATAACCCGAGAGCCGATCGAGGCTCGTATTTAACGTTTACATGTATGCCCCGCAGAAGCTAAGCGAGGCATCTTCATCACCTTCCCGACCGGTATAGGTCAGGTGGCACGCCCTTGCACTTCGCAACGCCGCGTGTGACCGTAAGAGCATTGCGGGCCGCCGCTCGGAGGGGTCTCAGCCAGCCCGCAGCCTCTAGGCTCTTCCCGGCTCTACACGATGTTGACAAGGCCGCTGCCCGCCGGTGGGTTTTGGCAGTCAACACATTCTGGCACGCCCGGTGGGACAATCGTCTACATCAACCACATCGCCATCTACATCTGAGATGGCGGACGGCACGCCAGTCACCTACGAGGATCTGCCTGACGAGCTCAAGAAGCAGTACGACGAGATCAAGGCTACCCTCGAAGCCGACCTCATCGGCTCGTATCGCAGGACCCGTCCGCATGGCGTCACGCGGAAGGAGTTCTCACCGGAAGGCGCACTCGATGAAGTGGACCTATCTGTCCCGTCAGAAGAACGTACCAGTGGCCGTACGCCACGAGATTGGTGGCATGGTGGCTCACTCGTTGCGCCTCCGTTCCGAGAGCCTGGTGAATACTTTGGAGCATGTCGCCGTTCGGATGATCAAGGAGGTCATGAAGAATCCGCACTCTTTGTTAGAGTCAGCTCTCAGAACCTACCAAGGAAAAGTGTCACTCCAGCCCCGCTTGCCGTTGTCGCGCACATCGGCGACACCAGGAGCGCATAATTCACCGGCGCGTGCCGTTGGACGTGATTAACGGTACTCACCCCCGGAGGTGCCAACCGAGACATCCGTTCAACATCAACATGATAGAACTGGGGCACCCCCTTGATGAAGATAAAGGCGAGGGCAACCGCTCTTATGGCAAAGACAAGGAAGAGGCTGCTCCATGTGATCGGCCCCGATACCGCCAAAACGTCCTGGTGATGATCAAGGTAGAAGCCGACGCTAGTAATCGGCCCGCTGTATCCGTATCGCCCGCTCTCCCGCATGCGGAGTCGACCTCACAGTGACGGAAGCCGGGGTACGGGTTCACATCAGCCCGATGAGCTAGAGGAAGTTGACATCGGTCCCGGGGATAAGCCTCGACCTACTTTTATCGGCAAGAAGTTAGATCCGGCAGCTCGGGGACAGCATGATAGCCCCGTTGAAGGAATACCCGGATTGCTTTGCATGGGATTACACAGAGATGCCCGGTTTGGACAAGAGCATCATTGAGCATCGCCTCCCCCGAAGAAAGGATTTCGGCCGTTCCAACAACGAGCACGTCGATGAGGGCCGAGATTCTCGGAAGAAGTCAAGAAGGAGATTGAGAAAATGTTGGCCGCCGGATTCATCGGACCATGCAGTGTATGCCGAGTGGATCTCCCGCATAGTTCCGTGGAGAAGAAGGACGGCCGATGGCGCGTGGCCATCGATTTCCGAGATCTTAACAGAGCTACCCCAAAGGACGAATATCCGATGCCCGTGGCGGAAACATTGATAAACGCCGCTGCTGGCCACAAGGTGTTGAGCTTCATGGATGGCAACGCCGGTTATAATCAGATTTTCATGGCCCCAGAGGACATACACAAGACCGCATTCAGAGTACCAGGGGCAGTAGGCTTGTTCGAGTACGTGGTCATGACCTTTGGTTTGAAGAATGCTGGTGCAACATACCAGCGAGCCATGAATTATATATTTCATGATCTGATCGGCAAGTTGGTGGAGATCTATATCGACGACGTGGTGGTCAAATCGGTATCCATGGAGGGGCACTTGGACGATCTACGGCGCGTCCTAGAACGGACTCTGAAGTTCGGGCTGAGAATGAATCCGAAGAAGTGTGCCTTTGGCGTGACGGCTGGTCAATTCTTAGGTTTTCTCGGTTCATGAACGGGGAATTGAGATCGGCCCGAAGAGTCGTGAGGCGGTGCGTACTCATGCAGCCGCCTACCACGAAAAAGGAGCTTCAACGCCTCATCGGCAAGATCAATTTCGTCCGGCGGTTCATCTCTAACTTGTCGAGACGAATCGAGCCGTTCATGGCGCTCGGTGAAGACCAAGTCTCGACGACGAGTTTCACCGGGGGCGGAACAGACAATGAGCGTTTGATGAAATTAAGCGATATCTAACAACGCCGCCCGTGCTAGTTCCGCCCCAGACAAGACAGTGCCATTCTACATCTACCTGTCGCAGAGCCGATACGTCCATCGCTTCGTGGTGGTGCAACTTTGCGACGGCGTTGAAAGAGTCGTTTTCTACCTCGGCGCAAGGATGCCGGACGCGGAGACAAGATACCCCGAGGTCGAGAAACTTTGCCTCTCGCTTATTCTTCACCCGCACCAAGCTTCATCACATCCTTCCGACGGCGGAGATCATCGTCATCTCAGTAAATCGGACGTCGTCAAACACATGTTGTCGGCCCCCGTTTTGAAAGGCCGACTTGGTAAATGGATGCTTGCGCCGTCGGAATTCGATCTCCGGCACTCAGCCCGCGAAGGCGCTTAAGGGCCAAGCGTTAGCCGATCTCATCGCTGAACGGATCAGCACCAATATAGCAAGCACTATCCATTCGTGCATGGGCTATGTTCTTCGATGGATCGGTTTGTGACGATGGTTGCGGCATCGGCATTCTCGCTCGTATCGCCTCGGGGCGTAATACTCCTTCTCCATCAGATTATCTACCCCTTGCACCAACAACGTAGCGTAATATGAGGCAATACGTAAAGGAATGGAATTGTTATTGGAAGCTGGAGCTGAAGCCGTAGAGCTCTTCTGAGACTCAAAGTTGGTGATTAACCAGCTCACGGAGGAATATAATTGCGAAAGCGAATCGCTCGTTCCCATATTGGGTGGAATGCCGTGAGTTGATGACACAGGCTCCGGTGACATCAACTTCAATTGGATCCCAAGGTCCCGGAATACCGATGCCAACAATCTCGCACAAATGGCGTCAGGCTACATAGATATAGCCGACGGAGCGGAAGTTCGTATACAATTCCCGGAACAGAATGATTGGAGAGCCGAGATCTTCGATTATTTGAAAGATTCGGCTCGGGGGCACCTAAACGGGTGAGATACGAGCCATGAAGTATGTCCTTATAGGAGACGATATGTTCTACGTGACATTAGAAGGATTGCTACTCAAGTGCCTAGGACCGACCGAGTCCAATCGGCTCCTACATGAGGTGCATGAAGGCGCATGTGGAACGCATCGCCGGCTCATAAGATGAAGTGGTTGATCGGCGATCGTGGTTTTATTGGCCCACTATGCTTGAAGATTGCTTCAATTGTTACAGGGGTGCCAAGCATGTCGATGTTTGGAAAAATTCAGATGGTGCCGAAGATCAGCGATGAACCCCATCATCAAGCCTTGGCCGTTTCGGGGTGGGGCATGGATATGATCGGCAAAATCCACCCGCATCGTGTAAAAAACATGAATGGATTTTGGTTATCACAGATTACTTCACCAAGTGGGTGGAGGCCGTCCCTATGAAAAAAGTAACATCGTAGGACGTGATCAAGTTTGTGAAAGAACACGTCATTCATAGGTTTGGAATCCCCTGCACTATCACGACCGATGGAGGTTCGGTCTTCACTTCTAAAGAATTCAGAAGTTCTCGTGATGATGTCGGGATTAAACCGATCCGATCATCCCCATACTATGCTCAAGCTAACGGACAGGCCGAGGCGTCCAATCAAAGCCCGATCAAGCTGATCAAGAGGAAAATTGACGAGAACCCTCGGGATTGGCACGAGAAGCTATCGAAGCGTTATGGGCCTACCGCATGTCGTGTCATGGAGCTATAAAGACCTCGCCGTACCAGCTTGTCTATGGGACAGGAGGCCGTATTGCCCCGGGAAATTACGGCTGGATCAAGACGCGTCACGTTTCGAATGATCCGACAGTCCGAAGAATATGCAGCTTTGATGAGCGACACTATTGAGGACGCAACAGAACTCGTGCTTTGGTCGTTGGAGAAGATTAAGGAGAACAAAGCCGTGGTGGCTCGTGCTTACAACAAAAAGGTTAGACCAAAGGAGTTCCAAGTTGGTGATCTTGTGTGGGAAGTCAGTGTTGCCATTGGGAACCAGTGGATAAGGCATATGGCAAATGGTCTCCTAATTGGCACGGCCCGTACAAAGTGGTCCAGGCCTTGAAGGGTCATGCGTACATGCCGGAGGAATTGAGCGGCGAAAAGTTCCCCGTGGCCGTTAATGGTCAACACCTCAAGAAATATTTCCCAAGCATGTGGGATGATGGACAGTAAGATGTGGGGGCCGATTTCATAATCGGCCAGAAAAAATAAATATATACATCAGAGCCGATGCACAGTGCATCGACTTGAGAAAACGTATGGAGATTAACAAGATGTAAGTACAGCCGATGCACGGGCATCGACTTCAGAGAACAAGAGCCGATACGCTGATATCGACTTTAGCGAAGTAAGTTTATACAACAGCTTGGCCTCAGACAGCAAGATGAGCCGATATTTTGCCATCGGCTCCCTGTACGACAACTTCATTCGGCAATCGACAAGGGAGCGAAATTAGTTGAGGGATTTTCTTCATTGATAAGGGGATTTCTTACAAAGAAAGAGCCGATTGCTTGGGAAGGGAGAACAAAAGAAGGGTCTATTGACCAATCTACTATTGCTAGGCCTATACTAGTAGATCTTAATCTACGGGCCGTCGCTTCTTCGTCGTCGTCCTCGGAACTCTCATCGGCACTACCGCCGATGGGGTCCTCGTCGCCGCTCCCGTAACCCTCCACGGGAGCTTCGTCTTCGTCTTCATCGTCGCCGCTGTCGTCATCCCACCACATGCGGAGGCGCTTCGCCGGGCGGGTAACCCTCGAGGGAGTCGTCGTCGTCGCCATCGTCTTCCTCTTCCTCTTCTTCGCAGGTGGGGCAGCCGTCCTGTGGGAACCGGGTCGTCCTCACTCTCCGACTCCGGCTTCCCGACGGCGAGGAACCGAAGATCTTCGTCCCCGCCGGTCGTAGACTCGGTCGTCTTCGGACTCGCACGGAGGAGGCATGGTCTTCCGTGTCCCATGCTTCTGGGGCGCGGATATCCGGTGGCGTCTCGCGGGAGGAGGAGGACCCGTAGGAAAGCTCGGAGGAGGAGTCGTGGAAGACCGACGAGGAAGAAGAAGAAGAGGAAGACATGGCCGTGGGAGTTTGGGGGTTTTTTGGTGCCGATGGCCGTAACGGAGCAGGATGGTAAAATGGCGAACCGCTCGGAGCGGTTAAATAAAAGGGGGCCACGGTAAAAACAAAATTCAATGCCACAAGCAGCTTTCGAGGAGGCAGTACTCAAAGACAACGGTCAAATTGTGCGGAGCAATGGTTCTGCTCTCGCCATGACATGACCCGACGAAAAATGCTGCAATGGTTCTCGCTCCGCCATGACATGACCCGACGAAAGAAAAACGTAATGATTTTGGAAATATCATTTCCAAAACCAGGGGGCATGTGTTATCACCAGAATTTGACCAAGTCAGAGGTGGGCCGCGATCGAAGATGGGTGTGAAGAAATATATATAGAAGAAACATGTGGATCGGCCTTTTTACCAAGTTGGGGCTTAATTGCCCGTGTATCTGTAGCATATTAGATCGTATCTTAGTTTAGAGATAGAATCTTATTCGTGCACGGTTTGGTGCACGCCCGCATTAGAGAGTCCGCTGGACTATAAATATGTACCTAGGGTTTATGGAATAAACAACAACTCACGTTCAACCCCCAAAACAAACCAATCTCGGCGCATCGCCAACTCCTTCGTCTCGAGGGTTTCTATCGGTGAGCGACATGCTCGCCTAGATCGCATCTTGCGATCTAGGCAGCACAAGCCCCACGTTGTTCATGCGTTGCTCGTACCGAAGCGTTTTTGATGGCGAGCAACGTAGTTATCATTAGATGTGTTAGGGTTAGCATTGTTCTTCGTTTAAGCATGCTTACGTAGTGCAACCCTTGCATATCTAGCCGCCCTCACGCCTATCTCGGTGTGGGGGCGGCACCCCGCTTGATCATTATTTAGTAGATCTGATCCGTTACGATTGCTCCTTGTTCTACAAGGATTAGTTTAATATCTCGCAATAGTTAGGCCTTACAAAGGGGGAGGATCCAGTGGCACGTAGGGTGGCGTTCGCAAGTCCTAAACGGGATGTTCCTAGGATCAACTTCATGTTGGTTTTTTGGCCTTGTTTAGGATCGGCTTACGAGCACCGTGCGTGGCCGCAAGGCCCAACCCGGAGTAGGATGATCCGATTATGCGGTGAAAACCCTAAATCGTCGTAGATCTCATTAGCTTCATCTTGATCAAGCAGGACCACCAAGTATTCGTGCACCCCGTACGGATCATGGGTGGATCGGCTCTTTGAGCCGATTCACAGGATAACCTGAGAGCCGATCGAGGCTCGTATTTAACATTTACATGTATGCCCTGCAGGAGCTAAGCGAGGCATCTTCATCACCTTCCCGACTGGTATAGGTCAGGTGGCACGCCCTTGCACTTCGCAACGCCGCGTGTGACCAGAAGAGCATTGCGGGCCGTCGCTCGGAGGGGTCTCAGCCAGCCGCAGCTCTAGGCTCTTCCCGGCTCTACAGTGTTGACAAGGCCGCTGCCCGCCGGTGGGTTTTGGCAGTCAACAAGAGGGCGTTAGTCGACTCCTTCGAGACGTTCAAGGACTACGCCGCGAACGCGAGGCGGCTGTGCCTGGTAGAGGACGCGGCGGCGCACCGATCCCTAGCGGCCGCACGGCAAGTAGTCTAGGTTTCTACAACTACTTTGTATAGTTTCTATGTAGTAGTTTTTATGCTTTTTAAATATGTTGCAAATCTAAAACTGGGTCGCCCCGCTAGGACCACACCCACACGCAAACGGATGCGCGGAGAAAATATGTCCGCGGGGCGACGCAAACGGACGCTCGCGACCACTTTTGGACGTCTGAAATGCGTCGCCTTGGCACCCTTCAAAGTACACAATGGGTAGGGTACATATGAACCCGTTGTACTTTACATACATATTTATAAGTCTCACAAAATTTAAACAATTTTTTTTTGCATGTACAGTACACACGATTGGCTGCCTCACTATTTTCTTCTAATTGTTTTTCCAAATGTTTAAAACTTTTTTCAAATATCCTTTAAAAAAAAGAAAAATTGAATGAAAGAATAAAAGTTTTATTTTCAAAGAGCAAAACACGAGTTAAAAAGAGGGGAAGGTATCGATGAGAGAGTGATTTTGTAAGAAAAATATAGACGGTCGCAGCAACCTCCCCTGATAAAATCAATTGCGAAGTCCCTTTTCGTCCTTCCAGTAGCAAGTTCATAACATGGCAAATGCAAATCAATTGCATATACATTTCAGAACACATAAATCAAGACATAAAAATGTGTAAGACTTGTGTAGGAAAATAAAAAATGTGTAGTTATATATTATGTATTTATATAAAAAATATTATTTTTGCATGATTTCTTCTTATATAGCTAAAAATACCATGTAGTCAGTTAACTACATAAGTTATGTGTGGCTTCGTCACTGTGGTTTGGTTCATCCGTAGCAACGCACGTGTATTATGCTAGTATGACATAAAAAGGCTATGTGCGTTTTTTATTTTTTTATACCCATTTGAATCTTGGTCAAATCCTAGTTTTGACCAGGATTTAAACAAGTTTAAAACATGAAAATGAAAAGGTAAGCCTGTATCCTTCTTGGTCACTCTAAAATGAAGCTTTTGGGAGCTTTTCTGGTTTGAATATGTCTAGACCTTGTTTATCAACTTCAATTCTTACTATATGACATAAGAAGACTATGTGCTTTGGTTTTTCATTTTTTGATTTTTTCTGAATGTTTATGCCCATTTGAATCTAAAGGTGAGAGAACACGTTAAAAGTTATTCTAACAAAGGTCATGCTTGAAATCTTACCTATGTATTATTGTAATCACAAATGTGAAATGAAAATATGTGCATCTCTATAAACCATAAACCATAACCCTAACTATATAGAAAAAGATGAACAATCCATGCTTTTCGATTGCCTTTTTTGATCCAACTTTGGCTGGATTTAAAATTGGGGGGTGGGGGTAGGGGACGAGTGTGTTTCTTTGGATGCCTCTCTCGTATTTGCTAGTTTTTGGGGGTCACAAAGATTCAGGGTAGCATCATGCCCACCCCCTCCCTTCACGCGCGGAAAAAGTGTTAGGCGAGTAGTAAAATGGCATGAACAACAAGTTTCAAGTAAAATTTCGAATATAACCAGAATGTACCAATTGATATATGAGTTAACTTGGCTTCATGGAAAAAAAATAATGTTATGTAAATGAGTTAACTTGGCTTTCGTACCCTTGAATCCATAGGAAACTTTGTACTAGTGTAGTATAATAATCAACCGAGTTTTTACACCAACAGGTCTGTCACTTACGTGTGGTGCCCATGCGTGAGGTCCCACTCTTCAGTGAGCACAAGTCAAGTGCAATAGGTACGTAAACTCCAAGCCATCTTCTTTGTCAAGAGAAGACGCATCAGGATGCGTATTGGAAGTCTCTGGGTGCTTCAGGATCCTTCGGTTGTCCCTCTCACAAAAAAAAATCTCTCATTCTCGGCCTCGCTCGACTCGCTCGCTCGCACCTCCTGCTCACTGACAAAACCTGCACAACATTTAACACCATGTTTGAAACCCAAAACCACTTCCCTTCATGCTTGACTTCGTAAGATAGAGTTTAGGGTTAATTAGTGGTAGATACGTACATGATTTTTCTAAGTATTTTTATGCTCATTTGAATCTTGGTCAAATCCTAAGTTTGACCAAGATTTGAACAAGTTTAAAACATGAAAATGAAAAGGGTATGCCTGGATCCTTCTTAAGTCACTCTAAAATGAAGCTTTTGGGAGGTTTTTGAAATTTCCATGTTTGAAACCCAAAACCACTTCTCTTCATGCTTGACTTTACAAGACAGAGTTTATGGTTAGGGGATAGATACATGATTCATCTGTTTTAAATATTTCTAGACCATGTTTATCAACTTGAATGCCTTACTATATGACATAAGAAGACCATGCGCTTTGGTTTTTTTTTTTTGAATTCTTATGCCCATTTGAATCTCTTGGTCAAATCCTAGATAGGTTTGACCAAGATTTAAACAAGTTTAACACATGAAAATGAAAAGGTAAGCTTGTATCCTTCTTAGTCACTCCAAAATGAAGCTTTTGGGATGGTTTTTGAAATGTCCATGTTTGAAACCCAAAACAACTTCTCATCGTGCTTGACTTCATAAGACATAGTTTAGGCCGGGTTAGGGGTGTAGATACATGATTTTTGTGGTTTGAATATGTCAGACCTTGTTTATCACCTTGAATGCTTACTATATGACATAAGAAGATGACGTGTTTTTTTTTGATTTTTTTGAATTTTTATGCACATTTGAATCTTGGTCAAATCATAGGTTTGACCACGATTTAAACATGTTTAAAACATGAAAATGAAAAAGTAAGTCTGGATCCTTCTTAGTCACTCCAAAATGTACCAACTGATAGATGAGTTAACTTGGCTTCATGGAAAAAATAATGTCATGTAAATGAGTTAACTTGGCTTTCGTACCCTTGAATCCGTAGGAAACTTTGTACAAATATAGTAGTATAATAATAATCAACCGAATTTTTACACCAACAGTGTCCGTCACTTACGTGTGGTGCCCATGCGTGAGGTCCCACACTTCGTTGATCTCAAGTCAAGTGCGGTAGGTACGCAAACTCCAAGCCATCTTCTTTGTCAAGAGAAGACGCATCGGATGCGACTGGAAGTCTCTGGGTCCTTCAGGATCCTTCGGTTGTCCCTCTCACAAAAAAAAAATCTCTCTCATTCTCGGCCTCGCTCGACTCGCTCGCACCTCCTGCTCACTGACAAAACCTGCACAACAGTCAACATCATCACCCGAAAAAGGGGAGACACCATAATTCTATCTCTTCTTCTCTCCTTCCGACTTTCCGAGTGACCCCTCTTCCTCCGAGTTTCACTCGACGGGCAAACACACGTGTGCTGCATAGTAATAATAAAAAGGTAGAAAAATCGATTTTTGGCAACTAATATAAAATTAAATAAGTGGAACTAGTATTCCTCTAAAAAAATCATTTTGGTATACATTGTTATATACTTTTCATAGCTATAGTGCATCACAAATTCATGATTTCATGCTTTGCTTTTCCAATTTCGATTTTTTCTAACCACCTTCTCTTTGATTTCAAATTTAGGTCAAACTATTGGTGCCTGGTATGTGTTATACTTGAATTGGAAGATGCGTGCGCGCATGTTTTGCCATTGTTTGGGCTTCCACACATCTTTGGGGCATCCAAGTATTTAAGTTACCTTGTTTTTTCTTGAATTGTAATTCATGTACCATTCCTCCCAATTTTTATGACCATTTGAATCTTGGTCGAATCATAAGTTTGACCAAGATTTGAACAAGTTTAAAACATGACAATGAAAAGGTAAGCCTGGATCCTTCTTAGTCACTCTAAAATGAAGCTTTTGGGAGGTTTTTGAAATTTCCATGTTTGAAACACAAAACCACTTCTCTTCATGCTTGACTTCATAAGACATAGTTTAGGGTTAGGGGTAGATACATGATTTGTCTTGTTTGAATATGGTTAGACCTTGTTTATCAACTTGAATGCTTACTATATGACATGAGAATACTATGTGCTTTGGTTTTCATTTTTTTGATTTTTTCTGAATTTTCATGCCCATTTGATCTTGGTCAAATCCTAGGTCTAACAAAGATTTAAACAAGTTTATAACATGAAAGTAAAAAAGGTAAGCCTTCATCCTTCTTAGTCACTCAAAAATGAAGCTTTTGGGAAGGTTTTTGAAATTTACATGTTTGAAATCCAAAACGACTTCTTTCTCTTCGTGCTTGATCGACTTCATAAGACAAAGTTTAGGTTAGGGGTAGATACATGATTTTTCTGGTTTGAATATGTCTAGACCTTGTTTATCAACTTGCGTGCTTACTATATGACATAAGAAGGCTCTATGTGCTTTGGTTTTTCATTTTTTTTGAATTTTTATGCCCATTTGAATCTTGGTCAAATCCTAGGTACGATTTGACCAAGATTTGAACAAGTTTAAAACATGAAAACAAAAGGTAATCCCGACCTGGATCCTTTAGTCAATCTAAAATGAAGCTTTTGGGGGTTCTTCAAATTTCCATGTTTGAAACCCAAAACCACTACCTCTTCATGCTGGACTTCGTAAGATAGAGTTTAGGGTTAGTGCTAGATACGTACATGATTTTTCTAAGTATTTTTATGCCCATTTGAATCCTGGTCAAATCCTAAGTTTGACCAAGATTTGAACAAGTTTAAAACATGAAAATGAAAAGGTAAGCCTAGATCCTTCTTAGTCACTCTAAAATGAAGCTTTTGGGAGGTTTTTGAAATTTCCATGTTTGAAACCCAAAACAACTTCTCTTCATGCTTGATCGACTTCATAAGATAGAGTTTAGGTTTAGGGTAGATACATGTTTGTCTGGTTTGAAAATGTTTAGACCTTGTTTATCAACTCGAATGCTTACTATATGACATAAGAATACTATGTGCTTTGGTTTTCATTTTTTCCATTTTTACTGAATTTTTATATATGCCCATTTGATCTTGGTCAAATCCTAGGTTTAACCAAGATTTAATTAAACAAGTTTAAAACATGAAAATGAAAAGGTAAGCATGCATCCTCCTTCTTAGTCACTCTAAAATGAAGCTTTTAGGAGGTTTTTGAAATTTCCATGTTTGAAACCCAAAACCACTTCTCTTCATGCTTGACTTCGTAAGAGATATAGAGTTTATTAGGGTTAGGGGTAGATACATGATTTGTCTAGTTTGAATATGTTTAGACCTTGTTTATCAACTTTAATTCTTACTATATGACATAAGAATACTATATGCTTTGGTTTTCATGTTTTGATTTTTTCTTAATTTTTATGCCCATTTATCTTGGTCAAATCCTAGGTTTGACCAAGATTTGAACAAGTTTAAAATTTGAAAATAAAATGTAAGCCCGGTCTGGATCCTTCTTAGTCACTCTAAAATGAAGATTTTGGGAGGTTTTTGAAATTTCCATGTTTGAAACGCAAAACTACTTCTCTTCATGCTTGGCTTCGTAAGATAGAGTTTAGGGTTAGGGGTAGATACGTACATGATTTTTCTAAGTATTTTTGCTCACATTTGAATCTTGGTCAAATCCTAAGTTTGACCAAGTTTGAACAAGTTTAAAACATGAAAATGAAAAGGGTAAGCTTGGATCCTTCATAGTCACTCTAAAACGAAGCTTTGGGAGGTTTTTGAAATTTTAATGTTTGAAACCCAAAACCACTTCTCTCATGCTTGTTTATGGTTAGGGGGTAGATACACGATTTTTCTGGTTTAAATATGTCTAGACCTTGTTTATCAACTTGAATGCCTTACTATATGACATAAGAAGACCATGCGCTTTGGTTTTTCATTTTTTTAATTGTTATGCCCATTTGAATCTCTTGGTCAAATCCTAGCTAGGTTTGACCAAGATTTAAACAAGTTTAACACATGAAAATGAAAAGGTAAGCTTGTATCCTTCTTAGTCACTCCAAAATGAAGCTTTGGGGGGTTCTTGAAATTTCCATGTTTGAAACCCAAATGTCATATAGTAAGCATTCAAGCTGATAATGTCATGTAAATGAGTTAACTTGGCTTTCCTATCCTTGAACCCATAGGAAACTTTGTACTAATACAGTATAATGATCACCCGAGTTATTACACCAACAGGTCTGTCACTTACGTGTGGTTCCCATGCGTGAGGTCCCACACTTCAGTGAGCATAAGTCATGTGCGGTCGGTAGGCAAACTCCCATCTTCTTTGTCAAGAGAAGACGCATCAAAACTCCCCTCTCTCTCTCTCTCTCCAGTTATCCACCTCCACTGGCTGCCGGTTTTGGCATTGCCTTTCTAGCTCAGCTCGGAGGCCATGGTGTGCACGCACTGTAGCCATGGCGATTTGGTCGCGCTAAGTGGTTCGTCCCCGGCTGCGACGAGGATCAATCTGGGCAGTGGCTATTAAGGACCCAATCGCATTTCTTGCTTTCAGCGTGGTGTCTTCCATGTAAAAGTTATGGATTTAGATGAAATTTCCTGTTTATTCTGTGTCTTGTTGTAAACTGTGTTCTGGTGCGTATTGGAAGTCTGAGTCCTTCAGGATCCTTCGGTTGTCCCTCTCTCTCTCAAAAAAGGAAAAAAACATCTCTCTCATTATCGGGCTCGCTCGCTCGCACCTCCTGCGCACTGACAAACCCTGAAAAAGGTCAGACACCATAAATAAGAGGGCCCCACTCACTTCTCTCCCTTCGTCTCCTTCCGTGTGATCCCTCTTCCTCCGAGTTTCACTGGAAGGGCAAACACATGTGCTACCTACAAATATTTGACCCCTTTGCATGGATAATCATGTCGACCATTTTTACCTGGTTTTGAAATAAATAAAATGAAAATGAAGAAAACCTCAAAAATGAAACCCTTCCGCATTGAGTGCTTATAGGTGTACTATTTGACAGGGAAAATAAGAAACCTGTGATAGGGTAGTAAAAAACAAAATGTCTTCACAAAACGGACTACCGTGTATGAAGATTCATGGGTTTCAAGCCAACAAATGGCATAGTTATGGCCATATTTGTGGCATAGTTTGTTATAATGTGCCCAAATTGGGCATGGTGGTGCATCTTGCCATTCCCAACAATGTTGCTGACTAGACTTTTCAACTTATCGGTATATAAAAACTCATTTTCATTTTATAGATGACAAAATAGGTTTATTTTGTGAATGGGGTACATAAGATACGGCTCAAAATGGCGCCTCTACATTTTTAAGATAAATTAGCCACATATTAGTGAAAATTCCCAACTCTTTACATTTTTAGTGCTTTCTAGCTAGTTTCACACATTTAAATGACTTTATGCTGATTTATTGAAAGTAATTCCAATTTGAAATGTAGGTGTGTTATAACTTCGTCCTATAAATCCCCAAAAATCATTTTTAGATACATATTACTTACTATATGTCTAGACCGGCCATGTTCATCAAGTTGAATGTTGCTTACTATATATGACATAAGAAGGCTATGTGCTTTGGTTTTTGATTTTTTTTTTGAATTTTTATGCCCATTTGAGTCTTGGTCAAATCCAAGATTTAAACAAGTTTAAACATGAAAATGAAAAGGTAAGCCTGGATCCTTCTTAGTCACTCTAAAATGAAGCTTTGGGGGGTTCTTGAAATTTCCATGTTTGAAACCCAAAACCATTTCTCTTCATGCTTGACTTCATATATAAGACAAAGCTAGTTTAGGGTGTTTTAGGGGGTAGATACATGATTTGTTGGGTTTGAATATGTCTAGACATGCTTGTTTATCAACTTGAATGCTTACTATATGACATAAGAAGACTATATGTGCGTTGGCTTTTTATTTTTTATTTTTTTCGGAATGTTTATGCCCATTTGAATCTTGTTCAAATCCTATGTTTGACCAAGATTTAAACAAGCATAAATCCTGAAAATGAAAAGGTAAGCTTGGATCCTTCTTACTCACTCTAAAATTAAGCTTTTGGGAAGTTTTTGAAATTTCCATGTTTGAAACCCAAAACCACTTCTCTCCATATGCTTGACTTCATAAGACATAGTCAAGGGTTAGGGGGTAGATACATGCTTTTCTGTTTTGAATATGTCTAGACCTTGTTCACCAACTTGAATGCTTACTATATATATATGACATATAAGAAGCTAGGCTATGTGCTTTGGTTTTCATTTTTTGATTTTTTCTAAATGTTTATGCCCATTTGAATCTTGGTCAAATCCTAGATTTGACCAAGATTTAAGCAAGTTTAAAACACATGAAAATGAAAAGGCAAGCATGGATCCTTCTTAGTCATTCTAAAATGAAGCTTTTGGGGGGTTCTTGAAATCTCAATGTTTGAAACCCAAAACCACTTCTCTTCATGCATGGTTGACTTCATAAGACAGAGTTTAGGGTTAGGGGTAGATACATGATTTGTCGGGTTTGAATATGTCTACACATGCTTGTTTATTAACTTGAATGCTTACTATATGACATAAGAATACTATGTGTGTGTTGGTCAAATCTTATGTTTGACCAAGATTTAAACAAGCATAAATCCTGAAAATGAAAAGGTACGCTTGTATCCTTCTTATTCACTCTTAAATTAAGCTTTTCAGATGTTTTAGAAATTTCCATGTTTGAAACCCAAAACCACTTCTCTTCATGCTTGACTTCATAAGACATAGTTAAGGGTTAGGGGGTAGATACATGCTTTTTCTGTTTTGAATATGTCTAGACCTTGTTCATCAACTTGAATGCTTACTGTATATATATATGACATAAGAAGGCTATGTGCTTTGGTTTTCATTTTTTGATTTTTTTCTGAATGTTCATGCCCATTTGAATCTTGGTCAAGTCCTAGGTTTTGACCAAGATTTAAGCTAGTTTAAACACATGAAATGAAAAGGCAAGCATGGATCCTTCTTAGTCATTCTAAAATGAAGCTTTTGGGGGGGGGGGGGGGTTCTTGAAATCTCAATGTTTGAAACCCAAAACCACTTCTCTTCATGCTTGACTTCATAAGACAGAGTTAAGGGTTAGGGGTAGATACATGCTTTTTCTGTTTTGAATATGTCTAGACCTTGTTCATCAACTTGAATGCTTACTATATATATATATATATATATATATATATATATATATATGACATAAGAAGGCTATGTGCTTTGGTTTTCATTTTTTGATTTTTTCTGAATGTTTATGCCCATTTGAATCTTGGTCAAGTCCTAGGTTTTGACCAAGATTTAAGCTAGTTTAAACACATGAAATGAAAAGGCAAGCCTGGATCCTTCTTAGTCATTCTAAAATGAAGCTTTTGGGGGTTCTTGAAATCTCAATGTTTGAAACCCAAAACCACTTCTCTTCATGCTTGACTTCATAAGACAGAGTTAAGGGTTAGGGGTAGATACATGCTTTTTTCTGTTTTGAATATGTCTAGACCTTGTTTATCAACTTGAATGCTTACTATATATGACATAAGAAGGCTATGTGCTTCAGTTTTTCATTTTTTTTTAATTTTATGCCCATTTGAATCTTGGTCAAATACTAGCCAGGTTTGACCAAGATTTAAACAATTTTAAAACATGAAAATGAAAAGGCAAGCATGCATGGATCTTTTTTAGTCACTCTAAAATGAAGCTTTTGGGAGGTTCTTGAAATTTCCGTGTTTGAAACCAATAGGACTTCTCTTCATGCTAGATCGACTTCATAAGATCGACCGACTTTATGGTTAGAGGGTAGATACATGCTTTTTCTGTTTTGAATATGCCTAGACCTTGTTCATCAATTTGAAATTTCCATGTTTGAAACCCAAAACCACTTCTCTTCATGCTTGACTCCATAATACAGAGTTTAATGTTAGGGCCAGGGTAGATACATGATTTTTCTAGTTTGAATATGTCTAGACCATGTTTATCAACTTGAATGCTCATGCATTATAATATGATATAAAAAGGCTATGTGCGTTTTTTATTTTTTTATACCCATTTGAATCTTGGTCAAATCCTAGTTTTGACCAGGATTTAAACAAGTTTAAAACATGAAAATGAAAAGGTAAGCCTGTATCCTTCTTGGTCACTCTAAAATGAAGCTTTTGGGAGCTTTTCTGGTTTGAATATGTCTAGACCTTGTTTATCAACTTCAATTCTTACTATATGACATAAGAAGACTATGTGCTTTGGTTTTTCATTTTTTTATTTTTTCGAATGTTTATGCCCATTTGAATCTAAAGGTGAGAGAACACGTTAAAGGTTATTCTAACAAAGGTCATGCTTGGAATCTTACCTATGTATTATTGTAATCACAAATATGAAATGAAAATATGTGCATCTCTATAAACCATAAACCCTAACCCTAACTAAATAGAAAAAGATGAACAATCCATGCTTTTCGATTGCCTTTTTTGATCCACCTTTGGCTGGATTTAAAATTGGGGGGTGGGGGTAGGGGACGAGTGTGTTTCTTTGGATGCCTCTCTCGTATTTGCTAGTTTTTGGGGGTCACAAAGATTCAGGGTAGCATCATGCCCACCCCCCTCCCTTCACGCGCGGAAAAAGTGTTAGGCGAGTAGTAAAATGGCATGAACAACAAGTTTCAAGTAAAATTTCGAATATAACCAGAATGTACCAATTGATATATGAGTTAACTTGGCTTCATGAAAAAAAAATGTCATGTAAATGAGTTAACTTGGCTTTCGTACCCTTGAATCCATAGGAAACTTTGTAGTAATGTAGTATAATAATCAACCGAGATTTACACCAACAGGTCTATCACTTACTGTGGTGCCCATGCGTGAGGTCCCACTCTTCAGTGAGCACAAGTCAAGTGTAGTAGGTACGCAAACTCCAAGCCATCTTCTTTGTCAAGAGAAGACGCATCAGGATGCGTATTGGAAGTCTCTGGGTCCTTCAGGATCCTTCGGTTGTCCCTCTCACAAAAAAAATCTCTCATTCTCGGCCACGCTCGACTCGCTCGCTCGCTCGCACCTCCTGCTCAGTGACAAAACCTGCACAACAGTCAACACCATGTTTGAAACCCAAAACCACTTCTCTTCATGCTTGACTTCGTAAGATAGAGTTTAGGGTTAATTAGTGGTACGTACGTACATGATTTTTCTAAGTATTTTTACGCCCATTTGAATCTTGGTCAAATCCTAAGTTTGACCCAGATTTGAACAAGTTTAAAACATGAAAATGAAAAGGGTAAGCCTGGATCCTTCTTAGTCACTCTAAAATGAAGCTTTTGGGAGGTTTTTGAAATTTCCATGTTTGAAACCCAAAACCACTTCTCTTCATGCTTGACTTTACAAGACAGAGTTTATGGTTAGGGGGTAGATACATGATTCGTCTATTTTAAATATTTCTAGACCATGTTTATCAACTTGAATGCCTTACTATATGACATAAGAAGACCATGCGCTTTGTTTTTTTTTTGAATTCTTATGCCCATTTGAATCTCTTGGTCAAATCCTAGATAGGTTTGACCAAGATTTAAACAAGTTTAACACATGAAAATGAAAAGGTAAGCTTGTATCCTTCTTAGTCACTCCAAAATGAAGCTTTTGGGATGGTTTTTGAAATGTCCATGTTTGAAACCCAAAACAACTTCTCATCGTGCTTGACTTCATAAGAAATAGTTTAGGGTTAGGGGGGTAGATACATGATTTTTGTGGTTTGAATATGTGAGACCTTGTTTATCACCTTGAATGCTTACTATATGACATAAGAAGATGACGTGTTTTTGTTTTTTGGTTTTTTTCTGAATTTTTACGCACATTTGAATCTTGGTCAAATCATAGGTTTGACCACGATTTAACCATGTTTAAAACATGAAAATGAAAAAGTAAGCATGGATCCTTCTTAGTCACTCCAAAATGTGCCAATTGATAGATGAGTTAACTTGGCTTCATGGAAAAAATAATGTCATGTAAATGAGTTAACTTGGCTTTCGTACCCTTGAATCCATAGGAAGCTTTGTACAAATGTAGTAGTATAATAATAATCAACCGAGTTTTTACACCAACGAGGTCTGTCACTTACGTGTGGTGCCCATGCGTGAGGTCCCACACTTCGGTGATCTCAAGTCAAGTGCGGTAGGTACGCAAACTCCAAGCCATCTTCTTTGTCAAGAGAAGACGCATCAGGATGCGTACTGGAAGTCTCTGGGTCCTTCAGGATCCTTCGGTTGTCCCTCTCTCACACAAAAAATCTCTCTCATTCTCGGCCTCGCTCGACTCGCTCGCACCTCCTGCTCACTGACAAAACCTGCACAACAGTCAACATCATCACCCGAAAAAGGGGAGACACCATAATTCTATCTCTTCTTCTCTCCTTCCGACTTCCGAGTGACCCCTCTTCCTCCGAGTTTCACTCGACGGACAAACACACGTGTGCTGCATAGTAATAATAAAAAAGTAGAAAATCGATTTTTGGCTACTTATATAAAATTAAATAAGTTGAACTAGTATTCCTCTAAAAAAATCATTTTGGTATACATTGTTATATACTTTTCATAGCTATAGTGCATCACAAATTCATGATTTCATGCTTTGCTTTTCCAATTTCGATTTTTTCAAACCACCTTCTCTTTGATTTCAAATTTAGATCAAACTATTGGTGCCTGGTATGTGTTATACTTGAATTGGATGATGCGTGCGCACATGTTTTTCCATTGTTTTGGGCTTCCACTCATCTTTGGGGCATCCAAGTATTTAAGTTACCTTGTTTTTTCTTGAATTGTAATTCATGTACCATTCCTCCCAATTTTTATGCCCATTTGAATCTTGGTCGAATCATAAGTTTGACCAAGATGAACAAGTTTAAAACATGACAATGAAAAGGTAAGCCTGGATCCTTCTTAGTCACTCTAAAATGAAGCTTTTGGGAGGTTTTTGAAATTTCCATGTTTGAAACACAAAACCACTTCTCTTCATGCTTGACTTCATAAGAGAAAGTTTAGGGTTAGGGCCAGGGTAGATACACGATTTGTCTTTGTTTGAATATGTTTAGACCTTGTTTATCAACTTGAATGCTTACTATATGACATGAGAATACTATGTGCTTTAGTTTTCATTTTTTTGAATTTTTTGAATTTTTATGCGCATTTGAATCTTGGTCAAATCCTTGGTTTGACCAAGATTTAAACAAGTTTAAAACATGAAAATGAAAAGGTAAGAATGGATCCTTCTTAGTCACTCTAAAATGAAGCTTTTGGAAGGTTTTTGAAACTTCCATGTTTGAAACCCAAAACCACTTCTCTTCATGCTTGACTTCATAAGACAAAGGGTTAGGGTAGATACATGATTTTTCTGGTTTGAATATGTCTAGACCTTTGTTTATCAACTTGAGTGCTTACTATATGACATAAGAAGGCTATGTGCTTTGGTTTTTCATTTTTTTTGAATTTTTATGCCCATTTGAAACTTGGTCAAATCCTAGGTACGGTTTGACCAAGATTTGAACAAGTTTAAAACATCAAAATAAGAGTTAATCCCGACCTGGATCCTTTAGTCACTCTAAAATGAAGCTTTTGGGGGGTTCTTCAAATTTCCATGTTTGAAACCCAAAACCACTTATCTTCATGCTTGACTTCGTAAGATAGAGTTTATATATTAGGGTTAGGGGGTAGATACGTACATGATTTTTCTAAGTATTTTTATGCCCATTTGAATATTGGTCAAATCCTAAGTTTGACCAAGGTTTGAACAAGTTTAAAACATGAAAATGAAAAGGTAAGCATGGATCCTTCTTATTAGTCACTCTAAAATGAAGCTTTTGGGAGGTTTTTGAAATTTCCATGTTTGAAACCCAAAACCACTTCCCTTCATGCTTGATCGACTTCATAAGACAGAGTTTAGGTTTAGGGGTAGATACATGATTTGTCTGGTTTGAATATGTTTAGACCTTGTTTATCAACTTGAATATATGCTTACTATATAACATAAGTATACTATGTGCTTTGGTTTTCATTTTTTTGATTTTTACTAAATTTTTATGCCCATTTGATCTTGGTCAATCCTAGGTTTAACCAAGATTTAATTAAACAAGTTTAAAACTTGAAAATGAAAAGGTAAGAATGCATCCTTTTTAGTCACTCCAAAGTGGCTATCAGATTATTAATAAAGGGATGCAAATCCTTCTTTGCAAATCCTTCTTCGTGCTTGACTTCATAAGACAGAGTTTAGGGTTAGGGGTGGATACATGTTTTTTTCTCGTTTGAATATGCCTAGACCTTGTTTATCACCTTGAATGCTTACTATATAACATAAGAAGACTACACGCTTTGGTTTTTCATTTTTTTTGAATTTTTATGCCCATTTGAATCTTGGTCTAGTTGTAATTTTCTATTTCCTATGGGTGCTATTTGTAAAGCCTGTTTATCGCAGAAACTAGGTCCTTCTAGACCATACTCCCATTTCAAAACAACAAACAGAAATGACGAGGATGCCAAATTTTTAAGTACTCGACATTGGCCTTCTTTGACTAAAGCTTAGGCGTCTGCAAAGTGTGGCACCCCAAAATTAGCAATACGTAACCAAGCGTGTGGGTTGTGCGGCCTCCTAGTTAGCTAGTAGGACGAATTAAGCACAACCCAGAGAAGTTAATTAATTTTGAGCCAGTTTTGAAATCAAAACGAAACGAGGTACAAAAATTCAAAAAGAAAAAAACTTAACCTACGTACGCGACCACCCAGTACGCATGCCGCACACCGAAAATTTGAACCAAATTTGAAACCAACCAAATAAGGTTTAAAAAATGTAAAATTGTGAAACACGCGCATGGAGCCATCACATGCCATCTTGCTAGTATATTGTAAAAACACCAAAGCTTACATATACTCTTGGAATACTGTTTTGGGTGATTTGTCATTTAAAAATTTGGTATCATTCGGATCGGAGGAAGTATAGTTGGAGATGAATGGCCCACCAAGTCTCTGCCTTGAAGTTTGCTCTTTGACCAGATAAGTATTACTACTACTCGCGAGGAGCCGAGGAGACGGGGAGGCCAAATTTAAGGACTAACCTTTTGCTCTAGCCGTCTTCCTCAGTTCACCACTTTGTTTACCTCTTGGAATACTACTTTGCCACCATGAACAGGAGCAAGTCTCGCCACAGAAGGGCTCGTGCGGCTGCGGCGAAGCTGAGGGAATCCCGGCAATGGCGTCCCCGTGCTGCTTGTCGAGGTGCCTTCAGCGCAAGAGTCTTCAAGGGCGTCGCGGCCCGCGACCGCTACCTTCAGGCGATCCTCCGTTCTTGCGCATCTTTCTATGTCTTTCACAACTTATCATCCCCTCCTTTTCTTACCTTCTCTCAATCGTATTTTCAGGTCGGGCGGCCTTAGTTTTCCCGCAGCCCTCCTGCCTGCGAAAACATCTCCCACGGAGCCAACTTCTCAAAGCAGCGAGGTATAGACATTCGTGCAAATTGGGATTCCCATTCTCTATTTCTTCGTAGTTCTCTGGGTACACTTCTGATTTTGTGCTCCATCTCCATCTGATAGAAGCCCCGCTACGAGATCGGGACCATTTTAGAAATGGTTATGGTCGATTTCTGCGTCGAGACGGCGGACAGAAGCGCCCTCGCCGATGAGTGCATGAGACTTTATTCTGAGCTCGCCACTGAGAAGATCCGGATTCGCATTCTCGACGATATCGCCATGAAATCGTTCACTGAGAGTAAGGAGATCCGGCGGCGGAGCCTCGGCCGGGCGGAGACCATGGACAAACTCGCCGGACCGATCCCGAACCTCACGGTTAGGACGGACAAACTAGAGGCCGAGCTATCACAGGAGAAGGCTCTCAACTCCGAGCTGAAGCGTCAAGCAGGCTCAAGGTAGATCTTGACCAGGTCACTGTGTACCACTAGCTGCAATCCTTGACGACTGCTGTGTCACCTGGCTTCCGAATTTCTGAAGGTTAATTTTCGAAATTTTGTTCGTAAAATTGGCCTGTGGAAATGTAAACAAACTAGTACTTGATACGTCTCCGACGTATCGATAATTTCTTATGTTCCATGCCACATTATTGATGATATCTACATGTTTTATACACATTATATGTCGTATTTATGCATTTTCCGGCACTAACCTATTAACGAGATGCCGAAGAGCCAGTTGTTGTTTTCTGCTGTTTTTGGTTTCAGAAATCCTACAAAGGAAATATTCTCGGAATTGGACGAAATCAACGCCCAGGGTCCTATTTTTGCACGAAGCTTCCAGAAGACCGAGGGGGAAACGAAGTGGGGCCACGAGGCGCCGCCACAACAGGGCGGCGCAGCCCAGGTCTTGGCCACGCTGGCCTGGTGTGTGGGGCCCTCGTGTGGCCCACCGTGTTGCCCTTCCGCCTACTTAAAGCCTTCGTCGCGAAACCCCCAGTACCGAGAGCCACGATACGGAAAACCTTACTGAGACGCCGCCGCCGCCAATCCCATCTCGGGGGATTCTGGAGATCACCTCCGGCACCCTGCCGGAGAGGGGAATCATCTCCCGGAGGACTCTTCACCGCCATGGTCGCCTCCGGAGTGATGAGTGAGTAGTTCACCCCTGGACTATGGGTCCATAGCAGTAGCTAGATGGTTGTCTTCTCCTCATGTGCTTCATTGTCGGATCTTGTGAGCTGCCTAACATGATCAAGATCATCTATCCGTAATTCTATATGTTGTGTTTGTCGGGATCCGATGGATAGAGAATACTATGTTATGTTGATTATCAATCTATTACCTATGTGTTGTTTATGATCTTGCATGCTCTCCGTTATTAGTAGAGGCTCTGGCCAAGTTTTTGCTCTTAACTCCAAGAGGGAGTATTTATGCTCGATAGTGGGTTCATGCCTCCATTAAATGCTGGGACGAGTGACGGAAAGTTCTAAGGTTGTGGATGTGTTGTTTCCACTAGGGATAAAACATTGATGCTATGTCCGAGGATGTAGTTATTGATTACATTACGCACCATACTTAATGCAATTGTCCGTTGTTTTGCAACTTAATACTGGAAGGGGTTCGGATGATAACCTGAAGGTGGACTTTTTAGGCATAGATGCATGCTGGATAGCGGTCTATGTACTTTGTCGTAATGCCCAATTAAATCTCACAATACTCATCATATCATGTATGTGCATTGTTTTGCTCTCTCTATTTGTCAATTGCCCGACTGTAATTTGTTCACCCAACATGCTATTTATCTTATGGGAGAGACACCTCTAGTGAACTTGTGGACCCCGGTCCATTCTTTTACATCGAATACAATCTCATCGCAATACTTGTTCTACTGTTCTTTGCAAACAATCATCATCCACACTATACATCTAATCCTTTGTTACAGCAAGCCGGTGAGATTGACAAACTCACTGTTTCGTTGGGGCAAAGTACTTTGGTTGTGTTGTGCAGGTTCCACGTTGGCGCCGGAATCTCTGGTGTTGCGCCGCACTACATCCCGCCGCCATCAAACTTCAATGTGCTTCTTGGCTCCTCCTGGTTCGATAAACCTTGGTTTCTTTCTGAGGGAAAACTTGCCGCTGTGCGCATCACACCTTCCTCTTGGGGTTCCCAACGGACGCGTGTTGTACGCGTATCAAGCTCTTTTTCTGTCGCCGTTGCCGGGGAGATCAAGACACGCTGCAAGGGGAGTCTCCACAATCCAATCTCTTTACTTTGTTTTTCTCTTGCTCTATTTTATTTACTACTTTGTTTGCTGCATTATATCAAAACACAAAAAAAATAGTTGCTAGCTTTACTTTATTTACTGTCTTGCACTGTATATCAAAAACACACAAAAATTAGTTACTTGCATTTGCTTTACTTATTTCAACATGTTTCCTTTTAATTTTACTGTAAAAGATATACCTGTGGGACAAGGGTCTATAATTGGAAGAGATAATATAGAAGAATTTTTCACCCATGTTAGTATGCATGAAGATCTTAAAGATATACCCCTTGCAAAAGTTGTCCCTACTTATGAAGATGCCTCTGTTTGTTTGGTACGCATGATGGAAGCTAGATTTATTAGTCTCAACCCCATGATACAACACATGTTTCTTACACTTTCTGATATGGAGCGGGGAGAGAAGAGAGATTTTGTTCTAAAAGTCTTAGTGCGAGAATTTGCGGATATAGCTAAAAAAGCTAGAAAAGTTTTTAGTAAGCATGAGAGGCTTGGTATGATCACCGATTTTAAAAGAACACTTGAAAAAATGGATATGGATAGAATAAAGTACATTAATAATGTTAATGATGGTGGGGAGATTAAAGCACCAATACCATGTAAGCTCCTAGCGATGCATGAAGCTCTAGATAATAATTATGCTTGGCTTGTTCCTGAAAATTTGTTTGATGAGAGCAGCAAGCCCAAGACTAATGAAAAGGGAGCCGCTGAAACTTATGTATCCAACATACTATGCATGGTTGAGAAAACTCCCAACGCCCAAGGTAATGCCGATGCATCATCTCTTGATAACACTTGATATACACTTTCTGCGCCTAGCTGAAAGGCGTTAAAGAAAAGCGCTTATGGGAGACAACCCATGTTTTTACTACAGCATTTTTGTTTTATATTTGAGTCTTTGAAGTTGTTTACTACTGTAGCAACCTCTCCTTATCTTAGTTTTGTGCATTGTTGTGCCAAGTAAAATCGTTGATAGTAAGGTTCATACTAGATTTGGATTACTGCGCAGTGATGCGATTTCTTTGCTTTGTCACGAATTTCGACCTGCCTCTCCGTAGGTAGCTCAGAAAAATATGCCAATTTACGTGCGTGATCCTCAGATACGTACGCAACTTTCATTCAATTTGGGCATTTTCATTTGAGCAAGTCTGGTGCCTCAATAAAATCCATCTTTACGGACTGTTCTATTTTGACAGATTCTGTCTTTTATTTCGCATTGCCTCTTTTGCTATGGTGAATGAATTTCTTTGTTCCATTAATGTTCAGTAGCTTTATGCAATGTCCAGAAGTGTTAAGAATGATTGTGTCACCTCTGAACATGTTAATTTTTATTATGCACTAACCCTCTAATGAGTTGTTTCGAGTTTGGTGTGGAGGAAGTTTTCAAGGATCAAGAGAGGAAGATGATACAATATGATCAAGGAGAGTGAAAGCTCTAAGCTTGGGGATGCCCCGGTGGTTCACCCCTGCATATTTTAAGAAGACTCAAGCGTCTAAGCTTGGGTATGCCCAAGGCATCCCCTTCTTCATCGACAACATTATCAGGTTCCTCCCCTGAAACTATATTTTTATTCCATCGCATCTTATGTGCTTTGCTTGGAGCGTCGGTTTGTTTTTGTTTTTTTTTGTTTGAATAAAATGGATCCTAGCATTCATTGTGTGGGAGAGAGACACGCTCCGCTGTTGCATATGGACAAATATGTCCTTAGGCTTTACTCATAGTATTCATGGCGAAGGTTGAATCTTCTTCGTTAAATTGTTATATGGTTGGAATCGGGAAATGCTACATGTAGTAATTCTAAAATGTCTTGAATAATTTGATACTTGGCAATTGTTGTGCTCATGTTTAAGCTCTTGCATCATATACTTTGCACCCATTAATGAAGAAACACCTAGAGCTTGCTAAATTTGGTTTGCATATTTGGTCTCTCTAAAGTCTAGATAATTTCTAGTATTGAGTTTTGAACAACAAGGAAGACGGTGTAGAGTCTTATAATGTTTACAATATGTCTTTTATGTGAGTTTTGCTGCACCGGTTCATCCTTGTGTTTGTTTCAAATAACCTTGCTAGCCTAAACCCTGTATCGAGAGGGAATACTTCTCATGCATCCAAAATCCTTGAGCCAACCATTATGCCATTTGTGTCCACCATACCTACCTACTACATGGTATTTCTCCGCCATTCCAAAGTAAATTGCTTGAGTGCTACCTTTAAAATTTCCATTCTTTACCTTTGCAATATATAGCTCATGGGACAAATAGCTTAAAAACTATTGTGGTATTGAATATGTACTTATGCACTTTATCTCTTATTAAGTTGCTTGTTGTGCGATAACCATATTTTCTGGGGACGCCATCAACTACTCTTTGTAGAATATCATGTGAGTTGCTATGCATGTTCGTCTTGTCTGAAGTAAGGGAGATCTACCACTTTAATGGTTAGAGCATGCATACTGTTAGAGAAGAACATTGGGCCGCTAACTAAAGCCATGAATCATGGTGGAAGTTTCAGTTTTGGACATATATCCTCAATCTCATATGAGAACACTAATTGTTGCTACATGCTTATGCATTAAAGAGGAGTCCATTATCTGTTGTCTATGTTGTCCCGGTATGGATGTCTAAGTTGAGAATAATCAAAAGCGAGAAATCCAAAATGCGAGCTTTCTCCTTAGACCTTTGTACAGGCGGCATAGAGGTACCCCTTTGTGACACTTGGTTAAAACATGTGTATTGCGATGATCCCGGTAGTCCAAGCTAATTAGGACAAGGTGCGGGCACTATTAGTATACTATGCATGAGGCTTGCAACTTGTAAGATATAATTTACATGATACATATGCTTTATTACTACCGTTGACAAAATTGTTTCTTGTTTTTAAAATCAAAGCTCTAGCACAAATATAGCAATCAATGCTTCCCTCTGCGAAGGGCCATTCTTTTACTTTTATGTTGAGTTAGTTCACCTATTTCTCTCCACCTCAAGAAGCAAACACTTGTGTGAACTGTGCATTGATTCCTACATACTTGCATATTGCACTTGTTATATTACTCTATGTTGACAATTATCCATGAGATATACATGTTACAAGTTGAAAGCAACCGTTGAAACTTAATCTTCCTTTGTGTTGCTTCAATACCTTTACTTTGATTTATTGCCTTATGAGTTAACTCTTATGCAAGACTTATTGATGCTTGTCTTGAAAGTACTATTCATGAAAAGTCTTTGCTTTATGATTCAGTTGTTTACTCATGACATTACCATTGTTTTGATCGCTGCATTCATTACATATGCTTACAATAGTATGATGAAGGTTATGATGGCATGTCACTCCAGAAATTATCTTTGTTATCGTTTACTCGCTCGGGACGAGCAGGAACTAAGCTTGGGGATGCTCGATACGTCTCCGACGTATCGATAATTTCTTATGTTCCATGCCACATTATTGATGATATCTACATGTTTTATACACATTATATGTCGTATTTATGCATTTTCCGGCACTAACCTATTAACGAGATGCCGAAGAGCCGGTTGTTGTTTTACTGCTGTTTTTGGTTTCAGAAATCCTACAAAGGAAATATTCTCGGGATTGGACGAAATCAACGCCCGGGGTCCTATTTTTGCACGAAGCTTCCGGAAGACCGAGGGGAAAGGAAGTGGGGCCACGAGGCGCCGCCACAACAGGGCGGCGCAGCCCGGGTCTTGGCCGCGCCGGCTCGGTGTGTGGGGCCCTCGTGTGGCCCCCGCGTTGCCCTTCCGCCTACTTAAAGCCTTCGTCGCGAAACCCCCGGTACCGAGAGCCACGATACGGAAAACCTTACGAGACGCCGCCGCCGCCAATCCCATCTTGGGGGATTCGGAGATCACCTCCGGCACCTCGCCGGAGAGGGGAATCATCTCCCGGAGGACTCTTCACCGCCATGGTCGCCTCCGGAGTGATGAGTGAGTAGTTCACCCTGGACTATGGGTCCATAGCAGTAGCTAGATGGTTGTCTTCTCCTCATGTGCTTCATTGTCGGATCTTGTGAGCTGCCTAACATGATCAAGATCATCTATCTGTAATTCTATATGTTGTGTTTGTCGGGATCCGATGGATAGAGAATAATATGTTATGTTGATTATCAATCTATTACATATGTGTTGTTTATGATCTTGCCTGCTCTCCGTTATTAGTAGAGGCTCTGGCCAAGTTTTTGCTCTTAACTCCAAGAGGGAGTATTTATGCTCGATAGTGGGTTCATGCCTCCATTAAATGCTGGGACGAGTGACGAAAGTTCTAAGGTTGTGGATGTGCTGTTGCCACTAGGGATAAAACATTGATGCTATGTCCGAGGATGTAGTTATTGATTACATTACGCACCATACTTAATGCAATTGTCTATTGTTTTGCAACTTAATATCGGAAGGGGTTCGGATGATAACCTGAAGGTGGACTTTTTAGGCATAGATGCATGCTGGATAGCGGTCTACGTACTTTGTCGTAATGCCCAATTAAATCTCACAATACTCATCATATCATGTATGTGCATTGTTATGCTCTCTCTATTTGTCAATTGCCCGACTGTAATTTGTTCACCCAACATGCTATTTATCTTATGGGAGAGACACCTCTAGTGAACTGTGGACCCCGGTCCATTCTTTTACATCGAATACAATCTACTGCAATACTTGTTCTATTGTTCTTTGCAAACAATCATCATCCACACTATACATCTAATCCTTTGTTACAGCAAGCCGGTGAGATTGACAACCTCACTGTTTCGTTGGGGCAAAGTACTTTGGTTGTGTTGTGCAGGTTCCACGTTGGCGCCGGAATCTCTGGTGTTGTGATGGCGTGTAACTCACACGTTCGTTGGGAACCCCAAGAGGAAGGTATGATGCGCACAGCAGCAAGTTTTCCCTCAGAAAGAAACCAAGGTTTATCGAACCAGGAGGAGCCAAGAAGCACGTTGAAGGTTGATGGCGGCGGGATGTAGTGCGGCGCAACACCGGAGATTCCGGCGCCAACGTGGAACCTCGCACAACACAACCAAAGTACTTTGCCCCAACGAAACAGCGAGGTTGTCAATCTCACCGGCTTGCTGTAACAAAGGATTAGATGTATAGTGTGGATGATGATTGTTTGCAAGAACAGTAAAGAACAATAGCAACAGATTTGTATTTCAGATGTAAAGAATGGACCGGGGTCCACGATTCACTAGAGGTGTCTCTCCCATAAGATAGCATGTTGGGTGAACAAATTACAAGTCGAGCAATTGACAAATAGAGAGGGCATAACAATGCACATACATGACATGATGAATATTGTGAGATTTAATTGGGCATTACGACAAAGTACATAGACCGCTATCCAGCATGCATCTATGCCTAAAAAGTCCACCTTCGAGTTATCATCGAACCCCTTCCAGTATTAAGTTGCAAAACAACGGACTAATTGCATTAAGTATGGTGCGTAATGTAATCAATAACTACATCCCTCGGACATAGCATCAATGTTTTATCCCTAGTGGCAACAAGTACATCCATAACCTTAGAGGTTTCTGTCACTCCCCGCATTCACGGAGACATGAACCCACTATCGAGCATAAATACTCCCTCTTGGAGTTAAGAGTAAAAACTTGGCCGGAGCCTCTACTAATAACGGAGAGCATGCAAGATCATAAACAACACATAGGTAATAGATTGATAATCAACATAACATAGTATTCTCTATCCATCGGATCCCGACAAACACAACACGTAGAATTACAGATAGATGATCTTGATCATGTTAGGCAGCTCACAAGATCCGACAATGAAGCACATGAGGAGAAGACAACCATCTAGCTACCGCTATGGACCCATAGTCCAGGGTGAACTACTCACTCATCACTCCGGAGGCGACCATGGCGTGAAGAGTCCTCCGGGAGATGAATCCCCTCTCCGGCAGGGTGCCGGAGGTGATCTCCAGTAATCCCCGAGATGGGATTGGCGGCGGCGGCGTCTCATTAAGGTTTTCCGTATCGTGGCTCTCGCATCGGGGTTTCGCGACGAAGACTATATGTAGGCGGAAGGACAGTCGTGGGGCCACACGAGGGCCCCACACAACAGGCCGGTGCGGCCGCAGCCCGAGCCGCGCCGCCTTAGTGTGTGGCCGCCTCGTGGCCCCACTTCGTCTCTCCTTCGGACTTCGGAAGCTTCGTGGAAAAATAGGCCCCCGGGCGTTGATTTCGTCCAATTCCGAGAATATTTCTTTACTAGGATTTCGAAACCAAAAACAGCGAAAACAGCAACTGGCTCTTCGGCATCTCGTTAATAGGTTAGTGCCGTAAAATGCATAAATACGACATATAATGTGTATAAAACATGTAGATATCATCAATAATGTGGCATGGAACATAAGAAATTATCGATATGTCGGAGACGTATCATGTTGCGCCGCACTACATCCCGCCGCCATCAACCTTCAACGTGCTTCTTGGCTCCTCCTGGTTCGATAAACCTTGGTTTCTTTCTGAGGGAAAACTTGCCGCTGTGCGCATCACACCTTCCTCTTGGGGTTCCCAACGGACGCGTGCTGTACGCGTATCAGTACTCTTACTTTATTATATTAGTACTTGTGTCCATGTAAGGAGTAGTATTATTATTATGGTGGTGTACTTGTGTGCATGTACTTGTTTCAGATAGGTATTGCTGTTTTGGTGAAGGAGACATGCGTCACCCTTTTTTGGTGGGGTTAATTGGTTCTATGTCACTCCCCAATTCACAAGTTGTGTTTATGCCATTAAAAAACTGAAGTTGTGTCTATGCCACTCTCAATTCTCAATACCCCTTTCTATGCCATTTTCAGCAATACAACATCATATACTGCCTATGTATCCAGTATTTGTACCCTATACTACAGTTTGTACATACTCTCAGATAATCTGGACCATACTTTGCACCTATGTTTAATGGATCATATGTGCCCATAAATGGATCATATTAGAATAGTAGACTCATATTAGTGTTCTTGGCATTCTGTAAATTTTTCAGATTTTTCGAAGAAGTTTGATTTTTTGGACAAAATTTTACCAATTTCTAGACAAAATAACTTGTGAATTGAGGAGTGGTATAGAACCAATTAACCCTTTTTGGTGATGTCGTCCTGTAGCCCTTGTCAAATTAAATTTCTCTGATACTGATGGGAGGGCTTGCTCACCCCACACGTCAGGAAGAAGTGGAGAGAAACTACTCGTCCCTTGTTGGACACGGGACCATTGGAAACTTGTTTTTATGCCCTTTTGAATCTTGGTCAAATCCTTGGTTTAACCAAGATTTAAACAAGTTTAAAACTTGAAAATGAAAAGGTAAGCCTGCATCCTTCTTAGTCACTCCAAAATGAGGCTTTTTAGAAGGTTTTTGAAATTTCCATGTTTGAAACCCAAAACGACTTCTCGTCGTGCTTGAATTCATAAGACAAAGTTTAGGGTTAGGGGTAGATACATGATTTTTCTGGTTTGAATATGTATAGACCTTGTTTATCAACTTGAGTGCTTACTATATGACATAAGAAGGCTAGGTGCATTGGTTTTTCATTTTTTTGAATTTTTTTGCCCATTTGATTCTTGGTCAAATCCTAGGTACGGTTTGACCAAGATTTGAACATGTTTAAAACATCAAAATAAAATGTAAGCATGGATCCTTCTTAGTCACTCTAAAATGAAGCTTTTGGGAGGTTTTTGCAATTTCCATGTTTGAAACCCAAAACCACTTCTCTTCATGCTTGACTTCGTAAGATAGAGTTTAGGGTTAGGGGTAGATACGTACATGATTTTTCTAAGTATTTTTATGCCCATTTGAATCTTGGTAAAATCCAAGGTTTGACCAAGATTTGAACAAGTTTAAAACATGAAAATAAAAGGTAAGCCTGGATCCTGCTTAGTCACTCTAAAATGAAGCTTTAGGAGGTGAGGTTTTTGAAATTTCCATGTTTGAAACACAAAACCACTTCTCTTCGTGCTTGACTTCATAAGACAGAGTTTAGGGTTAGGGGTAGATACATACATGATTTTTCTAAGTAATTTTATGCCCATTTGAATCTGACCAAGATTTGAACAAGTTTAAAACATGAAAATGAAAAGGTAAGCCTGGATCCTTCTTTGTCACTCTAAAATGAAGCTTTTGGGAGGTTCTTGAAATTTCCATGTTTGAAACCCAAAACCACTTCGCTAGGATACATGATTTTTCTGGTTTGAATATGTCTAGACCTTGTTTATCAACTTAATTGAATGCTTACTATATGACATAAGAAGACTATGTGCATTGGTTTTTCATTTTATTGTTTTTTTGAATTTTTATGCCCATTTGAATCTTGGTCAAATCCTAGGTTTGACCATGATTTAAACAAGTTTAAAACATGAATATGAAAAATTAAGCATATATCCTGCTTAGTCACTCGAAAATGTAGATCTTGGGAGGGTTTTTGAAATTTCCATCTTTGAAACCAAAAACCACTTCTCTTCATGCATGCTTGACTTCATAAGACATAGTTTAGGGTTAGGGAGTAGATACATGATTTTTCTGGTTTGAATATGTCTAGACCTTGTTTATCAACTTGAATGCTTACTATATGACATCAGAAGTCTATGTGTTTGGTTTTTTTTGAATTTGTTATGCCCATTTGAATCTTGGTCAAATCCTAGGTTTGACCAATATTCAAACCAGTTTAAAACATGAAAATGAAAAACTAAGCCTGGATTCTTCTTAGTCACTCCAAAATGAAGCTTTTGGGAGGTTTTTTAAATTTCCATGTTTGAAACCCAAAACCACTCCTCTTAATGCTTGACTTCAT
>NC_061513.1:184791678-184814159 GCF_022539505.1 Lolium rigidum | reverse complement strand
TTATTGTACATAGAGGATGACATGCGGGTCCCAATTAGCAGCAGCGGTCTCAACGTTTCAAATGCGGCTTGAGATCAAAAGAAAAAGAAAGTTGATTGTACATAGAGGATGACATGCGGGTCCCATGAGTCAGCAGCTTACTCAACGTTTCCAAGGCGGCAGGGGATCAAAAGAAAAAGGAAATAGCCAAAAATCAGAGGGTGAAAAAAAACCCAAGAAAATAAACTTTTATAGCACATAGAGGATGACATGCGGGTCCCATGAGCCAGCGAGGTCCCGAACGTTTCAAACGTGGCATGAGATCGAAAGAAAAAGGCAAGTGACCAAATATCAGGAGCCAAAAATAATTCAAGAAAAGAAACTTGATTGTACATAGAGGATGACATGCGGGTCCCATTTAGCAGCAGCGGCATCACCGTTTGAGAAGCGGCAGGGGATCGAAAGAAAAAGGCAAGTGACCAAATATGAGGTGCCAAAAAAAATCCAAGAAACAAGTCAAAAAAAAACCAAGAAACGAATGTTTTATAGTACATGAGGATGACATGCGGGTCCCATGAGCCTGCAGGTTCCTCAACGTTTCAAACGTGGCATGAGATCGAAAGAAAAAGGCAAGTGACCAAATATTAGGAGCCAAAAATAATTCAAGAAAACAAACTTGATTGTACATAGAGGATGACATGCGGGTCCCATTTAACAGCAGCGGTATCACCGTTTGAGAGGCTGCACGGGATCGAAAGAAAAAGGCAAGTGACCAAATATGAGGTTCCAAAAAAATCCTAGAAAAGAAAGTTTTATAGTACATAGAGGATGACATGCGGGTCCCATTTAGCAGCACAGCGGTCTCACCGTTTGAGAGGCGGCAGGGATCGAAAGAAAAAGGTAAGTGACCAAATATGAGGTGCCAAAATAAATCCAAGAAAAGAAAGTTTTATAGTACATAGAGGATGACATGCGGGTCCCATTTAGCAGCAGCGGTATCACCGTTTGAGAGGAGGTATGGGATCGAAAGAAAAAGGCAAGTGACCAAATTTTAGGTGCCAAAAAAAACTCCAAGAAAAGAAAGTTGATTGCTCATAGAGGATGACATGCGGGTCCCAATTAGCAGCAGCGGTCTCAACGTTTCCAAGGCGGCAAGGGATCAAAAGAAAAAGGAAGTAGCCGTAAATCGGGGGTCAAAAAATCCAAGAATAGAAAGAATTTTGGTTCATAGAGGATGACATGCGGGACCCATGATCCCGCATCGTAAACGGCTCGATCGGAGAGCGTTGAATGAGATGGCGCGATCGAGAAAAAAACAATGCCAGAGAGGCTGCCATCTGGGCCCTACATCCCTCGGCGGTGCGGATTTGCGTTGACTCGGCCGGGGAACCCGAGAATTCGAGATGCACCACGTCCCGGGACACCATACGCCACGTTTTGGCCGTTTTCGTCGGGCTAGGTGGCCTCAAAAACGAGAAAAAAACGTTTTGACATGCACAATGGAGAGACCAAAAATCGTCGGCCATGGTGCACCAGCAACCACGGCGCGACTTCAACTTCGTCGGCCATGGCAACTTTTCTTGTAGTGGTTCAGAGGATTCTACAACAGTTTTATGTTTCTTTTTATTTTTCTTAGACTTAGTCCTAGTATCATTAGCTTGGTGATTTTCCACTCTCTTATTAAAATTATCTTGCTTAACAATATAATTATCAAATTCATCTAAGCATTTATCAGGGGGTTTGGAGTAGAGAATATCTCTACTATCAAAGAGTTGGAGAGAGTGTACCTCAATAGTGGAAGAACGAGGGATTGGCTTACATAATTCTTCTATAGGTGGTAGATTCTTCACATCCTCAGATTTCATACCCTTCTCCTTAAGAGATTTCTTGGCTTCCCTCATCACTTCATCATTTAATTCAATCATTCCCCTTTTCTTAGGTGTTGGTATTGGCTCCGGTGTAGTCCAATCATCATAATTTTTTGCTTATTTTGGCCAATAATTCCTCAGCTTCAGCATGAGTTCTTTTCCTGAAAACACAACCAACACAATTATCCAGGTATGTCCTAGATTCAACAGTTAGTCCATTATAAAATATATCAATGAATTCATTTTTAGCTAATGGATGTTTAGGTAGTGCTATAATTAAGGAACAAAATCTTACCCAAGACTCAGGTAATTTCTCTCCTTCTATATGCACAAAGTCAAAGATTTTCTGCAAAGCAGCATGTTGAGCACTAGCAGGGAAATATTTCTGAAAGAAGGCATCAACCAAACCAATAGGACTATCAATAGATCCAGGAGACAAATTATCATAAAAAATAGCTGATCCTTTCAGAGAGAAAGGGAAAAATTTAGTGATAAAGTAAGTGTGTATCTTAATATCATCGGAGAATAAATTGCTCAAAGTAGAGAGTTCATTCATATGCTTCATAGCACTTTCGTTTTCAGTACCACAAAAAGGTTCTTTCTCAACAATAGATATGTAAGATAAATCCAGAGAGAAATCATAATCCTTATTTCTAATGTTTATGGGAGATGTAGCAAACTTAGAATCAGGAGACAATTTATATCTAACAGCTCGTCTTGCAAGAAGACTTTTCATAGCACTTGCATCTCTAGTAGAATGACATTCTTCAATAAAGTCATTGATATGCGTACAGCACGCGTCCGTTGGGAACCCCAAGAGGAAGGTGTGATGCGTACAGCGGCAAGTTTTCCCTCAGAAAGAAACCAAGGTTTATCGAACCAGGAGGAGCCAAGAAGCACGTTGAAGGTTGATGGCAGCGGGATGTAGTGCGGCGCAACACCAGGGATTCCGGCGCCAACGTGGAACCTGCACAACACAACCAAAGTACTTTGCCCCAACGAAACAGTGAGGTTGTCAATCTCACCGGCTTGTTGTAACAAAGGATTAGATGTATAGTGTGGATGATGATTGTTTGCAAAGAACATGTTGACGTCAGAAACCCCCTGGCGGGCAGAGATGGTCAACACGGTAGAGCCGGGAACAACTAGGGCTGCGGCTGGCCCCAGTCCCTCAGAGCGACGGCCCGCAAAGCCTCCTGGTCGCACGTCCGATGCTTATCACAAGGGCGTGCCACCTGACCTATACCTGGTCAGGAAGTTGTGGATGATGCCTCGCTTAGTTTCCTGCATGGCATACACGTAAACATTAAATACGAGCCTCGATCGGCTCTCAGGTTATCCTGTGAATCGGCTCAAGGAGCCGATCCACCCATGATTCGGACGAGGTGTCCGAATATATGGTGGTCCTGCTTGATCAAGATAAAGCTGATTAGATCTACGACGATTTAGGGTTTTCACCGCATAATCGGGTCATCCTACTCACGATTGGGCCTCGCGCTCGCGCACGGTGACCGTAAGCCGATCCTAGACAGGGCCTAAAAACCAACACGAGGTTGATCCCCGGAACATCCTTTCTAGGGCTAGCAAACGCCACCCTACACGCCGCTGGATCCTCCAACCCTTTGTAAGGCCTAACTATTGCGGATGTTAAACTAATCCTTGATGAACAAGGAGCAACCGTAACGGATCGGATCTACTAAACTATGATCAAGCGGGTGCCGCCCCTACACCTAAGATAGGTGTAAGGGCGGCTAGACATGCAAGGGTTGCACTACGAAAGCATGTAATATGAAGAACAATGCTAACCCTAACATATCTAAGATAACTACATTGCTCGCCATCAAAAAGGCTTCAGTACGAGCAACGCATGAACAACGGGGATAGGCATTACGCTGCCTAGATCGCAAGATGCGATCTAGGCAGCATGGTGCTTACCGGTAGAAACCCTCGAGATGAAGGAGTTGGCGATGCGCCGAGATTTGTTTGTGGTTGAACGTTGGTTGTTGTTTATTCCATAAACCCTAGATACATATTTATAGTCCAGCGGACTTTCTAATGTGGGCGTGCACTAAACCGTGCACGGGTAAGATTCTAACTTCTAAACTAAGATGCGATCTAATATATTACGTATACACGAGCAATTAAGCCCAACTTGGTATAAAAGGCCGATTCACGTATTTCTTCCATGTATATATCTTCAAGTCCATCTTGATCGCGGCCCACCTCTCGACTCGGTCAAATTCTCGGTGATAACACATGCCCCCTGGTTTTGGAAATGACATTTCCAAAATCATTATGCTCTTCTTTCGTCGGGTCATGTCGTGGCGAGCGGAACCGCCGCAGAATCCTCATCATGATGCCTTGCCCCTTCCACTTCTCCACGTGGCCGCAAAACTCTCCTGTTGGGCAACATCTCCTCGGAAGCTGCTGTGGCATTGAATCTCTCTCATATCCCCTTTATTTAACCGTTCTAAACAGCTTGCGTCTCCTTCGTCCTCCTCGCATTAGCACCAAAAAACCCTCTGTGCCGCCATGTCTTCTTCCTCCTCCTCCGAGCTTTCCTACGGGTCCGACTCCTCCCGCGAGACGCCGCCGGAAATTCGTGCCCCAGAAGACTGGGACGAGGAGAGCCACGCCTCCTCCATTTGGTCTGAGGACGACAAGTCCTTGACCAGCGGGGAAGATCTTCAGTTCCTCGCCGACGGGGAACTGGAGTCAAAAGCGAAGACGACCGGTTCCCCTGGGACGGCTGCCCCACCTCTGAAGAAGAGGGAGAGGAAGACGACGACGACGACGACTCCCTCGAGGGCTACCCGCCGGCGAAACGCCTCCGCATGTGGTGGGACGACGACAGCAGCGACGATGAAGACGGGGATGAAGCCCCCGTGGAGGGCTACGGGAGTAGCGACGAGGAGCCCATCGGCGAGCAGTGCCGATGAGAGTTACGAGGATGACGATGAGGGCAGTGATGGCCCGTAGATTAGGATCTACTAGTATAGGCCTAGCAGTAGTAGATTGGTCAATAGACCCTTCTTTTGTTCTTCCTTCCTTGAGCAACCGGCTCTCCATTGTAAGAAATCCCAATACTAATGAAGAATTCCCTTAACTTGATTTCGCCGATTTCTTTCATGCTGAGTTTGTCGATTGTTAGCTTAATCGATGTTCAACGAGCCGATGGCAACACATAGGTCCTTCATTATAACCTGCGGGACGGGCCAAATCAGTCATCCCTTCAAACGGTAGTTGCGAACCTAACTTGAATTCAGATCCCCAAACTTCCAACTGAACAGATCCGAACCGCAGTCACTGAGCGTAGTGCTGGATTTAATGACAAACTCCTGAAAAAACGCCTGATCTCATCATTTACTTTAGGTTTCAGACACTTTTCTGCCGAACCTCCCTCTTCCAGATCCTCTTCTGTCTTCAGGAAAGCTTTAGGACGGTTGCTGAATCAACTCGAACGTCGAAGCTGCCACTTCTGCAGAACAGATATCATTTGTCCATAAATTCCCTGGTGATATTCTGCAGTGATGTTTATAATCCTGCTCTCCCTTTTAACATCAACCATCTCGTAAAATAAAATGGAGATGCAGAGCCAGCCGATTCCAGCAAAAATCGGCTTCCTATAGCAAAGGATCCTTCAGGGCTAACTGCCCCCCGAGCCTCAGTCAGAGTGAGGACAGCAGTGAGCCGACCAACTCAGCCATCCTTGGTTTCCAACCTATAGATCAGGGCCAGCCGATCCCGACAGAATCGGCCCCCAAGAGCAGAGCACCTTCGGGCGAGCTGCCCCCGAGCTTCTTCGGTTTAATCCTTGCGCCTTGCTGATCAGATCGGCTCATCATCTTCGGCAGGCTGCAGCAACTTCCGGTGAGGATGTCCTTGCATTTCTGATGCCCTCCAAACTCTGGGCGCAACAACCCCTGGAAGTGACAGTTACTGAGTCAAAACGTGACAGCCGATGGCTTCGTCATCGGCTGTTCTCCTGGTCTTAGAAGAGATATGCTCCCTTCGTTAGGCTCATCCCTACCCTGACTTGCACGTTTGTGCTGCCCTTGCCGTTAGTCAGGGTTACGATCCTCAATCCTGCAGTCCTGGTTCTAGAAGATGGCACGTTCCTGCTCCATTGATCCTTAAGTCGATGTCTGCACATCGGCTTTATCTTAAAAAAATTTGAATTTTCGGCCGATTTACGTATCGGCCCCCATACTCCAATCATCATCAAAGGATGAGACACTTCTACTGCATATCCTCGTGTTTTATCCACCTGGGTGCCCCCCCGAGCCGATTCTGTCAGGAGGATTGATGGTATCGGCTCTGTTGGATTACATGTTGAGCCCAGGCAGAATGGATGGTGAGGATAATTTTGGCCGATTGCTGGGATCGGCCTCCACGTTGCTTGTTCGATGAAGGTTTTGTAATGTTCCTTCATGGACTTTTTGGGGCCGATCACAAAGATCAGCCTCGCCATGTTTGTTCATCGACGTTTGCTTTGTTACACGGTCGGGCTCGTGGATAAAACCAGCCTAACCCCGTTCTTTGTCACGTCGATGCGCTCGCGATCGTCCAGATTGATGCCCGGGAGTGGCTCTTGGCTCTGATGTCTCCCAAACGTCCATGCCAGTCGTTGAAACCTCGACCGAATCATCTGCGTGGACGACTTCTACTTCATCTCCATCCCACTGTATCGGGCATTGGTGCATCGTGGATGGAATGCAACGGTTGGCGTGGATCCAATCTCTCCCTAGTAGGACAGCGTAGGTACTCTTCTGCCGTCGACGATAAAGAACGTCGTAGGGACAGTTTTCCTTCCTACGGTCGGATCCACATTCGGAACACCTTGCGCGTCGGATGCTTGGCCGTTGAAATCGCTCGGTGTTACGTTGGTCTTGATCGGATCCGAGCTGGAGCGTCCCAACCGACGTAGCATGGAGTATGGCATAATGTTAGCTCGCCGCTCTCGGTGTCCACCAACATCTTGTTGACAGGCTGCCCATTGATGTAACCTCGCAAGTACAGGGCCTTCAGATGCCTGTAACTTCTTTCCTTTGGCTTCTCAAAGATGACCGGCCGTGGGCCGCAGTCTAATTGCGCCACAGGTGCTTCATACAATCTTGGAGTGCTAAACTCCGTTGGAAGAATGAAGACCATATTTGTGCCAGCCGACGTGTCATCATCGGCTTTCCTCTGCTTGGGGCGCCACTCTTTTCTTTGTGGCCGACCTTCTTCGTCCAGGGTTCGCCGAATTTTGGCGGCCAGATCAGGCCGTGCCTTCCTTAGCGTGTGCAGGTACAACCTTTCAGCTTCTTCCAACCCACGCAGACGCCGAACCCTTCGCTTCGGGAACGGCCGAGCCCATCGGGGCACCACCGGGCCGATGATATTTATCTTCTTCATCATCGTCCTCTAGTTCCTCGAGATCTTCCACCCGAGCGGACTCGAGCATGCTTGTTCCGAGGCGGGAGAGGCCCTAGACGCTTGAACACGGACATGTTAGCGGCATCCTTCTTCCTTTGTTTGCATTACGGGCAGTTCTCGATTGTTGGCAATCGGCTCATTCTCGAGTCCCGGCAATGTTTGAAAAACGGACAGTCCCGGTGCCGATCCATGTCATCCTGCCCCCTCGGCCTTCCTTCGGCGTGACGATTGTACCCGCCGTTGTTTCTATCATGCCGACGGTACCTCCTGTCCTCTGCATCGGACCGACAATTTCTCTCATCATTTACGTCGTAGTGCCGAGCGTCGGTCGTACTTGCTTGCTCAGACTTGTTGAGGAGGTGCTCGGAGAGTGGACGTTGATACCGCACGCTTCTCATTTCCTCCTCTGTCAGGTACCGTCTGTCATCATCTTGGGGCCGGTCGCGTGGATCGGCCTCCTCTTTATCCTTGCCACGGGAGTGGCCGCTTTCTGCTTCATCTTTGCCTTGGCGGCTTGCAAACCCTGCCATGTTGACGCCAAAGGAGAACCCTGGCTGGCATATGGAGTGGCTGAGATCCACCATGTTGTCGCCAGGCAACAAACGTGTGTTACCGTGCGCACGGGCCTTCTCAAAGGAGCCGATGAGTTCGGCTTCGAGGGTTGCCTTGATCTCGTGATGTTTCTTCTTGAGCTCATCAGGCAGATCCTCGTACTTGACCGGAGTGCTTCCCGCCATCTCGGATGCAGACGGCGATGTGGTGGATGTTGAAGGTTGTCCCTCCGGGCGTGCCAGAATGTGTTGACGTCAGAAACCCCCTGGCGGGCAGAGATGGTCAACACGGTAGAGCCGGGAACAACTAGGGCTGTGGCTGGCCCCAGTCCCTCAGAGCGACGGCCCGCAAAGCCTCCCCGGTCGCACGTCCGATGCTTATCACAAGGGCGTGCCACCCGACCTATACCTGGTCGGGAAGGTGTGGATGATGCCTCGCTTAGTTTCTCGCATGGCATACACGTAAACATTAAATACGAGCCTCGATCGGCTCTCAGGTTATCCTGTGAATCGGCTCAAGGAGCCGATCCACCCATGATTCGGACGAGGTGTCCGAATATATGGTGGTCCTGCTTGATCAAGATAAAGCTGATTAGATCTACGACGATTTAAGGTTTTCACCGCATAATCGGATCATCCTACTCACGATTGGGCCTCGCGCTCGCGCACGGTGACCGTAAGCCGATCCTAGACAGGGCCTAAAAACCAACACGAGGTTGATCCCCGGAACATCCTTTCTAGGGCTAGCAAACGCCACCCTACACGCCGCTGGATCCTCCAACCCTTTGTAAGGCCTAACTATTGCGGATGTTAAACTAATCCTTGATGAACAAGGAGCAACCGTAACGGATCAGATCTACTAAACTATGATCAAGCGGGGTGCCGCCCTACACCTAAGATAGGTGTAAGGGCGGCTAGACATGCAAGGGTTGCACTACGAAAGCATGTAATATGAAGAACAATGCTAACCCTAACATATCTAAGATAACTACGTTGCTCGCTATCAAAAAGGCTTCGGTACGAGCAACGCATGAACAACGGGGATAGGCATTACGCTGCCTAGATCGCAAGATGCGATCTAGGCAGCATGGTGCTTACCGGTAGAAACCCTCGAGATGAAGGAGTTGGCGATGCGCCGAGATTTGTTTGTGGTTGAACGTTGGTTGTTGTTTATTCCATAAACCCTAGATACATATTTATAGTCCAGCGGACTTTCTAATGTGGGCGTGCACTAAACCGTGCACGGGTAAGATTCTAACTTCTAAACTAAGATGCGATCTAATATATTACAGATACACAGGCAATTAAGCCCAACTTGGTATAAAAGGCCGATTCACGTATTTCTTCCATGTATATATCTTCAAGTCCATCTTGATCGCGGCCCACCTCTGACTCGGTCAAATTCTGGTGATAACAGAACGGTAAAGAACAATAGCAGCAGATTTGTATTTCAGATGTAAAGAATAGGACCGGGGTCCACAGTTCACTAGAGGTGTCTCTCCCATAAGATAAATAGCATGTTGGGTGAACAAATTACAGTCGGGCAATTGACAAATAGAGAGAGCATGACAATGCACATACATGATATAATGAGTATTGTGATAATTAATTGGGCATTACGACAAAGTACATAGACCGCTATCCAGCATGCATCTATGCCTAAAAAGTCCACCTTCAGGTTATCATCCGAACCCCTTCCAGTATTAAGTTGCAAACAACAGACAATTGCATTAAGTATGGTGCGTAATGTAATCAATAACTACATCCTCGGACATAGCATCAATGTTTTATCCCTAGTGGCAACAGCACATCCACAACCTTAGAACTTTCCATCACTTGTCCCGGATTTAATGGAGGCATGAACCCACTATCGAGTATAAATACTCCCTCTTGGAGTTAAGAGTAAAAACTTGGCCGAGCCTCTACTAATAACGGAGAGCATGCAAGATCATAAACAACACATAGGTAATAGATTGATAATCAACATAACATAGTATTCTCTATCCATCGGATCCCGACAAACACAACATATAGAATTACAGATAGATGATCTTGATCATGTTAGGCAGCTCACAAGATCTGACAATGAAACACATGAGGAGAAGACTACCATCTAGCTACTGCTATGGACCCATAGTCCAGGGGTGAACTACTCACTCATCACTCCGGAGGAGACCATGGCGGTGAAGAGTCCTCCGGGAGATGATTCCCCTCTCCGGCAGGGTGCCGAAGGCGATCTCCGAATCCCCCGAGATGGGATTGGCGGCGGCGGCGTCTGCGGAAGGTTTTCCGTATCGTGGCTCTCGATGCTCGGGGGTTTCGTGACGAAGGCTTTAAGTAGGCGGAAGGGCAACGCGGGGGCCACACGAGGGCCCCACACACCGAGGTCGCGCGGCCAAGGGCCGGGCCGCGCCGCCCTGTTGTGGCGGCGCCTCGTGGCCCCACTTCCTTTCCCCCTCGGTCTTACGGAAGCTTCGTGCAAAAATAGGACCCCGGGCATTGATTTCGTCCAATTCGAGAATATTTCCTTACTAGGATTTCGAAACCAAAAACAGCAGAAAACAAGAATCGGCTCTTCGGCATCTCGTTAATAGGTTAGTGCCGGAAAATGCATAAATATGACATAAAGTATGCATAAAACATGTAGATATCATCAATAATGTGGCATGGAACATAAGAAATTATCGATACGTCGGAGACGTATCAGCATCCCCAAGCTTAGTTCTGCTCGTCCCGAGCAGGTAAACGATAACAAAGATAATTTCTGGAGTGACATGCCATCATAACCTTGATCATACTATTGTAAGAATATGTAATGAATGCAGCGATCAAAACAATGGTAATGACATGAGTAAACAACTGAATCATAAAGCAAAGACTCTTCATGAATAGTACTTCAAGACAAGCATCAATAAGTCTTGCATAAGAGTTAACTCATAAAGCAATAAATCAAAGTAAAGGTATTGAAGCAACACGAAGGAAGATTAAGTTTCAGCGGTTGCTTTCAACTTGTAATATGTATATCTCATGGATATTGTCAATGTAAAGTACTATAACAAGTGCAATATGCAAGTATGTAGGAATCAATGCACAGTTCACACAAGTGTTTGCTTCTTGAGGTGGAGAGATATAGGTGAACTGACTCAACATAAAAGTAAAAGAAAGGCCCTTCGCAGAGGGAAGCATTGATTGCTATATTTGTGCTAGAGCTTTGGTTTTGAAAACAAGAATTTTTTTTGTCAACGGTAGTAATAAAGCATATGTATCATGTAAATTATATCTTACAAGTTGCAAGCCTCATGCATAGTATACTAATAGTGCCCGCACCTTGTCCTAATTAGCTCGGATTACCGGGATTATCGCAATACACATGTTTTAACCAAGTGTCACAAAGGGGTACCTCTATGCCGCTCGTACAAAGGTCTAAGGAGAAAGCTCGCATTTGGATTTCTCGCTTTTGATTATTCTCAACTTAGACATCCATACCGGGACAACATAGACAACAGATAATGTACTCCTCTTTAATGCATAAGCATGTAGCAACAATTAATGTTCTCATATGAGATTGAGGATATATGTCCAAAACTGAAACTTCCACCATGATTCATGGATTTAGTTAGCGGCCCAATGTTCTTCTCTAACAATATGCATGCTCTAACCATTAAATGAGTGGTAAATCTCCCTTACTTCAGACAAGACGGACATGCATAGCAACTCACATGATATTCAACAAAGAGTAGTTGACGGCGTCCCCAGGAACATGGTTATCGCACAACAAGCAACTTAATAAGAGATAAAGTGCATAAGTACATATTCAATACCACAATAGTTTTTAAGCTATTTGTCCCATGAGCTATATATTGCAAAGGTAAAGAATGGAAATTTTAAAGTTAGCACTCAAGAAATTTACTTTGGAATGGCGGAGAAATACCATGTAGTAGGTAGGTATGGTGGACACAAATGGCATAGTGGTTGGCTCAAGGATTTTGGATGCATGAGAAGTATTCCCTCTCGATACAAGGTTTAGGCTAGCAAGGTTATTTGAAACAAACACAAGGATGAACCGGTGCAGCAAAACTCACATAAAAGACATATTGTAAACATTATAAGACTCTACACCGTCTTCCTTGTTGTTCAAAACTCAATACTAGAAATTATCTAGACTTTAGAGAGACCAAATATGCAAACCAAATTTTAGCAAGCTCTATGTATTTCTTCATTAATAGGTGCAAAGTATATGATGCAAGAGCTTAAACATGAGCACAACAATTGCCAAGTATCAAATTATTCAAGACATTTTAGAATTACTACATGTAGCATTTCCCGATTCCAACCATATAACAATTTAACGAAGAAGATTCAACCTTCGCCATGAATACTATGAGTAAAGCCTAAGGACATATTTGTCCATATGCAACAGCGGAGCGTGTCTCTCTCCCACAAAATTAATGCTAGGATCCATTTTATTCAAACAAAAACAAAAATAAAAACAAACCGACGCTCCAAGCAAAGTACATAAGATGTGATGGAATAAAAATATAGTTTCAGGGGAGGAGCCTGATAATGTTGTCGATGAAGAAGGGGATGCCTTGGGCATCCCCAAGCTTAGACGCTTGAGTCTTCTTAGAATATGCAGGGGTGAACCACCGGGGCATCCCCAAGCTTAGAGCTTTCACTCTCCTTGATCATATTGTATCATCTCCCTCTCTTGATCCTTGAAAACTTTCTCCACACCAAACTCGAAACAACTCATTACAGGGTTAGTGTACAATAAAAATTCACATGTTCAGAGGTGACATAATCATTCTTAACACTTCTGGACATTTCACAAAGCTACTGGACATTAATGGAACAAAGAAATTCATCCATCATAGCAAAAGAGGCAATGCGAAATAAAAGGCAGAATCTGTCAAAACAGAACAGTCCGTAAAGATGGATTTTATTGAGGCACCAGACTTGCTCAAATGAAAATGCTCAAATTGAATGAAAGTTGCGTACATATCTGAGGATCATGCACGTAAATTGGCATATATTTCTGAGCTACCTACAGAGAGGCAGGTCGAAATTCGTGACAGCAAAGAAATCTGTTTCTGCGCAGTAATCCAAATCTAGTATGAACCTTACTATCAACGACTTTGCTTGGCACAACAATGCACAAAACTAAGATAAGGAGAGGTTGCTACAGTAGTAAACAACTTCCAAGACTCAAATATAAAATAAAATACTGTAGTAAAAACATGGATTGTCTCCCATAAGCGCTTTTCTTTAACGCCTTTCAGCTAGGCGCAGAAAGTGTATATCAAGTGTTATCAAGAGATGATGCATTGACAGCGGGGTTTGGAGTTTTCTCAACCATGCATAGTATTTTGGATACATAAGTTTCAGCGGCTCCCTTTTCATTAGTCTTGGGCTTGCTACTCTCATCAAAAAAAAATTCAGGAACAAGCCAAGCATAATTATCATCTAGAGCTTCATGCATCGCTAGGAGCTTACATGGTATTGGTGCTTTAATCTCCCCACCATTATTAACACTATTAGTGTACTTAATTCTATCCATATTCATTTTTTCAAGTGTTCTTTTAAAATCGGTGATTGTACCAAGCCTCTCATGCTTACTAAAAACTTTTCTAGCTTCTTTAGCTATATCTCGCAAATTCTCGCACTAAGACTTTTAGAACAAAATCTCTCTTCTCTCCCCGCTGCATATCGTGAAAGTGTAAGAAACATGTGTTGTATCATGGGGTTGAGACTAATAAATCTAGCTTCCATCATGCGTACCAAACAAACAGAGGCATCTTCATAAGTAGGGACAGCTTTTGCAAGGGGTATATCTTTAAGATCTTCATGCATACTAACATGGGTGAAAAATTCTTCTATATTATCTCTTCCAATTATAGACCCTTGTCCCACAGGTATATCTTTTACAGTAAAATTAAAAGGAAACATGTTGAAATAAGTAAAGCAAATGCAAGTAACTAATTTTTTTGTGTTTTTGATATAGAGTGCAAGACAATAAATAAAGTAAAGCTAGCAACTAATTTTTTTTGTGTTTTGATATAGTGCAGCAAACAAAGCAATAAATAAAATAAACCAAGACAAAAACAACGTAAAGAGATTGGATTGTGGAGACTCCCCTTGCAGTGTGTCTTGATCTCCCCGGCAACGGCGCCAGAAAATAGCTGGCGTGTAGTTGACGTGGGAGTTAGAAATCTTTGTGGTGTAACTTTTCTTCAGTTCCCCGGCAACGGCGCCAGAAAATATGCTTGATACGCGTACATCACGCGTCCGTTGGGAACCCCAAGAGGAAGGTGTGATGCGTACAACGGCAAGTTTTCCCTCGTAAAGAAACCAAGGTTTATCGAACCGAGGAGGAGCCAAGAAGCACGTTGAAGGTTGATGGCAGCGGGATGTAGTGCGGCGCAACGCCGGGATTCCGCGCCAACGTGGAACCAAGCACAACACAACCAAAGTACTTTGCCCCAACGAAACAGTGAGGTTGTCAATCTCACCGGCTTGCTGTAACAAAGGATTAGATGTATAGTGTGGATGATGATTATTTGCAAAGAACAGTAAAGAACAATAGCAGCAGATTTGTATTTCAGATGTAAAGAAAAGGACCGGGGTCCACAGTTCACTAGAGGTGTCTCTCCCATAAGATAAATAGCATGTTGGGTGAACAAATTACAGTCGGGCAATTGACAAATAGAGAGTGCATGACAATGCACATACATGATATAATGAGTATTGTGAGATTTAATTGGGCATTACGACAAAGTACATAGACCGGTATCCAGCATGCATCTATGCCTAAAAAGTCCACCTTCAGGTTATCATCCGAACCCCTTCCAGTATTAAGTTGCAAACAACAGACAATTGCATTAAGTATGGTGCGTAATGTAATCAATAACTACATCCTCGGACATAGCATCAATGTTTTATCCCTAGTGGCAACAAGACATCCACAACCTTAGAACTTTCGTCACACTGTCCCGCATTTAATGGAGGCATGAACCCACTATCGAGCATAAATACTCCCTCTTGGAGTTAAGAGTAAAAACTTGGCCGGAGCCTCTACTAATAATGGAGAGCATGCAAGATCATAAACAACACATAGGTAATAGATTGATAATCAACATAACATAGTATTCTCTATCCATCGGATCCCGACAAACACAACATATAGAATTACAGATAGATGATCTTGATCATGTTAGGCAGCTCACAAGATCCGACAATGAAACACATGAGGAGAATACTACCATCTAGCTACTGCTATGGACCCATAGTCCAGGGGTGAACTACTCACTTATCACTCCGGAGGCGACCATGGCGGTGAAGAGTCCTCCGGGAGATGATTCCCCTCTCCGGCAGGGTGCCGGAGGCGATCTCCTGAATCCCCGAGATGGGATTGGCGGCGCGGCGTCTCTGGAAGGTTTTCCGTATCGTGGCTCTCGGTACTGGGGGTTTCGCGACGAAGGCTTTAAGTAGGCGGAAGGGCAACGCGGGGGCCACACGAGGGCCCCACACACCAGGGCCGCGCGGCCAAGGGCCAGGCCGCGCCGCCCTGTTGTGGCGGCGCCTCGTGGCCCCACTTCCTTTCCCCTCGGTCTTCCGGAAGCTTCGTGCAAAAATAGGACCCCGGGCGTTGATTTCGTCCAATTCCGAGAATATTTCCTTACTAGGATTTCGAAACCAAAAACAGCAGAACATGACAGAATCGGCTCTTCGGCATCTCGTTAATAGGTTAGTGCCTGGAAAATGCATAAATATGACATAAAGTATGCATAAAACATGTAGATATCATCAATAATGTGGCATGGAACATAAGAAATTATCGATACGTCGGAGACGTATCAGTCATCATCAAGTTCAATATAAGTTTCATCAAGACCATAACTAGGATCCCCCCTAGCTTGAGGTGAACTAACAGGTGTAATAGTATTTTTAGCATTTTCAATTTGTTTAGCTCTAGAAATTGTAGTATTTAGGAAAGGACCTAACGAACCACTCTTATCAAGCACACTAGAAGCATCATCAAAATCATCCGGAGCATTATCAGATTCAGCAGAAGTAGCAGCATGTGGTGGAGTAAGAAGCTTACTCATAACAGATGGCGAATCAAGAGCAACAGAGGTGTTCAGAGTTGTACCTCTTCTTGTAGTGGATGGCAATATAGGGAACTTTGATTCAGGAGCTTCCCCATAATGAATAAATTGCAGCGAACAATATCACCTTCAAGTGGGCTTATAAATAAATATATGCTCCCCGGCAACAGCGCCAGAAAATAGTCTTGATGACCCACAAGTATAGGGGACCGCAACAGTCTTCGAGGGAAGTAAAACCCAAATTTATTGATTCGACACAAGGGAAGCCAAACAATATTTATAAGCTTTAACAGATGAGTTGTCAAACCTGCACCTGAAAATAGACTTCCTAGCAACAGTTATAAGTAGTAACAGTTTTATAGCAATGGTAGTAGTGAAGTAACAGTAGTAATGAAATAAAAACAGCAGTAGTGATGATTGCAGTAGACAGCAGGATTAAAATATTGTAGGCACATGGATGGATGAACGGGCCATGAATGAGATAGTTCATATAATAGCAAGACATAGGCATTGCAAGTAATATTGATAAAAGCATCCTAGTATAATGTAACCATAGGCGTGTGTTCCTATTTAGTCGTGCGTGCTCGCAATGAGAAACTTGCACGACATCTTTTGTCCTACCAGCCCGTTGCAGCGGGGCCTCAAGAGAAACTATTGGTAATTAAGGTACTCCTTTTAATAGAGTACCGGAGCAAAGCATTAACACTCCTTGAAAACACATGATCCTCACATCATAGCCATCCCCTCCGGTTATCCCAATTTCTGTCAATTTGGGTCCTCGGGTTTTGGACAACAATATGTGTATACAACTTGCAGACGATAATTATCATTATGAATAAATAACATGTTCAGATCTGAGATCATGGCACTCGGGCCCAAAGTGACATGGGTATGCCTAACAGGCATGCCGAATAAAGTACCCTGGTTATATAAAGAGGAAATGAAGCCCACGGACCCAAAGTTTTGGAGGCCCAGAAGCCCAGAGATCGTCGGATAAGGAAAGTACGGTTGTAGTAGAAATATTGTATCAACATAGGAAAGGCCCAATGCGCCTCGGATAGTTTGTAACTTGTATGACGTGGGCATTACCCTTCGGGTAACTGTTATTGCCCTATCCCATACGGCCCAACTGGAGGCCCATGAAGACACCCGATGGCAAGGTGGGCCACTATGGCGGTGCCGAAGAAGATTCCTTGAAGAGCAAGACGAAGAGGAACCGAATAAGGAAAGCTTAGAGCTAGGTATTTTGTAACCTAGTCGTACCCGGACAAATCTTTTGAGACCTGGCCCCCTATATAAGGGCCAGGAGAGGGGCTGCCGAGGGACACAATCAATCAATCTTAGCCACCGCATGTCTAGAGCTAGGTCATCATAGCATTTAGCCTCTCGACGAGATCACGGCCGAAACCTTCGGCACCCCATTGTAACCCGATATTTTCATAATCAAGATCAGACAGGCAGGACGTAAGGGTTTTACCTCATCGAGGGCCCCGAACCTGGGTAAATCGCTCTTCCCGCTTGTCTGTTAACCGATGTCTCGTGTCAGCCTACAGGATTCCATCAACCCTAAGCCCCAATCGGAGGGCATTGTCGAGGAGTACCCTCGACAATTGGTGCCGTCTGTGGGAACCCTGTCGGCACAACGTGTAAGGGTATTTCACCCTTACCCATTATTTTGGTAACGATGACACCGTGCTAAAGTATTTGGCCTAATGTGTTTATAAGGATAATCTCAGGTATTAGGCAATGAGGCGTAAATGGCGTATCAAAGGAACAAGAAGGCTAAAGGAGACCCCCCATTTCAACAACAATCAAAAAGGGGTTACAGGAGAAATCCGGTCACCAGCCCGGTCCAACCGGGCCAGCAACCGGCCAGTCCGGCGTGCTGGCCGGTCAACCGGTCGGCAACCGGGCTCCAAAGGAGGAGCCAGCAGATCCGGTTTGCGCCCGGTCAACCGGGCTCCTGACCGGCGGGTCCGGCGCTCCGTCCGGTCGACCGGTCGGCAACCGGGCCGCAACCGGCCACCAACCGGAGAAGCGCCAGGACGACGCAAAGGAGCCCCGGTCACTGATCCGGTCTGACCGGCCTCACGACCGGGCTGTCCGGTCTGTGGCCCGGTCTGACCGGCCTCACGACCGGGCTGTCCGGTCTGTGGCCCGGTCAATCGGGTTTGTCGAGGAAAAATGCTGAGGTGGCAAGTGGCAACGGCCAGATTTTGAAGAACACTATAAATACCCCTTCTTCTACCTTGGAAGGGTTAGGCAACATACTACAAGCTGTTCTTGAGCTCTCTCTCTCTCTCACTCCATTGCTAGAAACACCAAAAGCCTCAGATCTCCCTCCTCCTCCACCCAAACTCAAATCCCTCCGGGGAATCATTAGAGGAGGACCCGATCTACCGTTCTACCAAGCCAAATCTCATTCCCCCTTGTATTCATTGAGAAGCTTGCTTCCTAGGGTTCCTTGGAAACCCTAGGTGGGCAAGAAGAGTCCGGAAGCATCCGGGCCGTGGATTTGCTCCGGGCAAGATTGTGAAGGTTTGGAGGCTACCTCAAAGTCTACCACAAGTGAGTGAGCTATTCCTTCGTGGGATAGGCTCCGGAGAATAGGGTGAGCCTTCGTGGCGCTGGGAATCCTTCGTGGGACCTCCACTCCTCCAAACGTGACGTACCTTGTTGCAAAGCAAGGGAACACGGGAATACATCCTCGTCTCCGCGTGCTATCGGTTATCTCTAACCGAACTCCTTACTTGTGATTTAATCGCCCGTGAGAGCCTTCGTGCTCGAGTTAGTTGTATCCTTATATAGGTTGCTTCACCTAGTTTGCATTAGGCTCATCTTTATATTCCGCAAAGCCCAATATTGCAAAGAAAGAATTAAAATCTGTAAAAACCTATTCACCCCCCCCCCTCTAGGTTTACCATCTCTATACTTTCAATTGGTATCAGAGCCTGGACTCTTATTAAGGGCTTCGCCGCCTTAAGAGTGAGATGGATAAACTCTTCGAGGGTCTAGATGACGACTCTAACCTTTCGGTTAAAGAGATGAAATCTAGATTCTTGGCATATGATGCCGAGAAGAAGAAAAAGGAGGATGAGCTACAAAACCAAATGACAGTAAATGATCGCCATGCTTAAGAACCTAACTCGCTAGGTGGAATTTCTAGTGGGGCTTCGGCCTCTAAGGAAACCTACCATGAAGCTAACCATGACTATCCCAAAAACACTTCACCCATGCCTCATATAAACCATAGTGGGACCGTTCCCCATTTTGATGGAACTCACTTTCCACATTGGAAATCTGCTATGGAATCTCATATTCGCAGCTGCAAGTGTGGAGCTATGGGAGCTCATTGTTCATGGACATCGGGAGCCACAAGATCCTACTCGGTTGACCTCCACCGAGTTCTACAACCGTCAACTCAATGCCTCCGCACGTGACAAGATTAGAAGTGGCATCAACCGCAAGCTCCTTGATCAAGTCGATGACATTGTCTCTCGCTAAAGAGTTGTGGGATCGGATCATAGTACTCCAAGAGGGAACCGATTTGATCCAATCAGCTCTCTATGAGACCGCAAAGCAAGAGGCCCACCGAGTTCATGATTCGAGATGGAGAATCCGTATCCGATGCCTATGCTAGGCTTGGTGCTCTTAGAGTAAGGGTCAAGGGACTTGGTGTTGAGAAGTACAATGATGGCTTCGAGATGAATGAAGCATTCATAAAGTCCAAGGTCATTGCTATGATTGCCGTCAAGCAAGAAGACACCAACCTTGCACTCAACTTGCAAATCATGACCAAGAGTGCCGATCTCAACTCCGATGATCTCGTCTCCTATGTGGCCGCCAATGAAAACATGGCCAAAGCGGGAAAGAGGCTCATGGCAATGAACCGTGTGGATGAAGCCTCGCACAACCATGAAGGGTCACACAACCTTGCTCTCAAAGCTAGGGCCGATCATGGGAGCAAAGAAGACTATGAAATTGAAGAAGAAGAAGAGATGACTTCAACTAGTGACATGGCTACCGACTTTGCTTTGTTTGCCAAGAAATACAAGGCAAAGTTTCCAATGCTCCTCAATGACAAGAAGAAGAAGAGAACTTGCTACAATTGTGATGAAGATATCCACTTTGCAAATGAGTGCCCTTATGAGAAAAGGGTAGACAAGCCAAGATTCATCAAAGGGGTCAAGCCAAGATTGAAGCCAAACCCAATCAACGATCGATTCAAGAAGAACAAGGGAAGAGCTTTTGTTGGAGCCGAGTACTTGTCCGATGATGAAGATGAAGATGAGGAGAAGGAGGCCGGGGTGGCCGGTTTGGCTTTCTCCAAGCCCGGGTCACTCTTCACATATGACTACTCCTAGGACTACTCCACGGAGAATGATGTTGGTTCCTCCTTCATGGCAAGAATCACTCAAGATGATAACTCTGATGACTCTTCCTCCTCTACAATCGTTGGCTCTTGTCTTATGGCAAGGGAAACCAAGGTAATGGAATCTCCACCTTCCCTATCTAGTGTTCTTGATGATGAAAATGAAAATCAAGATGAACTAATTGTGCTTAAGGAACTTTACAATGTTAGATGCACCCTTCGTGGTGAAGCTCTTGTCAAGTTTGATTTCTTGATGGACTCTCTCAAAGAAAAGGATGAGTCCATTGAGGAATTAGAATATCAATTGGATGAAAAGGAACGGAGATTCAATCTCCTAAGACAAGAGCTAAAAACCGAAAGGTGCATATCTCAAGGCCTTAAGCAACAAATTGAAACCTATGAACTTGATAAAGTTAAGGACCTAGAAACTATTGATAGGGCTCAATCTTTGACTCAAGTGCTCCATACCTCAAAAGAGGAACTTGAAGTTGCTTGATGGCGTGTATTTCACAGGTTCGTTGGGCAACCCCAAGAGGAAGGTATGATGCGCACAGCAGCAAGTTTTCCCTTAGAAAGAAACCAAGGTTTATCGAACCAGGAGGAGCCAAGAAGCACGTTGAAGGTTGATGGCGGCGGGATGTAGTGCGGCGCAACACCGGAGATTCCGGCGCCAACGTGGAACCCGCACAACACAACCAAAGTACTTTGCCCCAACGAAACAGTGAGGTTGTCAATCTCACCGGCTTGCTGTAACAAAGGATTAACCGTATTGTGTGGAAGATGATTGTTTGCAGAGAAAATAGTAAAAACAAGTATTGCGACAGATTTGTATTTCGGTATTAAAAGAATGGACCGGGGTCCACGGTTCACTAGAGGTGTCTCTCCCATAAGATAAAAGCATGTTGGGTGAACAAATTACAGTCGGGCAATTGACAAATAGAGAGGGCATAACAATGCACATACATGACATGATAAGTATAGTGAGATTTAATTGGGCATTACGACAAAGTACATAGACCGCCATCCAACCGCATCTATGCCTAAAAAGTCCACCTTCGAGGTTATCGTCCGAACCCCTCCAGGTATTAAGTTGCTAACAACGAGACAATTGCATTAAGTATGGTGCGTAATGTAATCAACAACTACATCCTCGGACATAGCGCCAATGTTTTATCCCTAGTGGCAACAACACAGCACAACCTTAGGACTTTCTGTCACTGTCCCGGTGTCAATGCAGGCATGAACCCACTATCGAGCATAAATACTCCCTCTTGGAGTTAAAAGTAAAAACTTGGCCAGAGCCTCTACTAGTAACGGAGAGCATGCAAGATCATAAACAACACATATGTAATAACTTGATAATTAACATGACATGGTATTCTCTATCCATCGGATCCCGACAAACACAACATAGAGTATTACGAGATAGATGATCTTGATCATGTTAGGCAGCTCACAAGATCCAACAATGAAGCACAATGAGGAGAAGACAACCATCTAGCTACTGCTATGGACCCATAGTCCAGGGGTGAACTACTCACTCATCACTCCGGAGGCGACCATGGCGGTGTAGAGTCCTCCGGGAGATGAATCCCCTCTCCGGCAGGGTGCCGGAGGAGATCTCCGGAATCCCCGAGATGGGATCGGCGGCGGCGGCGGCTCAGTAAGGTTTTCCGTATCGTGGTTTTTCGCATCAGGGGTTTCGCGACGGAGGCTTTAAGTAGGCGGAAGGGCAGAGTCGGGGGCCAGACGAGGGGGCCACACCATAGGGCGGCGCGGGCCCCCCTGGCCGCGCCGCCTTGTGGTGTCGCCACCTCGTGGCCCCACTTCGTATGTTCTTCGGTCTTCTGGAAGCTCCGTGGAAAAATAGGCCCCTGGGTCTTTGTTTCGTCCAATTCCGAGAATATTTCGTTACTAGGATTTCTGAAACCAAAAACAGCGAAAAACGAGAACGGCACTTCGGCATCTTGTTAATAGGTTAGTTCCAGAAAATGCACGAATATGACATAAAGTGTGCATAAAACATGTAGGTATCATCAATAATATGGCATAGAACATAAGAAATTATCGATACGTCGGAGACGTATCATTGCTCATGCTTCTCTCACTAGGGATCTTGACCACCTTGAAAGAGCTAACAAGCTTATAAAGGATGAGCTCAAGAAACTTGGAGAGAACCATGACCTAC
>NC_061513.1:184737018-184791578 GCF_022539505.1 Lolium rigidum | reverse complement strand
GAATGCAGCGATCAAAACAATGGTAATGACATGAGTAAACAACTGAATCATAAAGCAAAGACTTTTCATGAATAGTACTTAAAGACAAGCATCAATAAGTCTTGCATAAGAGTTAACTCATAAAGCAATAAATCAAAGTAAAGGTATTGAAGCAACACAAAAGAAGATTAAGTTTCAGCGGTTGCTTTCAACTTGTAACATGTGTATCTCATGGATATTGTCAACATAGAGTAATATAACAAGTGCAATATGCAAGTATGTAGGAATCAATGCACAGTTCACACAAGTGTTTGCTTCTTGAGGTGGAGAGAAATAGGTGAACTGACTCAACATAAAAGTAAAAGAAAGGTCCTTCGCAGAGGAAAGCATCGATTGCTATATTTGTGCTAGAGCTTTGGTTTTGAAAACATAAAGAGAGCATAAAAGTAAAATTTTGAGAGGTGTTTGTTGTTGTCAACGAATGGTAGTGGGCACTCTAACCCCCTTGCCGGACAAACCTTCAAAGAGCGGCTCCCATGAATTATTTTTATTTTTGGGTGGCACTCCTTCCAACCTTTCTTTCAGAAACCATGGCTAACCGAATCCTCGGGTGCCTGCCAACAATCTCATACCATGAAGAAGTGCCTTTTTATTTTAGTTTTATTATGATGACACTCCTCCCCACCTTTGCTTTCTCAAGCCATGGCTAACCGAATCCTTCGGGTGCCGTCCAACAATCACATACCATGGAGGAGTGTCTATTTAGGTTAATTAATTTGGGACTCGGGAATCCCATTGCCGGCTCTTTTTGCAAAATTATTGGATAAGCGGATGAAGCCACTAGTCCATTGTGAAAGTACTGTCGAAGTAAATGACAAGATCGAAAGATAAAACACCACATACTTCCTCATGAGCTATAAAACATTGACACAAATCAGAGGTGATAAATTTTGAATTATTTAAAGGTAGCACTCAAGCAATTTACTTTGGAATGGCGGAGAAATACCATGTAGTAGGTAGGTATGGTGGACACAAATGGCATAGTGGTTGGCTCAAGGATTTTGGATGCATGAGAAGTATTCCCTCTCGATACAAGGTTTAGGCTAGCAAGGTTATTTGAAACAAACACAAGGATGAACCGGTGCAGCAAAACTTACATAAAAGACATATTGTAAACATTATAAGACTATACACCGTCTTCCTTGTTGTTCAAAACTCAATACTAGAAATTATCTAGACTTTAGAGAGACCAAATATGCAAACCAAATTAGCAAGCTCTAGGTGTTTCTTCATTAATGAGTGCAAAGTATATGATGCAAGAGCTTAAACATGAGCACAACAATTGCCAAGTATCAAATTATTCAAGACATTTTACCAATTACTACATGTAGCATTTTCCGGTTCCAACCATATAACAATTAACGAAGCAGTTTCAACCTTCGCCATGAATATTAAAAGCTAAGAACACATGTGTTCATACGAACCAGCGGAGCGTGTCTCTCTCCCACACAAGCATGATGGATCATATTTTATTCAAGCAAAAACAAAAACAAACAGACGCTCCAAGTAAAGTACATAAGATGTGACCGAATAAAAATATAGTTTCAAGGGAGGAACCTGATAAGTTGTCGATGAAGAAGGGGATGCCTTGGGCATCCCCAAGCTTAGATGCTTGAGTCTTCTTGAAATATGCAGGGATGAACCACGGGGGCATCCCCAAGCTTAGACTTTTCACTCTTCTTGATCATAGTATATCATCCTCCTCTCTTGACCCTTGAAAACTTCCTTCACACAAAACTCGAAAACTCATTAGAGGGTTAGTGTACAATAAAAATTAACATGTTCAGAGGTGACACAATCATTCTTAACACTTATGGACATTGCATAAAGCTACTGGACATTAATGGAACAAAGAAATTCATCCACCATAGCAAAAGAGGCAATGCAAAATAAAAGGCAGAATCTGTCAAAACAGAACAGTCCGTAAAGATGGATTTTATTGAGGTACCAGACTTGCTCAAATGAAAATGCCCAAATTGAATGAAAGTTGCGTACATATCTGAGGATCACTCAAGTAAATTGGCATATTTTTCTGAGCTACCTACAGAGGGGCAGGTCGAAATTCGTGACATCAAAGAAATCTGTTTCTGCGCAGTAATCCAAATCTAGTATCAACCTTTCTATCAAAGACTTTACTTGGCACAACAATGCAATAAAATAAGATAAGGAGAGGTTGCTACAGTAGTAACAACTTCCAAGACACAAATACAAAATAAAAGTACTGTAGCGAAATAAACACATGGGTTATCTCCCAAGAAGTTCTTTCTTTATAGCCATTAAGATGGGCTCAGTGAGCTTTAATGATGCACTCGCAAGAGATAGTATTTGAAGCAAAAGAGAGCATCAAGAGGCAAATTCAAAACACATTTAAGCCTAACATGCTTCCTATGAAAAGGAATCTTGTAAATAAACAAGTTCATGAAGAGCAAAGTAACAAGCATAGGAAGATAAAACAAGTGTAGCTTCAGAAATTTCAGCACATAGAGAGGCACTTTAGTAACATGAAAATTTCTACAACCATATTTTCCTCTCTCATAATAACTTTCAGTAGCATCATGAGCAAACTCAACAATATAACTATCAAATGAAACATTCTTATCATGAGTCTCATGCATAAAATTATTACTACTCCCAACATATGCATAATCAATTTTATTAGTTGTAGTGGGAGCAAATTCAACAAAGTAGCTATCAAATATAGGAGGCATATTGTAATCATAATCAAATTCATCCTCCATAACAGGCGGCACCAAAAGACTACTATCATTATAATCATCATAAATAGGAGGCAAAGTATCATCAAAGTAAATTTTCTCCTCAATGCTTGGGGGACTAAAAAGATCATGCTCATCAAAACCAGCTTCCCCAAGCTTAGAACTTTCTATATCATTAGCAACAATGGTATTCAAAGTGTTCATGCTAATATGTTCCATGGGTTTTTTAATTTTCGGATCAAACCATCCATGTCTTAAATCAGGAAACAGAATAAGAAGCTCATTGTTGTCCATTATGCCAAACTAGTGTAAACAAGAAACAAAAAGATGCAATTGCAGGATCTAAAGGAAATAGCTTCGAGTACTTACAACGGCGAAAATAGCTTAATAGCCGAGATCCGGAGTGTGAGTACCTTTTACCTTTCCTCCCCGGCAACGGCGCCAGAAAATGCTTGATGTCTACGGGTGCTTCTATTCTTGTAGACAGTGTTGGGCCTCCAAGAGCAGAGGTTTGTAGAACAGCGACAAGTTTCCCTTAAGTGGATCACCCAAGGTTTATCGAACTCAGGGAGGAAGAGGTCAAAGATATCCCTCTCATGCAACCCTGCAACCACAAAGCAAGAAGTCTCTTGTGTCCCCAACACACCTAATAGGTGCACTAGTTCGGTGAAGAGATTGTGAAATACAGGTGGTATGAATAAATGCGAGCAGTAGCAACGGCACCAGAAAAGTGCTTTGCTGTCCAGGACTGGTGTGTGGTTGATGGTGGTAATATTGCAGGAAGTATAGATGCAGTAAAACAGTAAGCAAGCAGCGATAGCAGTATTTAGGAACAAGACCTAGGGATTAGACTTTCACTAGTGGACACTCTCAAGTTTGATCACATAACAGAATAGATAAATGCATACTCTACACTCTCTTGTTGGATGATGAACACCAAATTGCGTAGGATTACACGAACCCTCAATGCCGGAGTTAACAAGCTCCACAATATTCAATGTTCATATTTAAATAACCTTAGAGTGCATGACAGATCAACACAACTAAACCAAGTACTAACATAGCATGCACACTGTCACCTTCACACTATGTAGGAGGAATAGATCACATCAATACCATCATAGCAATAGTTAACTTCATAATCTACAAGAGATCATAATCATAGCCTACGCCAAGTACTAACACGGATGCACACACTGTCACCATTACACTGTGCAGGAGGAATAAACTACTTTAATAACATCACTAGAGTAGCACACATATAAATTGTGATACAAAACACATTGCAATCATAAAGAGATATAAATAAGCACTTCACTACGCCATTCATAACGGTGAATAAGTATTACTGTGAAATATAGCCTAAGAGACCCACACGGTGCACACACTCGTCACCTTTACACACGTGGGACAAGGAGTCTCCAGAGATCACATAAGTAAAACCCACTTGACTAGCATAATGACATCTAGATTACAAGCATCATCATATGAATCTCAATCATGTAAGGCAGCTCATGAGATTATTGCATTGAAGCACATAGGAGAGAGATGAACCACATAGCTACCGGTACAGCCCCGAGCCTCGATGGAGAACTACTCCCTCCTCATGGGAGACAGCAGCGTTGATGGAGATGGCGGTGGTGTCGATGGAGGAGCCTTCCGGGGGCACTTCCCCGTCCCGACGGCGTGCCGGAACAGAGACTCCTGTCCCCCAGATCTTGGCTTCGCGATGGCGGCGGCTCTGGAAGGTTTCGCGTACCGTGGTTTTTCCGTCTCGTGGTTTTAGGTCCAGGGGCTTTATATAGGCGAAGAGGCGGCGTCAGAAGGTCGAAGGGGCGCCGACACTATAGGGGGGCGCGGGCCACCCCCAGGCCGCGCCGGGGTCATGTGTGGTGGGCCTGTGGCCCCCCTCTGGCCTCTCTCGGGTGTTCTGGATGCTTTCGGGAAAAATAGGAACCCGGGCGTTGATTTCGTCCAATTCCGAGAATATTTCCTTACTAGGATTTCGAAACCAAAAACAACAGAAAACAGAGCTGGCCCTTCGGCATCTCGTCAATAGGTTAGTTCCGGAAAACGCATAAATATGACATATAATGTGTATAAAACATGTAGATATCATCAATAATGTGGCATGGAACATAAGAAATTATCGATACGTCGGAGACGTATCACGCCGCAAAGTTTCAGATCTGCGAATATTTTTTTCCCTCAAAAGAAGGACTGCGAAATTTCCTTTTTCTCCTCTATCGCCCAGCTTCGCCCTAGTTTCGCCCGCAAGCCCTTAGAGAAACCGCCCCTCTTACCTACCTCCCACCTTCACGGCCGCCGCACCGGAAAATCACCGCCGCACTTCGCCGTTCAAGCTGCCACGGCTTCAAACCTCGAGGCTGCCCTATCCGCTTGATCCGCACCTACTCCGGCGTCCACCGCACCGTATCTCGTTCGCCGACTGTATCGACCACCGCACCTGACCAACTTCACCGACACCGACGTCCCCGTGCACTGCACATCATCTGCTTCACCGACCTTCTACTTCGGCCGACGCGCTGAACACTTCATCGACCGCCCAGCATGTCCTTCTCCGACCCCCCAAGATCCGCTTCCCCGGCACCCACCGCAACAGCAGTCCCCTCGCCGACCTCCACGTCACCCGTAAGAACGCGGAACACGTCTAAACGCCGCCCAGAAATAGGTAACCAGACATCCCTGCGTGTTTTGTTCTGTTAGGAGTATTGCAGCTGACTGTATTTCTGAATTCTTGCTATATTTTTAACTGACAAGTGCTTTCATTGGTAACCACCTCATCCTTTAGATTTAAACACGACGCATAAGTATTTTTTTCCCTGACCTAACCCACCCATTTGCTGAAACTCTACATGGTATCAGAGCCTAGGTTTCCTTCCTGCTAGTGCTAGCCGCCCCAAACAGTACCATACAAGTTCTTCCTTTGACCACAAAAACCACCGTTGAGATGTAGAAATCCAGGCGGCGGGAGGCCGCATCAGGTGCTCTGCGTGGGTTGCGGCTATCACACACAGCGATGTGAGTTGTGTGAGATCGGCGGCTGCTCGCGCGGGGACAAAGAAGAGGGTGAAGATCGTTTTGGTTTAGAAAGGAGAGAAGAGGAAGTTAATCCGTGGCAGAGAGATCTGGATCCGTGCGAGGGGAGATGTTGGAGGCGTGCGGAGTGGGTCGAGCCTTTGAGCGCAGGGCGGAGCCGGAGGTTGGTGCTCGGACGTTGACCAGCGCGAGCCGGTCGATGTGGCCGAGTGCGGTCCGCCGAGGTTGGCCGGGCGCGCGGACGAGGCGCCATCCGAGTGGAAGTGAGGAGAAAATGGAGATGTGAGGCTGTGAGGATATGTTGTGATGGAGTTGATGAGGCTGCGGTTGAGTCGTGATGGAGTTGATGAGGCTGCGGTTTAGTAGTGATGGTGATGGTTGTGGATATGTCCAGGGGAAAGGCATGCGTGCCTGAGGTGAGACTGGTTGAGGCCTGACCGGGGGATAGGCATGGGTGCTTGAGGAGTGGATGGTTGAGGCGGGAGTTGGCTGGGGGTTTGTGGGAGAGACGGAAGAGGTCAGTGGCCGGGCAGTGGAGAAGAGAGGCTGAGGACATTGAGGCGAGTGTGGATGGTTCTACGGAACTTGTGTGGTGAGGCAGCCGGGGTTGTTGAGGACGTGTATGGTTAGGAGTTGTGCGTATCCCAGATGGTTGAAGCTGGATGTCTTCGCTGCTGATGAAGAGATGAATCGAGATGACAAGATGATGGAAAGTGCAATGCTATCATGTATCCTAGGAGTTATGCTGAAAGTTCATTACTCGTCGTTGTCATATGTGTCATGTTGTTGTTGCAAGATGGCCATGGTTGTTTACCCATGATCATATTGAGGGGGTGTGTTGGACCATGAGTGAGTTTAGTAGTAGCGTTGTAGTAATATTGTATCCAGTCTGAGGCCCATAGAGGACCATGTCCAATAGTATTGTAACCCTAACTCAGATGATATAAATACAGAGTGTGGTGGTCTGAGTGATTTAACCCACCCATTCGCTGAAACTCTACAAAATATGAGCCACCAATCATGAACCGTTGAATGCTCTACATGTCCACGATTGACAACAACAACAACAACAACAACAAAGCCTTTATTCCCAAACAAGTTGGGGTAGGCTATACAAGTCCACCATTGACACGATTACAATTTCTCACTATTTGGCCGTAGGCTACTGCTCTAGTTACATCATGTTTGATATCTTTCTGCGATCCTGTATTACATGTTTATGCACGTCATAATGCTTCTACTACTGTTTGGTGTCAATTTAATTATAGCAAATCCTTGACTCGTAACTGTTTGTTGTTATTACACGTGCAGCAGGCACATCTTACACTCAGAAACGTAGAGTAAAGCTCGCCTATAATCATGTAAGTACCTGTTGTTTTTTGTATATTGCTTAATGCAAACTTCTATATCTTGGATCCTGTTTCTGTTTACAATTGGCCTCTCCTTCATGCAGAGGAGAAACAGTGAGGCACCAGGTTCTTCTGTCCAAGTACCTGATGAGGTCCGTGTGACTCAAAAAAAAGCTCACGTAAGTTCCCTGTTTTTTTTGGAATGTTAATTTACCTCCTGTGCGTAGTTCAATTGCATCATTTTTCTGTATGTTGCACTACCTAAGTTGCCTAATGGAATCTAATAAAATATAAACAATTACCATATGGAACATTGCACACTGCCTTTGACCCATCTGGCATCCGGCATGCCTGGGTATAAGTTACATGATTTGGCTATGTTAAACAAGTCCTGAAATTCTATTATGTTAATTTTTTGCATGTTGCTTCATTGAGTTTGCCTGTTGTTCCATGGCTAGTGCATGAAGTTTGATAGAAATGATCCTAGCTGAAATGATGCACTTCGTGTTTTTTTATTGCTTTATTCCTAACCTAGCTTCCTATTCTACTTGAAACATGATTGCTTTATTCCTAACCTAGCTTCCTATTCTACTTGAAACATGATTGCTTTATTCCTAACCTAGCTTCCTATTCTACTTGAAACATTGTGAAAAAAATAGTTATATTACTTGTTTAAATGTCTAGCTTTGTTTTTCCGAGTCCCATTGACATGATGTGGTATATCCATATTCAAATGATCCGGTTGTTTATATAATACGCTCCATGTTCAATTGCTTCATTCATTTTCTAGTAATCTACTAGTAAGTAGCACGTGCTTTGCACGTCACGACATATATAATTTTAAAATATATTTCCATATTTTATTTGATGTTGATAATTATTATTTTTTGCTAAAATTACTCACAAAGCCTAAAGTTTGGCTTTTGAAAAACTAATACACCCTAAAAGAAGTAATGGAAGGAGTAATATGTGAGTTCACTACAATTAAGTTTTTTAGTCGGTATGAAATAGAAGTATACCCTAATACGAAAGTGACAAAACTTTTTCATGGACACCCCATTAGGATTATGTATATTTTTGTGATTAGAGTCGAGAATTTTTAAGGATCTATCTTACCTTTTGCGGCATGCATATTGCACGGCAAGACTATCTAATTTATATATTTCTACCATATTTTTTGAAATTTAAAATACATTATCCAATATCTATGTATAAATTTACTACCTCAATACTTTTTATGTGACCCACACATGGCCATCGTTAGATTTTATATCAAAACTGGTTTGTCATGGGAAAAAAGTTAGACCTTAATATGAGTAAATACGAAATATTAGTACTAAATTAATATATAATATTTTATCAGCCTTGGTTGGTGGACCAATGAACTTCGTATCTTCGAGCTTGAAGATGGTTCTTGTAACATAGTAATTGCTATTTGTTTTCCTAGCACAGAATTATATATCAATATCTTCACATAACCATGTACGATGAAGATGATATTTTTCATAACACGAGTGCCAATGTAGACGATGGCTTGTGCTTCTATAAACTCCCAAAACAAAAATGTTTTCTTGAGTAAAACAAAAGAACGGCTGAGATTAAATGATACATGTTTGGTATTAGGGGTGAGATGGCTGAGATTAAATGATACCATGATACTCTTTCGGGGGATTACACTATTTTAAATTTTGAGGGTATATGAAAGCTAAAGCCTTAGATTTTGTTGGCAAGTGAATGTTGTCATTGGCCCTGTTATGGATTTTGCATTTCTATTGCCACTACTTGTACTGACATCTCGCTTCATTCGTGTTTAATTCGGTCCCGTTGGTACTCGAACCCGGGTGGGCTGGCTGTGCACTCGCAAGCCTTGCCACTGAGCTAGCACTCAGTTCTCAGATTAAGCAATGCCTCGTTATGCTTAATTTAAATGTTATGGCACTTCATACAAGCCATACAATTAATTGTTGCATTGACCTTCTACGTTGTCGAAGGCACTATCTGAGTCATGCTTAAATCAATCATACATTATTTTCCTAATTGTATCCAATCCAACATGCACATGTTTTGACTGTATTTGGCTATTTGCTAGATTTCTTCCGTGCAGTGACCTGGCTTCGTTATTGGGCACATGATGTCTAGTTGCTTGGTTCAATGTATACATCATCGCCATGACCTAGTTTGGTTTGTTCTAAGAGGCATGTGGCTTAACTGGTTTCTTTGTTATATCTGCCCATGGTTCTTTCAAAATTATGTCAACAGTGTTGTTTGTTTGCCGTGTATTGTATTGCATTTTAACTTGTTTTGTCTTAGTTTCAGCCTGCAAACAAAGCTGTAATGTCAGTAGGGACAACCCATTTATCAAGTGTTGCGGTCATTTCACAGAGCAACAGTGACAGTGGCACGTGCTCTCATTGGTCCACTGAGTCCAGTACACCAACCGTTCCAGAAGAAATAGATGTACGAGGCTCTATTTTGGATTGCTTGCTATGTTATATCAGCTCAATGATGCTCTTGAAATTGGAGGTCTTTTATTGCATCATATGATGTTGTAACTTGTTTTATCTAAATTTCAGGCTTCAAATAAAGCTACAAAGCCAGAAGCAAGGGCCAATGCCTCAAGTATTGATGTTTCACAAAGCAGCAGTGAGAGTGCATATTGCTCGCATAGGCCCATGGTATCTATTGCTCAACTTAATCCGGCACAAAGAGATTTGGGGGATGCACTCCAAGAGGCAGTTGATATATTTGGGCGGGAAAACAAAGATGCTGATGAAATAATTGCCAACACACGCCAAGAGATACATGAATTGAAAAATAGGCAAACTTTGACAGAAAATGTTCTAAAGAACTACAGGTGATGCCATTGTTTTGTATCTAGTTCATTGTAAGCTAACAAAGTAAGAACTTAGTTTGGCATGCTATCACTCTGCTATCTAGCCTGTAGTACAAATAAACTTGTCATACTACTAGATAATAATTTTGTGTGCCATCTTGTTCTTCAAAAGCTGCATTATTGACTTGTTTCTCTGACTTGGCATGATGCTCACATATGGAATGCTTGAACATATTGGTTTGCATTCCCTCTTATACAAGTTCACGAGTGATCCCACTATATTCTGTATCTCGGTTCATCCTAAGCTCCAAGCATTAACTATCCTCTATGTGTTGCTCATTACAAGTTTATATCCCGAAACATCTTGATTTGCATCCCCTTCACTATAAGTTCAGGAGTATTATTTCGTTCACGGCCAATTTGAAGTAATTGCACTTGGCACATGTTGGTTCACATTCCCTCCTCTTTAGCTTTTGCCATCGTAACTTCTATTTTTTGGTTTACATTCCCGCTCTCGTAGATGTAGCCATCATAACTTCATCTTGCTCAGTCGTTGTTACAAAATTTATAGCCTGCTACTATGTTGTTCATGCCAATTTTGTACTCCCTGAACATGTTGGTTTGCATGGGACTCGACAGTAGTAAGTCTGCTATTTCATTTTAACGTGCTCTGTTATATTGGTTGTTGGTATGCGGCATGCACTCTTTGTTTGCTTATTGTGCGCATTACAATGATCTTGTTATAACGACGAAATGATGAGTTCCAAATTCTTTGGCAAACAATATTGTAGTGTCTTTGCCTTTCCATTGTTGCTGTCTTAACTTGTAATGTCTTTGTTTCGGATATAGGTGGTGCATGGACAACTTAAAAGATTGCCGAATGGCTTCATTGAATTGCTAGGTTTAATTACCATTCAATTTCTCTGGGTTCTGTAATATTTTTTCAAAGCCTTGCAGCTGATGTAATATTTAGTTAGTTTTTATAGTTCTTTCGTGCATTTTTTCTATGGTGCTCGTGGTAAGTGAGGCTATCCGACGTAAATCATGTGCTGCGTAAATATTCTCAGTATCTAAATCACAAATTCCCATCCCTTAAACGCCCCAATTAAGCGAAATCACATATGTGCCGGCACGCAAAATCCTAAAGCGCCTATTATGCCGGCATATAAACAGCAACTAAACGGGCTGGCCCACTACTTATTGGGCCAGCCCACTTGATTTATGGTGGACCCCACCCTATAATGGGCCGGCCCCGTAACAGAAAAGTGGGCCCATCAGGCTTATTGGGCCGGCCCGCTAATTCGTCGGGCCAGCCCACCTGATTTACCGTGGACCCCACATGCTAATTGGGCCGGCCCACTAACTTGTTGGGCCAGCCGAATTGCTTTTATGGTGGACCCCACATACTAAATGGGCCGGCCCTTTAACAAGAAAGTGGGACCCACATGTGTTTTTGGCCCGGCCCACTATCTTGTTGGGCCGGCCCACTTGCTATATGGTGGACCCCACATACTAAATGGGCCGGCCCTTTAACAGGAAAGTGGGACCCACCTGTGTTTTTGGCCCGGCCCACTACCTTGTTGGGTCGGCCCATTTGCTATACGGTGGACCCCACATACTAAATGGGCCGGCCCTTTAACGAGGTTGTGGGACCCACTCGTGTTTTTGGCCCGCCCACTTTCTTGTTGGGCCGGCCCACTTGCTATATGGTGGACCCTCACATACTAAATGGGCCGGCCCTTTAACAGGAAAGTGGGACCCACCTGTGTTTTTGGCCCGGCCCACTATCTTGTTGGGCCCGCCCACTTACTACATGGTGGACCCCACGTACTTAATGGGCCGGCCCTTTAACAGGAATGTGGGACCCACCAGTGTTTTTGCCCGGCCCACTGGCTTGTTGGGCCAGCCCATTTGATCTATTGTGGACCCCACGTACTAAATGGGCCGGCCCGATAGAGAGGATAGTGGGACCCACATGCTAATTGGGCCGGCCCAATAACTTCTTGGGCCGGCCCACTTGCTTTAAGGTGGACCCCACTTGGTAAATGGGCCGGCCCGATAACAGGAAAGTGGGTCCCGCATGTCTTGTGGGCCGGCCCTTTTGCCTGTTGACCGGTCAAACGAGTGCAGCGGCCCGGCCCACATGCTTAGTGGGCCGGCCCATTAAAGTTTTGACCAGTCAACATTAGAGGTTAGGCCCGGCCCACGTAACTAATGGACCAGCCCAGCTATATAGTTGACCGGTCAAACTAAGTCCGCTGGCCCGGCCCGCAAACTTAATGGGCCGGCCCGCTTAAGACGTGGCGGTGCCTCGTGTGGGCCTACCATCTACCACGGGGTTTCGGCGGTTAACGCCGTTAACCGCGGCTAACGGCGTCTCGCCACGTGTCGGCTTGCATGACGTCGGCGATCAACGGGCTCCCGGAAACACTCCGCAACGGTCCGATTTTCCGTGGCGGAAGGGCGCCCAAGCGCGACGGACCGAAAAAATCGTCGTAGGACTTTGCTCGACGCAGTTTCGACAACAGAACCCATATCGTCGGGTTAGGCCCATAGGCGACGAAAAATACCCCTTAGCGGACGAATTTGGGACGTTGTCTATCAGAACTTTTCTTGTAGTGAACCTGCTAAAGATCCTAAAAGTATATCTATTTCTGATGCTGAAACTGAAAGTGGTAATGATAAAAATGATGCTTCCGATAAGGAAGACATTGAAGAAGAACCTGAAAAGCATACCAAGAATACAAAATACAGTTAGGAATATTTCATTGCTACTAAACATGGTAGTGAGAGAGAACCCTGGGTGCAAAAATCAATGCCTTTTCCTGATAAGAACCATAAATCGAAGGAAGAAGAACACTACTACAAGTTTTGTGAATGGATGAAACCTTTGTTTTTGCGAATTCCTTTGACTGATGCTATTAATTTTCCTCCTTATTCAAAGTATATGAAATATATTGTCTCTAATAAAAGGAAGATTCCAAATGAGTAAATATCCACTATGCTCGCTAATTATTGTTTTAACGGTAAGGTTCCAAAGAAGCTTGGTGATCCAGGTATACCCACTATTCCATGCTCCATAAAAAATAATTATGTTAGAACTGCTTTGTGTGATTTGGGAGCAGGAGTTAGTGTTATGCCTTTTTCTCTCTATAGAATACTTGATCTAGAAAAATTAATACCAACTGATATATCCTTGCAAATGGCTGATAAGTCTACTACTATTCTTGTTGGTATATGTGAGGATGTTCCTGTTCAAGTTGCCCATCATTGTATCATATTAACTGACTTTGTTGTGCTAGAAATGCCTGAAGATGATAATATGTCTATTATTCTTGGGAGACCTTTTCTTAACACTGTAGGGGCTGTTATTGATTGCAACCAAGGAAAATTAACTTTCAATGTTGATGAAAAAGAGCACACGGTTTATTTTCCCAAGAAGATTGATAAGAAATATGGTCTAAATTCGATTATTAATATTGATACTATCCAAATTGGGAAATTTCATTTGCCTTTTCCCAAGCCAAAGAAAGAGAATGATATTGTCCTGATTGGAACTATTCCCGTCGATATTGAGGTAACATAATCATATAGTGAAATGCAAAGTTTTGATTAAAATTGGTTTGATAACAAGACTTGATCAACCTTGTTAACAAAGTAATTTGCATGAATGAAACTATGTTTTCACCTATGTACCATTGATAGACTTTATATTAGAATGTCATAGAGTTGCTGTAGATTTGGTTTTGAATTTGTTTTTCACATTTCCATAATTGTTTTCCTGTGTTGGAATCATTTTCCAAATTCTGAAAATTTCCCAAAAATAAAGTTTCTCGAAAAATTCCAGAAAATATCTCTAAAAATTTTACGCATGAAAAGGGGAAGGGAGGCACCTAGGCAGCCTAGGGGGACCCACAGGCCACAGGCAGGCCACACCATGTGGTGGCACGACTGCCACCCATGCCGCGCCAAGGCCTGGTGTGGGGCACCCTGGCCCTCCACTTGCTCCCTCCTCTGCATTCTCTTCTCTCACCCGAGAAAAACACATCCCCATTGCTCAAACCCATGTTCTTGCTGTTCTTCATCGCAAATTTTCGATCTCCTTGCTCATCCCATATTTCCCGCTGAAAGGTGAAGCATTTTGATGAGATCTGAGATCTAGGGTTTGGCCCGATCTCGCGATTTGACCAAAATCCACGGGGAAAAGGTGGGAGAGCGCGAGGAACACGAAGAACACGAGGAACACCGGTACTCACGCACGCACACCAACCCGATACACCCGATACTTACCCTCGTGGCTCGATGGACCACTGATACGTCCAAAACGTATCTACTTTCCCGAACACTTTTGCTATTGTTTTGCCTCTAATTTGTGTATTTTGGATACAACTAACACGGACTAACACTGATTTCAGCAGAATTGCTCTGGTGTTTCGTTTTTGTGCAGAAATCCAACTTTCAGGAAAATCCTCGGAATTTATGCGAAAGGTCCTATTTTCCCAGAATATTGACGGAGCCGGGAAGGGCAAGCCGGGTGGGGCCCGAGGGCCCCACGCACTAGGTCGGCGCGGCCCGGGAGGGGCGCGCCGCCTCGTTGTGTGGCCGCCTCGGCCGGCCCCCGACGCCCTCCTTCGGACTACTTAATGCCTTCGACCTAAAAACGCATGGGGGTTAGTCGAAATCGCGGAAACCATCCGATACGCCGCCACCGTCGCGAAACTCCGTCTCGGGACCGAGAAAGTCCGTTACGGCACTCCGCGGGACGGGGAATTGGAGGAGATCATCGCCATCATCATCACCGACGCCTCTCCATCGACCAGCCATGTTTCCCCCATCCATGTGTGAGTAATTCCCCCGTCTGTAGGGTCGAAGGGGATGGTAGGGATTGGATGAGATTGGTCATGTAATAGCATAAGATTGTTAGGGCATAGTGCCTAGTGTCCGTAATTGGTACTTTTATGATATTGTTGCAACTTGTTATGCTTAATGCTTGTCTCTAGGGCCCGAGTGCCATGATTTCAGATCTGAACATGTTATCGATTCATGATGATATTCATTGCTTTATGATCTTACCTGCAAGTTGTATACACGTATTGTTGTCCGGAACCTAAGGCCCCAAAGTGACGAAATTGGGACAACCGAAGGGGAAGGCGGTGATATGAGGATCACATGTGTTCACGGAGTGTTAATGCTTTGCTCCGGTGCTCTATTAAAAGGAGTGCCTTAATTTCCGATAGATTCCCTAGAGGCCCGGCTGCCACCTGACTTGGTAGGACAAAAGATGTTGTGCAAGTTTCTCATTGCGAGCACGTACGACTATATATGGAACACATGCCTATTGATTGATTAGTACTTGGATACCGTTTTATTATTATCCGCAAATGCCATCGCTTTGATTGTTACATGAGTTTCTCTCATCCATGCAACGCCCGTCATCCATCCCCTGTGCCTACGATATTTTAATCCTGTCTGTTTACTATAATCACTACTGATGTCTTTGTTACTGCTTCGTCGTTATTTCACCACTGCTATCGCTATAAACCGTTACTACTCGATAAACTCTTGCGAGCAAGTCTGTTTCTAGGTGCAGCTGAATTGACAACTCCGCTGTTAAGGCTTTCAAGTATTCTTTGTCTCCCCTTGTGTTGAATCAATAAATTGGGTTTTACTTCCCTCGAAGACTGTTGCGATCCCCTATACTTGTGGGTTATCAAGACTATTTTCACGGCGCCGTTGCCGGGGAGCATAGCTTTATTTGGAAGTTCACTTGGATTGATATTGTTCGCTGCAAATTCTCCATCATGGGTAAACCTCGCGATCCTAAAGTCGCTATATTACCATCCACTACAAGAAAAGGTACAACTACGAGTACCTCTCTGCTCTTGATTCACCATCCGTGATTGATAAACTTGTTTCACCACCACATGCTTCACATGTCGGTACTTCGCTAGATCTGAAAATTCTTATAATATTGATGATGCTTCTGCTGTGCTTGATGATAGTGGTTCATTGGGATCTTTTCTAGATGCTACGATTGCTAGGTCTAGACAAATTGAAAGTACTGAAACTCCTAATGAAAATGCTGCTACACCTATTAATTTACCTGAGTCTGTTGAATACTCTAGTGATGATCTTGATGAGGATTATGTAGAACTTGATGATGATTTTATTGATAAATGCAATGCTACTACTAATGCAAGAAAAATTAAAAAGTTGCTTGCACAACATACTGTTAGATATAAACTGTCTCCAGATCCTAAATTTGCCACATCTCCTATAAAAATTAAGGATAAGGATTTTTCTCTTGATTTGTCTCATATATCTATTGTTGAGAAAACACCTTTTTGTGGTACTGAAAAGGAAAGTGCTGTAGAACACATGATTGAGCTATCTACTCTTAGTAGCTTGTTTTCTGATGATGTTAAGAAGCGTACTTATTTCGTTGCTAAAAGTTTCCCTTTCTCATTAAAGGATGATGTTAAAACTTGGTATAATAGTTTGCCACCTGATTCTATTAATAGTCCAAAAGAATTGCTTGATGTTTTCTTCCGGAAATACTTTCCTGCTAGTGCTCAACATATTGCTTTGCGAGAGAATTTATAATTTTGATCGGGAAGATGGAGAGAAATTGCCGAGGCTTGGGCTAGATTTTGCTCTCTTATTAGAGCTCGGCCTGACCATGATTTGGAAAAGCATGATTTACTTGATATATTTTATAGTGGGCTAACCATTGAGTCTAGGGCATACCTGGATAGTTGTGCTGGTTGTGTTTTCAGGAAAAGAACTCCAGACGACGCTGAAGAATTATTGGCGAGAATAGGCCGAAATCATGATGATTGGTCTACACCTGAACCAACCCCGACACCAATATTGAAGAAGAGCGTTATGATTAAATTAATTGATGAAGATATGAGGGAAGCCAAGAAATCTCTTAAAAGAAGGGTATTAAATCCGAAGATGTGAATAATTTACCTCCCATAGAAGATTCATGTAAGATCACTCCCCCTTCATCCATGATTGAGGTACACTCTCTTGAACGCTTTACTAGAGAAGATATTCCGTATTCAAAACCTCCTGCTCAATGCTTAGATGAGTTTGATAATTATATTGTTAAGCAAAGTAATTTCAATATGAGAGTAGAGAATCATTTAATGGAAAATTCTCGAGCTATTGGTGAATTGCATGGTATTGTGGAGAGAACCTCCAATGATGTTAAGATGCTTGTTAAACATTTTCAAATGGTTCAAACTCAAATTGATCAACTCACTAAAGTGCAAAATGATTTGTTAAAAGATAATTCTAAAGAAAATCATGCTTATGAAGTAACAACTAGAGGTGCTGTTTCTACCCAGGATCCTCTATATCCTGAAGGGCATCCCAAAAGAATTGAACAAGATTCTCAACGAACTGAAACTAGTGCTCCATCTAAGAAAAAGAAAAAGAAACATAAAACTGTTGTAGAATCCTCCGAGCTCGTTAATGATCCTAATAGTATTTCTATTTCCGATGCTTTGAACTGAAAGTGGTAATGAACATGATAAAGATAATGATAAGAATGATGCTTCTGATAAAGAAGAGGTTGAAGAAGAACCTGAAAAGCATGCTAAAAATAAAAGGTATACTAAAGAAGATTTTATTACTAAGAAACATGGTAGTGAAAGGGAACCTTGGGTTCAAAAGCAAATGCCTTTTCCTGCTAAGAAACTAAAATCAAAGAAAGAAAAAAACTATAATAAATTTTGTGATTGGATGAAACCTTTATTCCTGCAAATACCTTTGACTGATGCTATTAAATTGCCTCCTTATTCAAAGTATATGAAAGATATTGTCACTAACAAAAGGAAAATTCCTAATGAGGAGATTTCCACGATGCTTGCTAATTACTCTTTTAATGGTAAGGTTCCAAAGAAGCTTGGCGACCCAGGTATTCTGACTATTCCTTGTTCTATTAAGAATAATTATGTTAGAACTGCTCTATATGATTTGGGAGCGGGTGTTAGTGTTATGCCTTTCTCTCTTTACAAGAGACTTTATTTAGATAAGTTGATACCGACTGATATATCTTTGCAAATGGCTGATAAATCTACTGCTATTCCTGTTGGTATATGTGAGGATGTTCCTGTTCAAGTTACTAATAACTGCTTGATATTAACTGATTTTGTTGTGTCGGAAATGCCTGAAGATGATAATATGTCTATTATCCTTGGGAGACCTTTTGTTAACACCGCAGGGGCTGTTATTGATTGCAATAAAGGAAAAGTTACTTTCAATGTCGATGATAAGGAGCATACCGTTTATTTTCCCAAGAGGATTGAGAAAGCATGTGGAGTTAATACAATTTCTAATGTGAGAACTATCAAAGTGGGAACTATTGATTGTCCAATGTATGAGCCTAAAGAAGAATATCAGACTCTTGTGATTGGATCCATATCAATACAATACAAGGTAACATGATTGATTTGAGGTTTATTTCTTCATATGCTATGTAAAATTTATTTGGTGGCAAGACTTGATCAACCTTGTTAACAAATTCATTTTATATGCATAGAGGAACTAAACAACATCTCTTTCTTCCTCCACTTGTTTTACTTACTGTAGAAATACCTTTGTATCTTTACTTTATTGCATTATTGTGCCAAGTAAAGTCTCTAATAGAAGGTTGATGCTAGATATGGATTTCTGCGTAGAAACAGATTTCTTGCTGTCACGAATTTGGGTAGGGTTCTATGTAGGTAACTCAGAAAAATCTGCCAATTTATGTGAGTGATCCTTAGATATGTACGCAACTTTCATTAGTTTTGAGTTTTCTGATTTGAGCAACGGAAGTACCTCTTAAAAATTCGTCTTTACTGGTTGTTCTGTTTTGACAGATTCTGTCTCTGTTTTTTGCATTGTCTCTTGTGGACTTTAAGTGAGGCTTTCTAGATGTGGAGAGTTGTAGCTAATGGTTTATTGAGTTCTTGCAGTGTGTCACTACAGGACTAAAGTGGATTAAAGTTTTTGAGTACTAACCCCTCTAATGAAGTTTATGAGAAGTTTGGTGTGGCAGAAGTTTTCAAGGGTCAAGAGAGAAGGGTGATATAATGTGATCAAGAAGAGTCAAAAGCCTAAGCTTGGGGGAGGTATACCGGCATCACTCATTCTTTGCATATTATGGTTGCTGGATACTTGTATATACTTGTTTAGTTTCTTTGAGTGGTTTTCTAATGAGAGGGAGATGATATTTGGGGAAGTGCTGATTGAAAACAGATTCTGGACTGTTACCAAAAAAAAATTCCCAAAAATAGCCAGAACGTTATTTTGCGAAGCCAATTTTTGTATATGTTCCCCAGGTTATTATCTAGCTTTCATTAACCACGCCAATAGAATCACCCGGAAGAGGCACGCGGCAGAATTCCCGGTGAGAGATTGGTGTTGGAGAAAAGAGATTGGTGAGGGAGAGAGAGTGACTTGCACTAGAATCTCACTCAACAATATCCAAATCAACAACAAGGAGTGCCTTGATTACAAAGGGATGCTTGTCCAAGATGGATGCTAACCCTAGGGAGACTAAGCTCAAAGTTGGTTTAAGCTCAAAATTATGTCTAAGGGGTAAGGGAGGGGTCCAGGTTGCTTATATAGGCCTACATGGCCAGCAAGGCGAAAAGGTACATAAGTGGATAACTTAGGCGGTTTGGTGGGGCCTTCCCGTCAGATCCGGTCCTGGGGCCGGTCGAGGCCGGGCACTGGGACCCGGGTGGTCGGTCGTGGGGCCGGTCGACCGGTCGCCAACCGGAAATGTCGCAGATCTCCGTCCGGTTGTCCCCCGGTACGACGCCGAGGCGAATCCGGTTTGGCGACCGGTTGACCGGGCCTGGGACCGGATGGTCCGGTCGTGGGGCCGGTCGACCGGGTCCTGGGCCAGCCAGCTTCCTCTCTTCCTTCGAGCGCTTCGAGTGACGTCGGGTCCAGCTTCGTGCTCATCTTCAAGTCCCGCTGCTCCTCTCCTTCCCTTGACCATGGTGTGTCCTTCTCTCCGGGGTCTTGATGCACCTTGTACCTAATGACACAAAGTACGTCGGCATGAGGTAGCATTCCATCCAAAGGGGTACCGTGGTCAAGGGTGGTGAGGAGCGAGTTCACCTTGTAGCGCTTTAACTCGAGCCTGGGTCATCGGTCCACTTGGGGGACTTGTTGGTCTTGGTGTGGAGGTGTCTGATGACCCACAAGTATAGGGGGTGTATCGTAGTACTTTTGATAAATAAGAGTGTCGAACCCAACGAGGAGCAGAAGGTGTTGACAAGCAGTTTCGATGAAGGATTCACTGTAAATGCTCACAGACAAGTATTCGGGGGTTTTGATGTAACAGATGAATAAAGTACAAGTAAGTAAAATGCGAGAGAAATAATTGCAGCGAGTGGCCCAATCCTTTTTAGCACAAAGGACAAGCCGGTTTGTTTACTTATAATGACCAAACGTTCTTGAGGACACACGAGAATTTATTCTAGTGCTTTCGCTACATACGGCTAATTAATATTCATTGTTTTGATAAGTGTTTTGTGTGTGAACCTATGCTAATGTACCGCCCTTCCTAGGACTAATACATACTTGTGATTATACCCCTTGCAAGCATCCGCAACTACAAGAAAGTAATTAAGATAAATCTAACCACGACCTTAAACTCTGAGATCCTGCGATCCCTCCTGCATCGATATACCAACGGGGGCTCAGGTTTCTGTCACTCCGGCATACCCCGCAATTGGCAAACGAGTACAAGATGCATTCCCCTAGGACAATAAAGGTGAAGTGTCGTGTAGTCGACGTTCACACGACACCACTAGAAGAATGACACCACAACTTAAATATCATAACATTGAATACTACTCAACCATACTTCACTACTAACATTTAGACTTCACCCATGTCCTCAAGAACTAAACGAACTACTCACGAGACATCATATGGAACATGATCAGAGGTGATATGATAATGAATAACAATCTGAACATAAACCTTGGTTCAACGGTTTCACTCAATAGCATCAATAACAAGTAGAAATCAACACGGGAGAGTTTCCCCTATCAAACAATCAAGATCAAACCCAAATTGCTACAGCGGTGACGAGGTGCAGCGGTGGAGACGGCGGTGATGATGATGAAGATGATGGTGATGGTGATGGAGATGATGTCCAGCTCGATGGCGGTGACGATGGCGTCGATTTCCCCCTCCGGGAGGGAGTTTCCCGGCGATTCCTGCCCGCCGAAGAGCTCTTTTCTCTCTGGTGTTCTCCGCCCCGCGAGGCGGGCTGTGGCTCTTCGCGACGTACCCCTTCGGCTTAGATTTTCGGGACGAAGGAGTACGCGAAGAAAAGGAGGCGAGAGGGCTGTGGGCCCCCTCCTCATAGGGCGGCGCGACCCGGGCCTTGGGCCGCGCCGGCCTATGGGGTGGGCCCACCTCGGGTCCCCTCTTCTCCCCTTTCGGCTCCCTTCGTCATCCGGAAAAATAGGAATTTTCATGAAATTCCCGTCAATTGTTGATCTTCCGAAATATTGCATTCGCGGTGCTTTTTCCAACGAGAATCCCGGCTCCGGTGCGCGATCCTCCAATAATCATGAAACATGCAAAATAGATGAAATAACATAAGTATTATCTCCAAATATGAAATATATCAATGAATAACAGCAAATTATGATATAAAATAGCGATGCAAATTGGACGTATCAGTGTCTGAAGGCCACCCCGCATCACATTTGCTCTCCGGTATGTGACTCCTCCGATTATCCAAGTAGAATTTTGTTTGGTGGAGTATATCTTGAGTATTTTGCTGTTGTAGATGACATGTTAAGTGAGCTTGCATTCTTATTATGATGGGATAAGTTATTTTGATGCATGTTTAGTCCTCTTATGAGTCTCCATAGTGTTCCCCTTCATTTGCTTGTCTTAAAATCACTTTTTATGAGGTTTGCTTAAAATTTCAGAACAAGGATGGACAACCACACATATGGAGAAATCTTTGAGAGGGAAGCACCTGGGCCAAGAAGGTCTTCAAGATCATCTACCCAATTTAGGCAATCCTATAATGAAGATCTCATTGCACCGGACATTGGTGAGAGGTATGATGGAGAAGCACATACATCCACTTTCCCTTGTGTTAACTTCATGGTAGATGCAGGGATCTATGATGATTTCTTGCTCCTTGTTGAAAGGGTTGGCCTAACTACTTACATGAATGATGAGAGTGAAAAATATGCTTTGCTCACTAAAACCTTTGTTGAGAGTTTCTCCTTCAGTAACACTATCTTCAAGCCGAGTGTTGCATTTAAAATCTATAATAAGTCTGTCACTTTGTATTTGTCAAGATTTTGTGAAATCATAGGTATTCCTACTATTGGGACATCAAGGAAGATTAAGGACAATCCCCCTGATTTGTTGGAGCTCTACCGGGAGGTGACGAATGATGATGACCGCAGAGCCCAGCGTGGCAAGATAAGGAACATTCAACTACCAGCTATTCGATACTTTACTTATTACCTTGCCAATAGTATTCTTGGTAGGGAAAATACTAGTAATATTTACCATTATCAGTTGGCTTTTCTAGCTACCGCACTCAATAATAGTACTAAGTACAATCTTGGTGCTCTTATTGCTCGTCGCTTATCTGCTAAAGGACCCATTTATGGGGGAATTGTTGTTGTATGTATTATAGTTGCCTTGGATCTTCCTATTGATCCAAATGATGTGTTGTTGGCACCACAGAGACTTGATCTTGCTGCTATGAAACACCATCAATTTGTTACTGGTAACTCTTGTGCAGGAAGTATAGTATATAGAATGTTATTTGTTGATGGAGAAGAAAAGGAGGTTCTCCTACCACAATCTAGTTTGTGTAGTGTTCACAAGAAGCCATGGTCGCGCTCAAAGGAGGAGTTGGACGAGAAGCTGCGACTGCTTGGATTCCATGGGCAGCAGTAGGAGGAGGAGGCGGCCACTGATGACTACGCCACGCACTACACCGGGGCATCCTCGAGTTCATATCAGGACGAAGGTGCTTCTTCGTCGTATTACAGAGGCAACACTTCTTACACTGCTTGGTCCCCCAGGATTGATCTCCACTTAGGCCAAAATCCTAAGCTTGGGGGAGGTATACCGACATCTCACTCATCTATATATCATGTTTCGTCGGAAATTTGTATATCCACGTTTAGCTTTCTTTTCGTTCTTCTTTAGTTTATTTCTGTAATTTCTCTTTCATTGAATCTTGGAAGTTGTTACTACTGTAATAACCTCTCCTTAGACTATTTATTTCGTTTTTATACCGAGGATATCCTCTAATAGGAAGGAGGTAAGAATTGGGGAAGATGCTGCCCAAAAACAGATTCTGTGTTGTCACCATAAAAAATCGTATAAATATCTAGGACAGAATTTTGAACTGCCAATTTTTGAAAAAATTCCCCAGGTTGTTATCTAACTTTCTTTAGTTCAGAACTTTTCCAGCTGATCCACAGAACATTTTCAGAAAAATCGATCTTTGGCTGCTGTTCTGGGTTGGCAGATTTCTGCCACTAGTTGTATTTGCATGTTTATGTTAGTTTTCTTTCTTTTCTTTCTTTTTGCTTTTGTTTCTACTTTTCAAAATACAAAAAGACCAAAAATATTTATGTTGTTTCTCTTCATTTTCTTCTTTAGTTTGTTTCATTTTCTCATTATGGTTTGCTATTCGAAAATACAAAAAGATTTTGCTTTGTGTGTTGATTAAAAATCAAAAACCCAAAAATATTTGTTCTTCTTCTTTGGTTTTGTAAAGTTGGTGCAGCGTTCAACGTTCTTCCGTGATTTCATTGGTGCTTGGTTATCATTTCAAATTATTCAAGTCACACAAGTGAAGATAATGACGGTCACGACAATTCGAGTTGTGATGAGAGGCTGGTATGAACTCTATTTGTTTTCATTTTTGTACATATACTCATTTATGTGGACATGCTTAGTTTGTTTGTGTAAGGTATATACTACTTAATGATGCTCAGTAGTTTATGATCTCTCATGATTAGTTCCAATTTACTATAGGTAACATGTCATATAGATGTTTGCTTGCATTGCTCTATTTATATAACGGTATGACATTGTGGTATCCTCATCTGAATGCTTCATTTGAATCGACTTGGCACATGCTCAAGCATGAATAAGACTAAAACAAAAGCCATTTAAGTCTCGATGATTTATCTTGCCTCGGAGTTCTTGTATTACTTTTATGCTTCCGTTAATTTTATCCGTCGCAAGCATGATTATGATAGTTACTGCTTTCTTGATTGTCGCTTCCCAGTCTATTGCTAGCCTTCACTTGTACTGAGTATGATCTCTACTCGTGCATCCAACCACTAAAAACCAAAGTGCCAATTGAGTCCACCATACATACCTATATGTGGTATTTCACTGCCACTCCAAAGTGAATTTCTTGTGTGCTACCTTTTGTGACGCCCCAAAACCGGTACCATGAGGATCCCAGCGAATCCGCCGAAATCCGCACGATATCGATTTTAGGAGACGCACCACCAAGCGCCTCGTACATGCCGAAGCATGCACGCGATGCGGGTGGAATCAATCACGAGCGGTAACATTACAACAGGATTACAATAGAGCCCACAAGAAACAGATATATTACAACAACGACTCCATCGAGTCAAGATACAAATAGATACAATACAAAGATCCAAATCATACAGAAGATCAAATACGTCCGAGTACGGACAAGATACAAATTGGACTAAGAGTCCTGAAGATAACCGATAGCGCCCATAACCCCGCCAGGCCAAGCCGGAAGGGTAACCTTGCTAGCGTCATCTTCATCGAACATATCTTCATACCCGCCCTGTTATGTCCCGTAGAAGCGAGCAATAAGTACGAGTTCGTACTTAACAAGACTTCAAGACGTATAAGCATTTGTCAACCGATCGTCCTTTGTACTTGAGGCACGCAGGGGACTTAGAGGACGCAAGAGGAACGTCATAGGCAATATGGTGGGGTTAAGCGGCAGCGCGCAAGCACTAAAAACCTATAGAGACACTCTACAACAGTCGTCTAATTAGAGAAGATGAGAAAGCGCACAACTAACAGTTCTATACTCTGCAAACATAACACAGCCGATGCGTTCCCCCCTCGCAAGGAAGTACTTACAAGGGCACTCACACGGTTGACAAGTTTTAACCAGTTATTATTTAAGTTGTTCTATCTTACTACACAAGTTATTAGTAATGAAACAACATGTGTAAGTTGTCTATGGTCGAGTCATACAGCTCCAAGTCGTCCATAACCGCGGACGCGGCTTATCGATAAAATTTAACCCTGCAGGGGTGCCCAAATGTGCCCACACGCACGATCAACCCACTTGCGATAGGTGGATATCACGACTCGCACTCTCCTTCACGACAACAATGTCCAGGAAGCCACCTAACCAAGTTGAACCCGTATCGAAGTCCGCCGTATCTCCGAAGCGGACTTAGCTATGTGTGTCAACGTGCTAGGTGGTTTAAACACACACTGGGGCGATAAACCACTTCGCAGATGCTCCACGACCTATACGTGCATACCAGAAACAAGGGATACAAGGCACCCAGGGGCTTTCCAAAGTAAATAAGTAACAAGCTGGCATGCATGCAAACAACAAATGGTAAAACATTGCAAACTAGTTGTGGCCACTGGACAAAGTCGTAGATTCGGCAAGGTGGTCAAGGGAGACCTGAAGCATACCCACGTGTGGTTAGAGCGCTCGGCCTCGGAACGGATAACAGGAACTCGGGTCCTAAGCTTTAAAGAAACACAAGTGAGCCGCCATAAAACGAGCAACTGACCCACCGATGTCTCCGCTAACAATTATTAACAAGTAACCATGATACTTCCAACATATATAACCATAAACCATGTGTCATGATTCCCCAACAGATAACCCGATAAGATAGCAGTAACGGTAACGAGATATAAACAGCACTAGCATGCACTACGACGCGCAAGGCAGACCCGATAACCAAACAACAGCTCTAGTAGGTTGGTGGTTGATGGTGGCAATATGGGCTACTGGATGTAACAAGTGGAAGGGACACGTGACAAGAACGCAACTTAAGGATAGCATTAGGGAGAAGGCAAAAATAAAATAGGTAAGCGACTTCTGCAGGGGCAGGAGTATAGGGGAAATGCTTGCCTGTTAAAGCTTGCCGAAGAACATCCGGAGAACTTGTCGTATCTCACAACACCACTTCGCGATCCTATCCGGGAAGAAGCAAATGCTGGAACACACAAAGTATGCAAGTTTTACTACTACGGATAAAGAAGATCCAAGATGATCGACATGATATGCATGACATGGCAACGATGGTCCGATGCACTTATCCAATTTAAGCGGAATCGGAATCCCGACATACAATAGTTAGGTTCGAGTTGTTTTTCTACCAAGCAATATTAAATGTTGCTTAGCATGGCATATATATGGCATGGGTGAGCTACTTCAATATTAAACGGAGGGGAAAACCAAATCGGTGTTCCGAAATACTCCGCATATATGTTAGGTGAACATGCACGACTATCAACGCGCGACATGATGCGAGATGCAAATAGATGAATGGATGGCATATTAATGTTCCTCATATTTTTCTGAACAATTTAGATATATAATTTGATGTATTTAGATTTATAAAATAAAAGCTTTAAAATAAACAAGATTCACAAGATAAAATAAAAGCTTGCAGGGCCGAGGACCATCTGGCTCCGGAGAACAAATGACAGCAGTAGTGGATAATTGGACGCAGCGTGGAGTGAACTCCGATTTGGTTCAGATGCTGCGATATTGAATGGTTTGTACTATTGACAGGGATACGTGTGGTTAATTAAACAAAAGATGCCTTGTTTGCTAATTTTTCTGAAACTGAAACAAAAGACAGGTACGAAGCTACAAACAGAGACAGAGAACATGGCCTTTTGCCTTGGAATTGATCGATGGATCAGTTGAAAAAAACAACACGAGGGACCCACTTGGGATAAGCTTCAGATTTTGGCTTGGGATAGTTGCAAAACGCTGTGAATAAACTAGCCAGTCAAACTAGGTAGCTAGCAAGTGGATTGATTCAAGCCTGGAGCAAGCTAGCTCACAGACAGGTGGATGGATGAATAGAAGCCGTGCAAAGTAGTTAAACTAGCTAGCAGGCTGCTCACAAGAATGGTAGGGATGCAGTGTATTCACCGCACTGCTGGCCGTTGTGATGAGGCCTGCAGGTGTTCTAAAAACTGAAACAGGAGACCGTATGCTGAAAATTTGAGAAAGACAGAAAAGAAAAGGATGGGCGTTTGTTTCTCCTGGGAATTCATACTGGGTTATGCTGGCAGGATCGATGGCTAGCAAGTGGAGCTTTTCAGTGATTTTTGTGAGTAATAGAGAGAGAACAGACAAGGTAAAGTGGCAGCCCAGTTATCAGAATTTTTAACTGACAAAAACAACATGTGTTAACTGAACCTGATACAACGAAAATAGAAGATGTGCGCCTCCACTGGGGGTTTGATCCTTGAACTGTAGGAATTGGACCAATAGCAGGATCATCTGGTGATATAAAACAAGAACATGCCCAACAGAAACATCTCCAGGCGTGAGGACGGAGAAGATACAGAACGCGCAGCTCGTGTTCCCGGCAGACATGACATCGGCCACGAGCATGACGCCAAATACTGGATGCAAATGAGCGAGATAGCAAGGGAAAAGGTTGTGGCGCTCACCCTGGTTGTTGCTCCAAGACAGAACGACACGGCGACGGCGGAGTCGAGGAAGAGGGCGGACTCGAGGAAGAGGTAGTAGAGGCGAGTGGTGACCATCGGTGTAGAAGAGGACGGTGACGGCGAGGTCCGTGATGTCGTCCAGGAGCAGCCTCCGCTCCTGACCTTCAGCGTACAGAACAAGAATACCATGGTGGCTCCATCCACGTGCTCGGCGCGGCGAACGGCGGCTCCAGGCGACGACGAGCTTGAGGATTTCCCGGCAATGGTTAACTGAATTTTTGACTGAATTTTCTCTGTATCCTTCCGTGGGAGAGGGAAAACTTAGTGGCGGCACGAGGAGGGGAAGATGGAAGAGGCTAGGATTTGTGCTGAATTTGGTGGGGAAGGAGGAGGGAAAGCACAGGAGCAGGTGGGATAAGGCGAAGCACGCTCCTCTCGTGCTCCTGTACAGCGAAGAAAACGAACAGGGGAGCAGGCTCTCGGTGTCGAACAAATAAGTGGCCGCTGGGCTAGGAAAAGGGTTAGGCTAGGTGGGCTTGGGTGGAGATTAAACGAAGAAACAAGGCAAGATATTGTGGCCCAATTCAGATTAAGAGGAGGCCAAAAGAAGGAAGCAGTCTAGCTTGAAAAGGAATTGCCCATCTAGTTTTTCTTCATCGAATCTGATTCTTGCAAAGGAAGATCAATAGGAGAGTGAAGAAGGAAGAGAGACATAGACGGAATGGGTCAGGCCCTTTTGCAAACATTTTCCAAACTTGAATTTGATTTGAAACCATTTCGCAAACATGTACAAAAAACTTGTATATGGTTTTCCTTGAAAAATAAGAAGAAAGATGGGATGGTTTTACTAAACCATATGAGAGGGAAAATAAAGAAAAATATGCATATAATTTTAGATTGATAAAACATGTGGATGGTATGATGCATGCATGATGATGCAAAAAAAGAAAAACTACAAGCAATTCTATTAGGGGTACTACCCGGACCGTTACAATCGACACCACTAACAAGGGATCGCGCCCGAGATCCCACGTCAACCTATGGGGGAGTTGGTTAAACTATCGGATCTTCAGGCGACGTGTCGATCTCCTCGACACCACTAACAAGAATTGTTGCTCCATGTAGAACGGTCGACACCACCAACAAGAAGTCGTGGTTCCGCTGTTGATGATACGCTTCCTTCGGGATCCTCCGAAGATCGGACCTAATAGGTGAGGGGCAAAGATCGTCCAACCCACGTCAAACCTAAGACTCGGAGAAACTCGGACAAGAGAGAAGACTCAAAACTCACATAGATAAGAGGAGAAAGAATATAGGTAAGGAGAAAAATCGAGCTAATCGGAACTATCCAACGAGTTTTAGAAACTAGTTTGGACTCTCTAAACTCAACGCCCGTTGGCAAGGTTATCCTAAAGGCTGGACTAGTGGGGTACCGTCAACTCGAGGCTCGATACCAACTTGTGACGCCCCAAAACCGGTACCATGAGGATCCCGACGAATCCGCGAAATCCGCACGATATCGATTTTAGGAGACGCACCACCAAGCGCCTTGTACATGCCGAAGCATGCACGCGATGCGAGTGGAATCAATCACGAGCGGTAACATTACAACAGGATTACAATAGAGCCCACAAGAAACGAGATATATTACAACAACGACTCCATCGAGTCAAGATACAAATAGATACAATACAAAGATCCAAATCATACGGAAGATCAAATACGTCCGAGTACGGACAAGATACAAATTGGACTAAGAGTCCCGAAGATAACCAGATGGCGTCCATAACCACGCCCGAGCCAAGCCGGAAGGGTAACCTTGCTAAGCGTCGTCTTCATCGAACATATCTTCATACATGTCGGTTATGTCCCGTAGAAGCTGACAATAAGTACGGGTTCGTACTTAACAAGACTTCAAGACGTATAAGCATTTGTCAACCAGTCGTCCTTTGTACTTGAGGCACGCAGGGGACTTAGAGGACGCAAGAGGAAAGTCATAGGAAATATGGTGGGGTTAAGCGGCAGCGCGCAAGCACTAAAAACCTATAGAGACACTCTACAACAGTCGTCTAATTAGAGAAGATGAGAAAGCGCACAACTAACAGTTCCATACTCTACAAACATAACACAGCCGATGCGTTTCCCCCTCGCAAGGAAGTACTTACAAGGGCACTCACACGGTTGACAAGTTTTAACCAGTTATTATTTAAGTTGTTCTATCTTACTACACAAGTTATTAGTAATGAAACAACATGTGTAAGTTGTCTATGGTCGAGTCATACAGCTCCAAGTCGTCCATAACCGCGGACGCGGCTTATCGATAAGATTTAACCTCACGGGGGTGCCCAAATGTGCCCGCACGCACGATCAACCCACTTGCGACGAGGTGGATATCACGACTCGCACTCTCCTTCACGACAACAATGTCCGGGAAGCCACCTAACCAAGTTGAACCCGTATCGAAGTCCGCCGTATCTCCGAAGCGGACTTAGCTATGTGTGTCAACGTGCTAGGTGGTTTAAACACACTATCGGGCGATAAACCACTTCGCAGAGGCTCCACGACCTATACGTGCATACCGGAAACAAGGGATACAAGGCACCCGGGGGCTTCCCAAAGTAAATAAGTAACAAGTCGGCATGCACGCAAACAACAAATGGTAAAACATTGCAAACTAGTTGTGGCCACTCTGGACAAAGCTATAGATTCGGCGAGTGGTCAAGGGGAGACCCGAAGCATACCCACGTGTGGTTAGAGCGCTCGGTCTCGGAACGAGATAACGAGAACTCGGGTCCTAAGCTTTAAAGAAACACAAGTGAGCCGCCATAAAACGAGCAAGCGACCCACCGATGTCTCCGCTAACAATTATTAACAAGTAACCATGATACTTCCAACGAGATATAACCATAAACCATGTGTCATGATTCCCCAACGAGATAACCCGATAAGATAGCGATACTTGATAACGAGATATAAACATCACTAGCATGCACTACGACTCGCAAGGCAGACCCGATAACCAAACAACAGCTGTAGTAGGTTGGTGGTTGGTGGTGGCAATATGGGCTGCTGGAGGTAACAAGTGGAAGGGACACGTGACAAGAACGCAACTTAAGGATAGCATGAGGGAGAAGGCAAAAATAAAATAGGTAAGCGACTTCTGCAGGGGCAGGAGTATAGGGAAAATGCTTGCCTGTTAAAGCTTGCCGAAGAACATCCGGAGAACTTGTCGTATCTCACAACACCACTTCGCGATCCTATCCAGGAAGAAGCAAATCTTGGAACACACAAAGTATGCAAGTTTTACTACTACGGATAAAGAAGATCCGGCATGATCGACATGATATGCATGACATGGCAACGATGGTCCGATGCACTTATCCAATTTAAGCGGAATCGGAATCCCGACATACAATAGTTAGGTTCGAGTTGTTTTTCTACGGCAATATTAAATGTTGCTTAGCATGGCATAACATGGCAGGGGTGAGCTACTTCAATATTAAACGGAGCGGGGAAAACCAAATCGGTGTTCGAAATACTCCGCATATATGTTAGGTGAACATGCACGACTATCAACGCGACATGATGCGAGATGCAAATAGATGAATGGATGGCATATTAATGTTCCTCATATTTTTCTGAACAATTTAGATATATAATTTGCTGTATTTAGATTTATAAAATAAAAGCTTTAAAATAAACAAGATTCACAAGATAAAATAAAAACTTGCAGGGCCGAGGACCATCTGGCTCCGGAGAACAAATGACAGCAGTAGTGGATAATTGGACGCAGCGTGGAGTGAACTCCGATTTGGTTCAGATGCTGCGATATTGAATGGTTTGTACTATTGACAGGGATACGTGTGGTTAATTAAACAAAAGATGCCTTGTTTGCTAGTTTTTCTGAAACTGAAACAAAAGACAGGTACGAAGCTACAAACAGAGACAGAGAACATGGCCTTTTGCCTTGGAATTGATCGATGGATCAGTTGAAAAAAACAACACGAGGGACCCACTTGGGATAAGCTTCAGATTTTGGCTTGGGATAGTTGCAAAACGCTGTGAATAAACTAGCCAGTCAAACTAGGTAGCTAGCAAGTGGATTGATTCAAGCCTGGAGCAAGCTAGCTCACAGACAGGTGGATGGATGAATAGAAGCCGTGCAAAGTAGTTAAACTAGCTAGCAGGCTGCTCACAAGAATGGTAGGGATGCAGTGTATTCACCGCACTGCTGGCCGTTGTGATGAGGCCTGCAGGTGTTCTGAAAACTGATACAGGAGACCGTATGCTGAAAATTTGAGAAAGATAGAAAAGAAAAGGATGGGCGTTTGTTTCTCCTGGGAATTCATATTGGGTTATGCTGGCAGGATCGATGGCTAGCAAGTGGAGCTTTTCAGTGATTTTTGTGAGTAGTAGAGAGAGAACAGGCAAGGTAAAGTGGCAGCCCAGTTATCAGAATTTTTAACTGACAAAAACAACATGTGTTAACTGAACCTGATACAACGAAAATAGAAGATGTGCGTCTCCACTGGGGGTTTGATCCTTGAACTGTAGGAATTGGACCAATAGCAGGATCATCTGGTGATATAAAACAAGAACATGCCCAACAGAAACATCTCCAGGCGTGAGGACGGGGAGAAGATACAGAACGCGCAGCTCGTGTTCCCGGCAGACATGACATCGGCCACGAGCATGACGCCAAATACTGGATGCAAACGAGCGAGATAGCAAGGGAAAAGGTTGTGGCGCTCACCCTGGTTGTTGCTCCAAGACAGAACGACACGGAGACGGCGGAGTCGAGGAAGAGGGCGGACTCGAGGAAGAGGTAGTAGAGGCGAGTGGTGACCATCGGTGTAGAAGAGGACGGTGACGGCGAGGTCCGTGATGTCGTCCAGGAGCAGCCTCCGCTCCTGACCTTCAGCGTACAGAACAAGAATACCATGGTGGCTCCATCCACGTGCTCGGCGCGGCGAACGGCGGCTCCAGGCGACGACGAGCTTGAGGATTTCCCGGCAATGGTTAACTGAATTTTTGACTGAATTTTCTCTGTATCCTTCCGTGGGAGAGGGAAAACTTAGTGGCGGCACGAGGAGGGGAAGATGGAAGAGGCTAGGATTTGTGCTGAATTTGGTGGGGAAGGAGGAGGGGAAAGCACAGGAGCAGGTGGGATAAGGCGAAGCACGCTCCTCTCGTGCTCCTGTACAGCGAAGAAAACGAACAGGGGAGCAGGCTCTCGGTGTCGAACAAATAAGTGGCCGCTGGGCTAGGAAAAGGGTTAGGCTAGGTGGGCTTGGGTGGAGATTAAACGAAGAAACAAGGCAAGATATTGTGGCCCAATTCAGATTAAGAGGAGGCCAAAAGAAGGAAGCAGTCTAGCTTGAAAAGGAATTGCCCATCTAGTTTTTCTTCATCGAATCTGATTCTTGCAAAGGAAGATCAATAGGAGAGTGAAGAAGGAAGAGAGACATAGACGGAATGGGTCAGGCCCTTTTGCAAACATTTTCCAAACTTGAATTTGATTTGAAACCATTTCGCAAACATGTACAAAAAACTTGTATATGGTTTTCCTTGAAAAATAAGAAGAAAGATGGGATGGTTTTACTAAACCATATGAGAGGGAAAATAAAGAAAAATATGCATGTAATTTTAGATTGATAAAACATGTGGATGGTATGATGCATGCATGATGATGCAAAAAAAAGAAAAAACAACAAGCAATTCTATTAGGGGTACTACCCTGGACCGTTACACCTTTAAACCTTCAAAATTACCACATGTTTTGTGTTTTGTTTTAGCTCATGAGGGAGTATTGAGTGCTTTATTTTCCTTTCATGACTTCATACCGCGACTAGCATGCATAATGTGCTGGTCCATAATATTGCAAAAAGAGCAAGACGCTGGGTGCCCATCCCAAACAAAATATAAAATAAATAAATAAACAAACACTGCTCCGCATATTATGTACTGGAGAGATCCTAAATAATGGTGTGCATTGGAGAACTACATGGGAGCCGCTCTTGAGGTCACTATATGAAGGGATGATAATTAATGCCAGTCGTTGACATAGACATGCATACCTCTCAAAAAATATATTTTCAACACTCATATTGTATTTGAAATGAAAAGCTCTAACACATGAGTAATCTTGCTTCCCTCTGTGTAGGGCCAATATTATACTTTTATGTTGAGTCACCATCCTTTCTTCGAGCACTTTCTCGAAAGCATAGCTGTCATTCTTAGTTTAATGTGCTTGTCCCAGAATAAGATTAATTGTGGTATAACTGTGATGCTTGAATCTTTCGTTATTTTCACTTCTAGTCTTCTCTTGAACTTCAGAGGTGCGCTGACATTTATGTTTTGCTCCACAAATAAGGGCAAGCGAGATACCACTTTATCATATCATGTTATGAACATTGCAATCCTGCAGATACTTATGTTTCATGTTGCTTATTATTGTGTTGGTATCTTTTCATAGCTTGCATAATTATTGAGTAGCCTTAGTTGCATGCTTCTTATTATGAATTGTCTAAGTATTTGATCATGTAATGAGAATATATACATCATATGAAGCAAATAGGTTAGTGAAAGTTTCTTTTATCGCACTCAGTTGTCACTGAATTGCTTGAAGACAAGCAATAAGCTAAGCTTGGGGGGAGTTGATACGTCCAAAACGTATCTTCTTTCCCGAACACTTTTGTTGTTGTTTGCCCTCTATCTTGTGTGTTTTGAATGCAACTAACACGGAATGCCGCTATTTTCAGTAGAATTGCTCTAGTGTCTCGTTTTTGTGCAGAAATCCAACTTTCAAGAAAATTCCCGAAAAATATCGCAAAATCCATATTTCACCCGAAGACTCCCGGAGCCAGAAGACGAGACGGAGGGGGCCATGAGGGGCCCACACCCCTAGGTGCGGGCCAGGCTTGGCCGCGCCTAGGGGTGGTCTGGACGCCTCGGCCACCCCCTCGACCTCTCCTTCGCACTATAAAGCTCCTGACCTGAAAATATCGGAGGGTTCGACGTTTTTCCCGAAAGAGTTTCGCTGCTCCGCCGCCACCAGAAACCCAAATCCGGGACCAGAAACTCCGTTCTGGCACCCTGTCGGGACGGGGAATTGGAGGAGATCATCGCCATCGCCATCACCGACGCCTCTCCATCAACCATCCATGATTCTCCCATCCATGTGTGAGTAATTCCCCGCCGTAGGCTGTAGGGGATGGTAGAGATTGTCCGTGTAATAGCTATAAGATTGTTATGGGCATAGTGCCTAGTATCCATTGTTAGTATTTTTCACATTGTTGGAACTTGCTATGCTTAATGCTTGTCACTTTGGGCCCGAGTGCCATGATCTCAAATCTGAACATGTTATTGATTCATGATGATAATTATTGTTTTTGATTATATCTGCAAGTTGTATACACATATTGTTGTCCGGAACCCGAGGCCCCAAAGTGACAGAAATTGGGATAACCGGAGGGGATTACTATGATGTGAGGATCATGTGTGTTCACGGAGTGTTAATGCTTTGCTCCGATACTCTATTAAAAGGAGTACCTTAATTACCAGTAGTTTTCCTTGAGGCCCCGCTGCAACGGGTTGGTAGGACAAAAGATGTCGTGCAAGTTTCTCATTGCGAGCACGCACGACTAAATAGGAACACACGCATATGGTTATATTATACTAGGATATTTTTATCATTATTACTCTTGCAATGCCTATGTCTTGCTATTATATGAACTATCTCATTCATGCAGCGCCCGTTCATCCATCCCTGTACCTACAGTATTTTAATCATGTTGTCTACTGTAATCATCGTACTGCTGTTTTTATTTCATTACTGATGTTACTTCACTACTACCACTGCTATAAAACTGTTACTACTGATAAACTGTTGCGAGCAAGTCTGTTTTTAGGTGCAGGTGAATTGACAACTCATCTGTTAAAGCTTATTAATATTCTTTGGCTTCCCTTGTGTCGAATCAATATATTTGGGTTCTACTTCCCTCGAAGACTGTTGCGATCCCCTATACTTGTGGGTCATCAGATTCCTATATGCAGCGAGCAAAAAAGTATTGGATCAAGGATGGAGATAGAAACACAAGCTTCTGTCACCGTGCCACTGTCAAGAGGAGAAGAATAAATACCATTCTCTCTATGAGAGATAAAAATAATGTTCTGCATTACATGCCTGACAAAATTAGCAATACCTTTTTTTTACTATTTTCGGTCCATTTTTGCTTCTACTCAAATTAATAATAGCTGGCCTTACTTGAACACCCAACTTCCAGACAATGCAGGTGATTATACTTACTCACTACCGGATGAAAAGGAAGTGTCAGACACCCATAAAATAAATGAAGAGGAATGCTTCCCCAGGATCAGAAGGCTTTAACATGGAATTCTATATTGCTACCTGGGATTGGATAGGTATGGATGTTGTGCAACTGGTCAGGAAATTCTTCATTAAAGATATTATGCCAAATCATATCAGCGATACTCATATCGCTTTAATTCCCAAAAAGGCTTGTTCCTTTAATTCCAACGGATTATAGACCAATTAGTCTGTGCAATGTCATCTATAAAATCGTTGCTAAATGTATCGCCAATAGACTAAAATCTCATTTGCCAGACTACATTCACCCTTCTCAACAATCTTTCATCGAAGGAAGATGTATAAGTAATAGCGTTATTATTGCTCAAGAAATAACCCGCTCTTTGGCTTTAAACTCCTGGAAACAAAGTGCTTTCATGCTTAAGATAGATTTAGCCAAAGATTTTGATTGAGTAGAGTGGAATTTTATTGTTCAGGATCTCGCACGCAAAGGGCTGCATGGTCATTTCATCAACCTTATCCATGCTTGTGTTTCCTCTCCGACTTTCGCTGTCATCATAAATGGCCAACCGTTTGCAAGATTCCAAGGAAACAGAGGTATCCGGCAAGGATGTCCTTTGTCCCCTTACCTTTTTTGTTTTGGACATAAATGAATTGTCGATAGATCTCCAAGAAGCCATGTCCACTAACTGTTTTACAGGGATCATGCTAGGGCCATACTGTCCTCCGATCCACTCTCTTCTTTTTGTAGATGATCTCTTAGTGTGCGGACAAGCCATAGAGCAAGAGACGAACATAATGAAGTAAATCATTCAGGTTTTTTGTGGCAGATCAGGGCAAATTCCAAACTAGGCAAAATCTGGTATCATTTTTAGTAAGCATGTGTGTTCAAGCATGATTAACTTGATAAAGAAAATTTTTCCTATCCCTGACATTGATAATAATTTTATTCATCTTGGACAACCGCTGATTATTCCTGGAAAATATGAATCAACTGCCTACAATTTTTTGATTGACAAATTTAGATCTAAACTCTCTACTTATAAGGCTGATCAGCTCTCTCATGCGGCTAGGCTTGAACTAATAAAATAAATTTTATCTTCCATCCATGTTTATTACATGTCCAACATACAGTTCACAAAAAAATTATTGCTATCATTAGGAATTTCTGGTGGACATATATAAGGATTCAAACTTGAAAAGCTTGTGCCTCCGAGTCTGGAAAGACATATGTGCTCCAAATAAAGAAGGAGGACTAGGTATAAGGAACTTGCAAGCTGTAAATCAAGGTCTAATCCTTATAGCAGCTTGGAGAATTGCTGACCAACCTGACAGTTTTCTTCATGCAACCTTAAAATCCAATTACTTTCCTGGTTCATCGATTTGGCACCCAAAATTGAATGCTCCAAAATCCGCCTTTTGGGCCTCCATTCTAAAGATTCTCCCCATCCTTAAGGCACATTCTTTCTACCAAATTTCAGTGGGCTGCCTTTCAGTCTGGAGCACACCCTGGTGTGATGGCTCAGCTCAAATTTATGAATCTTTGATTATTCAATTTGACAATTTCACTTATCCAGCCCAAGTAAAGGATCTCTAGATGCCAGGACAACAAGCTTGGAATTCCCAATTAATCGATCAACCTTTTCAAAATCCTCTTGCTAACAATATTAAAAGAACTCCCATTATTTGCTCACAAGACAATGATATTCTACGTTGGAGACTAACACCTTCAGGTAAATGTAACTCCAAAAGTGCCTATAGGGCTTGCCTAAATGTTTTGCACGAGCATGGATAACCAAGACCAATGCAAGTAACCCCTACAACCATTCAACTCCTAAATCAGATTTGGAAGAACAAGAAGGTAACTCTGAGAGTGCAGACTTTTGGTTGGCGTCTCATAAGAAAAGCTATGCCAACAAGAGCTCGGGCAGGTAAGGATAGCAAGCACATTTCCAAATTTTGCTATAGATGTGGGTTACAAGAAGATGATACACACTTGTTCTTTCTCTGTGCTTTTGCAAGAGCTTCTTGGTTCAGCCATCCATGTTATATAAAAAATTGATCAAATTGTAGCAAACCATAACAATATGACTTAGATTCTATTACACATCTTGAGTATGACTCACCCCTATGCTTCCATTGAGAATGTCCTCACCTTTATGTGGTGTCTATGGAAGGCATGAAATGATTACCTCTTTAACAGAAAAGACACCAATCCCAAACAGATATATGATAAGGCAAATGCTATTCACAACAATATGGAACTTCTAAATATTTTGCAAGAATAAAATAACGGGGACAATTCTGAAAGAATAGAACAAGATGACAAGAGCAAAGATAATTTGGCAAATCATGTACAAACACAAAATCATAGTCAGGTGCAACCAATTTTTCACGGTCAGGGGGAAACAATCATATATGATTTCCTGATCCAAGGAAGCAAGATTTTCTCTGATGATGTCTGGAAGACAAAAAAAAGTTCCAAGATCCCAAGGAAGAACCCTTACAGGTCTCGGAGTCTACTGCCAAATCAATCAGAACAACACCAATGCAACAACCCTAATCCAAGCTTCGGCAACCATTGCTCCTTCACCGTTACATGCGGAAGCATGTGCTCTTCGGCTTGCAGCTCAATTGGTAGAGAAGCTTCATATCCAGCAGGTCACTTTTCTGACGGACAATCTTACACTTGTCAGAGGTGCATCTTCTCAAAAATTTCGGATGCCCAAATGCCTTGGGAGCTTAGGGAGCAGATTGCGCAGTACAAAAGAGCATCAAAAAAACGAGACCATGGGGACTAGCACCGAGGGCATATTCTTATAGAAGAGGCTAAATGAGCTGTAAATCCGCGTCCGAGGAGATTTGAACCCGGGTTGCAGGGTAGCCACCAACTCGAGCTAACCATCTGACCCTCGGGTTATTCTCACACAAAAGAGCATCAAGAAGCATACAATCAAGCATATTCCATGTTAAGAGGGAGATAAATGGTGTAGCCCATAACTGTGCACAACATGCAATTACACAATCTCAATCTTTGCCTATCTTTATTTTTCAGCTCATTCGATATGATTGTCCCTTTGCTTTAGCCTTTCACAGCCTTGATTTTGAAGGGATTGCAATCCATGCTGTAAACTGCTTGTAAACTGAAAGTGAGCTGAATGAAATTTGGCGTCTCCGACGCCACCCTTTGTTCAATTTTTTTTAGTATGATTACAAGTTTTGTCTATTAATTTTTTTGTTTATATTGTCGTGGAGCTTCATACGGAGTAGAAAGAAAACGATTTAGCAGCGAGCGACGTGACCTGGTATATTCCTGTGGAAGTGGAACCACTAGTGGAACACTCGCCTCTTATCCCTCCAAACTCGGGGAGAGAAAATCAAACGCGAGGAATTATCGAATAAATATCCCGAGAAAGAGAAAAAATCACACCACTAGTATGGCGTTGCTGAGCCCGCGTGTGCCGCGGCTGCCGCTCGCCTCCCACTCCGCCGGCGCTCTCCGGTGCTGTGGCCGGGCTGCCGCGTCCGCTGCGCGGTGCCAAGCGACAGCGGCGGGCAGCGTGGCGGCGGGCTCTCAGTCCTCGTCGGGGCTGGAGGCCATCCGGTGGGGAAGCGCCAAGCTGCAGGGCGCCCGCGAGGAGATGGAGGACGAGGTCGTCCTCCGTCCCGAATCCCTCCTCCACGGCTTCTCCTTCGCCGCGGTCCTCGACGGCCACGCCGGGTTCTCCACCGTCCAGTTCCTCAGGCACGCACGCGCCGATCACCTCCTTCTTTGCGCTGCAATTTCCCACGCTTCACGGCCACTTGACCCTGAATTTTCTTGGTGCTGCAGGGACGAGTTGTACAAGGAATGCGCCGCCGCGTTGGATGGTGGCGCGGTGCTTAATACCAAGAATCTTGAAGTCATCACGGAATCCATCAGGCGTGCCTTTGCCACTGTGGACGCCAACCTCTCCACCTGGTTAGGATAGGATTTCGTTTACCCCATTTAATTGAGACAATCCCAACTTCCCAGCATGCCACATGCTCAATTCAAACAGGCTTAATTATTGCCTAAGTACATACCACTCGATAATAGTTCTATGCTTTAAAAAAATGTTTTGAGTTCCCTTCATGCCATCCCATGAATTTCTTCCATTATGTATGAAAAGATCATTTTGACCAGTCCACTATGGCCGAGACTTTTAGAGATTCCCACTTCCCAGCATGCCACATGCTCAATTCACTATACTACCAAGTAGGAGTATGACAAAAAGGGGCTTATTGCCTAGATACCACTGGATAATACTCTAGCTCTACGCGTAAAAAATGTTTTGAGTCTCCTTCATGCCATTCTATAAATTGCATGTCAGTGCAGGCTCTATTATGTATGAAAAGATCATTTTGCTCCTGTATTGCACATTATAATGCGGTATACACTAATTCTCTATACGCCACTTGCACATGCTATGCCATGTTTGTTCTTACCGGATTTGTTTTCATTCTTTGAGCAATGATTTTTCGCCGAAGGTATTTTTCTATATTATCGGGAAAGAGACATATTTTATGTTGCTTAACGGAGGTTTTCTATCGAGAGTTTAACACAATGACATTGAAGGGGTTCAAAGCCGTTAACCAGTGGCATGTAGGGAATACGTTATTTGTCTGTGGTATAGAGGGTATTGAGCTACTTATCAGTGGCATGTAGGGATTTCTCTCATTTCTTACTCACTGCTTATACTAGCTATGAATGCTTTGAGTTTTGACAGCTTACGTGCTGTGTTGTTGCTTCTTCACAGGCTTGAGCAAATGGACAAGGAAGACGACTCTGGCGCCACAGCCACGGCCTTGTTTCTGAGGAACGATGTCCTTGTTGTCTCACACATTGGCGACTCCTGCTTGGTAGTAGCACTTCCTCCTCCCTCTACCTATTTATCATCTTGTTATCAGGTTTAGCGCCGTTACATTGAAACTGAACTCTAGATTGATGGTTAAGTGTGTGGATTTTTTCTTGGTGATGATAAGATGGTCGATGATATTGATTAGCAGGTCGTATCCCGTGGCGGAAGACCTCAATCTCTGACAAACTTTCACCGTCCATATGGCAACAACAAAACATCCCTTGAAGAGGTCAAGCGGATTAGAGCAGCAGGTGGATGGGTGTGTTTTCTCTTCCATGATTCCACTGAATTTCCTCACTTGGACTACTGTTTTTATTGTTACATAGTGGAAGCTCAAGTCTCCCATCCTCTGTTGAACTACTGTTTTTGTATCTTCAGAAGTACCACAGCTGTTAATATGGGCCACTTACCATGACATTTCTTAGATCTTTGCTCTCATATGCAAATAAACATGTTTATTTTTTCATATAAATTGCGATCTGTTTTCCAAATATGGGTAACAATCAACACAGATGTCATACGGAAAATCTAGCACATCTAGGAACCTCTTGCATTTGGTTGGCAGCTGCATGTTTGCGGTTTGGTAGTACACTACAAACTTGAGGTACTTTATCAAGAAGGTTTTTTTTTCTCCATAAAAGCCATTGTGAAGAAGTTATGTCTACGATAGATGGACCACACGGCTAACAAATCCTAGTTCCCACTGGTTTGGTCACCGGCAAATCATGTCATTGTATGACAGCATGCTTTCTTTTATAAAATTCTACTTCTTCCATTGGATACAACTTGCCTATGCGTGTCCTTGATATTCCAACAAAAATAGTGATATAATTTGGCCCCTCTTGTAAATGCTTGTGTATTATTTGATTTATTTGGTGCCCCTTATATCTATTCCGTATGTACGGCACAGAGTGCCTTCACGTTCTAAGTTAATGATTATTGATTAAGTCCCACTGTTTCTGTAAGAAACTCGCCATGTTTTTCATTTGCGTCCCATAAAATAGTTAGGTTTATGTAGGATACTTTGTTTCGTGTCATAACCTGAGCTCTGTCTGTTCAATGCCTGATGACCATATTGGTCTCACTCCTGTGGTGAGTCTTGTTTTAACAATTTGAACATTACTTTTGTAGATTCTCGATGGACGCATATGTGGAGACATTTCGGTATCTCGAGCTTTTGGAGACATAAGATTTAAGACACGGAAGAATGAGTTCGTCTTTGTACTCCCTGCTCCCTACACACATTAAAGAATCCTTTGGTAATTATTCCCTATAATGCTCTACTATACTTAAAATCTCATGGTGTTATGCAGGATGCTGGTAAAAGGAGTTAAAGAAGGAAGATGGACTGAAAAATTCATTTCAAGGTAAAGCGCCCAATACATCTGTGCTTTATTTTATTTTCATAGCTGCATGTGATTTCACTTCTTTGTTTTTTGTATCTCAAGATATGTCTGAACTCTCAAAAGAACCAAGTCAGGCTTTTCTAAATAAAAAATGAGGTCATTTGTGTTACTTTTGTTTCTGAAAAGGAGGCATGCCCCTGGCCTCTGCATCGATTGATGCACGCAGACTTTTTATTGTGAAGTTTGTAGGTCAGTTGTGTTCGGTGTGTTTTCCTCTTCAGTTAACTGCGAACAACTCTTTTGAGCAGAATATGTGTGCAAAACCTCAGAACTATGCTTGCTAGTGGTTGTTAATTAGCAGTTTAATCCTTAGCTATATAGCACTGCTACTTTCCGATGACCTTCCATTTTTCATCCACTGTTGACAATTATAACTGTGCTCCCTTTTTATTGTTTCCTGGTGAATGAAATGTAGTCTTTCCTTTATTTGGGTGATTTAATCAGATTGGTTTTTTGCTTCTATCATGAATATGTAATGGCTCATTCTTCACAGTCCGTTGCTTGTGGTAATTACCTAATTATGCTAAGTACCCTTGCTTGAGATCTTATAATAGTTCATTGTTTGTCGGACCAAAAATGATTGGTTGTACTAGGGAAAGTAAGCTTTATGCTGAAACATATTTATTTGCATCTGATAAAATATTTTATTTGCACCTGCAGTTCTTGTTGTAATTGGAATGGTCATCTCATGATCACCACATATTAGATCAGTGATTTTCTGCAAAAAGAATATTAGATCAGGGATTTGAATATCCTAAATTGTATACTCTCAGTAATTATCTTCTTATTACCATGCATTTAATGCTTATCCAATTTCCATGCATGTCTTTTAGTTGCTACTGCTGCTGCTGTACAGTATGAGATGTCTTGTATGATAAGTAATTGACACGCCCAATTGTCTAACTTCATATTCTTCAAAAGAATTAGATAGATAACAACACTATGTTTGATGACAAATAATATAGTTTCAAAACGTAAGTCTTGCCATGAAATGTCATGTCGCCGAAGATGATACTACTGTGGGTTACATCACTATTGGTACATGATAATATGATAGGCATGTTTTTTAATTATCCAATCTCTTATGTACAGAATAAAATTTAAAGGGGATCTAATAATCTCTTCACCTGATGTATCTCTGGTGGAGCTTGGACCGGATGTGGAATTTGTTTTGGTAGCAACTGATGGCCTTTGGGATTACATTAAAAGGTAAATCCACGATTTTTTTGGTCTTCATGTTTTAGTTGTACAACCTTAAGTTGGTCATGTTTTCCATCTCGCATGACACTTCAGCTATCTGCTCAACATTGTGACATTTATAGCTAACTGTATTGTGCAGCACTGAAGCAGTAGCTTTTGTCAGAGATCAACTCCGTCAACATGGAGATGTCCAGGTATGCAGTCTATATCTGCTTAAATAAATGACACTCACTATGTGCCTCTTACACTCCTCTTACAGTACATTTTGTATGCTTGCTTATTTCGCATTTGGTTGTGTAGAGGGCCTGTGAGGCGCTTGGGGAGAAAGCTCTGGTATTGTTGTTTGCCACCTTTATATCTTCCGATCCACCTTTATATTTAGTGTTCATTAAACCTTATTACAATAAAATATGTTATAATTTCCTTTCTATTATTTCGATTGCAGGATCAACGGTCACAAGACAACATTAGCATAGTCATAGCTGACTTGGGGTACTGATTCTCAAACTTTTGGTCTGGAGTTTGTTATGAACTGTGTTGCAGCTTACTGTGCATGAATGATATGCCTGGTGTAGAAATTGGAGGAAAAAACGATACCACCTAGGAGCTTACTGGCTTAGCATAGATGCTGGGCCAGACAGCTTGGGTTCGATCCTAACTTTAAGGGAAAATTTGCTACATGACACCATTATTTTCCGGCGTTTGCTGAAACACACCGCCCGATTGTGTCTTTGCCAGGTACCATTACAATTCTGTGGCACATTTGCCAGAACACACCACCAGCCTAAAAACGGAAAGTTTTGCACTTTTGCCTGTGATGACTGGTTTTGAAGACAAAGTGCAAAGCTTTCCCTTTTTAGCCAGGTGGTGTGTTCTGGCAAATGTGCCACAAAATTGTAATGGTACCTGGCAAAGACACAATCGAGCAGTGTGTTTCAGCAAACGCCAAAAAATAACGGTGTCCTGTGGCAAATTTTCCCTAACTTTAATGTGCAGTTAGTCCTAGGAATCACATATATAATTGCAAAAAAGGACCTTAATCAGAGGTCTGCATTTACCAGTTCTTCGACCGCGTTATTACATCGTGTGCATTTTGGTCAGGAAAAAAATTGCTTCATGATGCAGAGGCAGGAAGATGTTTTTTCCTTCATCTGTAGGAAGAAAAGGATTATGCCCATTTTGTACTTTGTGGTCTTTCATGCCTAGTTCATCATGTCGTCCATTACACTTATATTCCTAATTTGTACCTTTTATCCTGGCAGAAGGACAAACTGGAAGGAGTTGCCCGTTCCAAGGCCAAACGTGTTCTTGGAGCTAAGTCAAGCAGTTGCGACTGTAGGGGCTGTGTCAGTAGGAATCTGGATTTCATCACTTCTTACCCTGCAATAGGCCTAGTTCAGTTCAGATTTGTACAGTGCGTATAGCATTACTCCTGCTCCAGCTGCAAATATGTATGGGCTCATAGGGATAATTTATAGGATAATTAAACTGTTCAACAGTATCTGGACTGAAAAGAAGAAAAAATGTATGTTTCTGCAACTGCTGTCTGATAACTGAGTTCATTAAGGACCTGGGACTGATAAGTCTGATTTTTTTTCCGCAACTGCTTCGTTCAGGGATAAAAAAACTTAAATTTAACAAGCCAACCCAGAAACATTTTGTCATATTGCTGAAGGGAAATTCATGTTAAAATGCCATTTTAACAGAACTTATAACCGATGGTGGTAACATCTTAATCATCTGTTTTTTTCATTTTAATGTATTTTAGAAGTCACTAATATCCGATGGGGAAAATACCAACAGTCTCTTTCATAAAAATTAAAAAAAAAATTAGAAATCTAATGCATTTTAGCATGTTGGGCGAAACAAATTGATAAAAGAATGCAGTATTAGAGTTTACATCAACCATATTATATCCTTTGATTTAGGAAAGTTAATTTAAGCTTTAAAGGTTTTGTTATGGTAAATAATTTAGCTGGAGAAATGTAGACGGTTGATACTTTAACTAATTGTGTACTATTGCTTTGTCCTTAAATAATTGTTATGATAAGGATGGTTTAAATTTTGACGAGCAATTGGCGAAATATATGTTTTGAGATTGTATACCCTTAGTTTGGTATATATTGTTGGCCAAAGTATATGTGTTTTTGTACCCACATCCACAATTGTGTGTTTCACTTTATGTGTCCACATAATTGACGATGGAAACGTGACATAATTCGTGGTATCAATAATATCTCAAAGATTGTTCTACCACCAATCTCGTCTTAAGATATGCAATACTAAATTCAAATTACATTTAAGTTTACATGAATTATACTATGGTCTTTGAATTATGAAAATCACAATTGATCTTTAGCTGTTGTAAAAGGTATGGGAGTCACTCTAAAGCTAACTTGGAATTCTAGTCATCTTATTGTATTATTGATTGATCCCTAAATGTGTGATGCATATAGTACTTCTTTTAACGAATACCTAGCTAGTTTTGCTGTTGGTATCTTTTGAAGTATTTGCTTTCGTAGGCTTTCTTTGTTCGTACCATACTAGGCATTCTTTTTTAGCGGCCGAATTTAATGTACCGCTAATATATCTGATGATGTAAACAACCCCTTCCATTTCAGTTTCCTAGGCTCATCTATAAGGCTGCTCATAGTGGGAGTAACATAGGTAGTAACATCACACACCCCAAAGCATTTTGGTGACATGGCATGTCAATAAATGAAGAAAGAGAGTGGGGTGATAACTAGCTATGTTACCATAACATCACACTTCTCAAGATAAGATGAGTCTACAATCGAATAAATATGGCATGCATGACACCACATATACTATGTAACTACCCACTATGAAGGTAGTACCATAGGGTAGTAACATACACCATGTCACTACTCTATGTTACTCCCCACTATGACTAGTCTAAACGTAGATTTTTTCGACCATATCCCTTCTGCATTGAAACCTAGGCTTACATTACTAGTATCATGCATCCTAGACCCACATAAATATTTATGTAGAAACTAATTAATTAAGAAAAAAGATCAGAGTATCATAAGTGGATTCTATATCATAGCGCACATTAGTAGAAAATTTAATGTCAAGTAATTGTTGTATACAATTTTGTATTGAGATTTTACAAATCAATAAATTTACTAGGACTATACTACTACTCTATGATATCATGCATTATCGAGATAATATTATATATAAGTATCATATGGAAGATACTATTATATAATATTACCCACCATGGATAGCTTTAGTTATGGGTGACAAGTTCAATAGTAGAGTCAGCTGCTGGCTATAAGCCAAATGACATGTCATCTATAGTCAACTTCGACCATGCACTATGTACGAGGAAAGTGATTCCTAACCTTCTCTCTCCTCCTCTTGAACCGGTTTAATACATAGCAAGACATCGGTTCCTAAAACCTGACACAAGAAGCGGTTCGCTTCTTAGTACATGCAATTGTGGGACCTAGCTGTAAAATTGTGAGGGAAAAGGAAGATGCATGCATGCAGGAGATGTGAATAGAGGGTCCCACCACCGGTTCCATACATAGCAACTCAACTTGAACGGTTCCTAGTTCTGACACAATTTTCTTTGACCGAACACACATAGTACATGGTCTTAGAGCCAACATGTACAATAGTGAGTAATAAAATTGTACTACTTCACCAAAGCAAACTCCTTGCAAATCTGTTTTTGCCGGGCACAATAGACATATCTGCTAAGTCACAACATAAGGAATTAATGCATGGCTCACCTTTCATTCTCACAAAGTGGCTAGAAGCACATGCTAGAGCTGGCTCTCGTATAAGTGCCCACTTCTCTCACATTCTCTCTCATCCAACTAATCAGTAATATATTATTTTAATCATTATAGTTAACTAATTTGAACTTATTGTACTTGCAATTTAGGGGGACATGCATGGCAATCATCGTGCATGCAATTCTCTAGCTGAGTTTGGTGGTCAATTGGACATGCAAGAGAGAGAGGGAGCTCAAATACTACCCCTCCGACTGTTCATATGAATAAAGAGCACACACATTTTAAAACAAACTTTGACTAAAAGAATTTGAAAAAAATATCTCCATTATATATCACATGATTGATATTGTTAGACTCCTATTAAAAACACTTTCTAAGGGTATTAGTTTTCAATAAATAGTTCTCATATACTTGGACTAATTTCGAGTCAAAGCAAAATCTTGAAATACGTGTGTGCCTTATTCATTGAAATGGAGGGAGTATATATGTCTAAACCTACGTGTATACTCGGTCTTTCACTAGTTCTATTTTCTATTTCTTGTAGGTCACATATAATTATACTTGGTCCTGAAATTTTGTACGAGCAAGTATCGAGATAGTATGTACATATGTGATTTTTTAAAAAGAAATCTAAAACTCACAAATACTTCCTCCGATCCATATTATTTGATGCTAAAATGGATGTTCTACAACTAAAATGTGTCTATATACATCTAATCCATATTATTTGATACTAAGATAGACGTTCTACAACTAAAATATATCTACATATATCTATATTAGCGTCAAATAATATGAATCGGACTGAGTGAAACTTTTGGCCACTTCTCACCGCGAGTTCGTGTGAGTACCCGAGACTAGCTATGTAATTTCCAAGATATCCCCTCCAACCCGGTCATGGAAATAGGAAGGGCAGAGAATCGACGTTGTGTGAGGCAGAACGAAAATACGCGCCGGCATGTTCCTGGGTACACCCGAACCTGAATTTGAGCCGGCGCCCAAAATTCGTATGTCCAGGTCTCCAATTTTTTTTGAAATTTCTTTGCATATAGAGGACGAACCCACATGTCTGCATGCCAAATTTCATACTCAAAATTGAAAGTAAGTAGCTTAGGCAAAATGTCAAGGTTTATGAAGGAACTAACTCCTTTCCGAATTGTATGTAACTTAGAGGTCGGAACATGCACCATCAAATTTAAAAACAGGGTAAGTAATATCGCGATCAAGAGTATCTATGTTCGGGAGAAAAAACCGATCTGCCCCCGCATCACTCCTGCTGGGGCGACTCGGGCGGCGTTCCAAACCCTAGCGCCGCCAGCCCCCTCCTCCTGCCTTTCCCCTCCATCGTCGCTACCTGAGGTAACCGCAAGAAAGCCGCGTGGCCGCTGAAGATGTTGGTGGCGAGGATCTCGTAGCTCGTATGGAGGACTCTAGGACCAGGGCGGCGGCCCTTCAGACGAGGCGATGGCGTGCGCGGAAAGCATCGTCGCTGGTGTCTCTAGCCGCCAGCCTCGACCTCTAGGGAGGTTGGACCGCAGCGGTCGGTGGCGGTACCGTGGAGACCCCCTCCCCGTCAGATCGAGGTCTTTCCCCTTCATCTCTTTCTCTCCTCCCTAGTTTCGACTTAGCGGCGGCTTGGTGCTCGTCTGGAACGCAGAGGGAGCTCGTGGTTGCCTCGGGAGTCAGGACCAGGGGAAACCCTAGGTTGGCTGGCCTAGCCTAGCGCGGTGGCACCTGCGGGCTTCGTTCTTCCTCCTCGGAGGTGTGGCTGGGGTCCCCTATCTCCACCCCTACCCACGTCTTGGGCGAAAGCACAAAATCTCACAGATTGGGCGACGTCGACGTGCTGCACGTCGTGTCCTCCTTGGAGGCGTCGCCTGGGGAGTGTGGTGCTCGGTGAGGTTGAAGGCGGAAGCTTTGGTCTCGTGCAGTTGCTCCCGGTGGCTTTCCTGCTTCTCTCAGGATGTCCAAAGACGGCGGTGGTATGGACGGTGTGGTGTGCTCCCCTTACTTAGGTGGTCGTGTTCTAGGGTTGTCCCGGGACTCAAGTCTAACACTCCCCGAGGTCTCGGGTGAGCTTTTTCCCATGTTTGATGGTTCGACGCCTTCGAGCCAAGGCTAGAGGGGAGGGGCCCTTGATAACCCACAAGTATAGGGGATCGCAACAGTCTTCGAGGAAAGTAAAAACCCAAATTTATTGATTCGACACAAGGGGAGACAAGGAATACTTATAAGCCTTAACAACTGAGTTGTCAATTCAGCTGCACCTGGAAAAGCACTAGTAACAGGGGTGATGTGAAAGCGAGCGGTAATATGAGAGCAATAGTAACGAGTAACACAACGAGTAGCGAGTAACACGGAGGCAATGGCACCGGAAAATAGTTGATACTACTTCTAATGGCATATAGGACCGAGTGAGTATTTGATGATGAAAGATGGACCGGGGTTCCCAGCTATCTACACTAGTGGTAACTCTCCAATAACAAGTGTTGGGTGAACAAATTACAGTTGGGCAATTGACATAATTATTATAGCACTAAGACATAACATCCAGTTTATTAATCATGTAGGCATGTTTTCCATATATAGTCATACGTGCTCGCAATGAGAAACTTGCATAACATCTTTTGTCCTACCAGCCGGTGGCAGCCGGACCTCAAGGGAATCTACTGGTAATTAAGGTACTCCTTTTAATAGAGTACCGGAGCAAAGCATTAACACTTGGTGAAAACATGTGATCCTCATATCTAAGCCATCCCCTCCGGTTATCCCGATTCTTTGTCACTCTGGGGCCTCGGGTTCCGGACATAGACATGTGCAAACAACTTGTAGATACAATCTAAGCAATAATTATAGAGCTTAAATCTAAGATCATGCCACTCGTGCACTAGTGACAAGCATTAAACACAACAAGATTGCAGCAACAATAAATTCACAAACTTTATAGAAAGACTGATCATAATGTAACAATTCATCGGATCCCAACAAACACAACACCGATTACATCAGATGGATCTCAATCATGTAAGGCAGCTCATGAGATCATTGTATTGAAGTACATGGGAGAGAGAGTACCAACTAGCTACTGCTAGAACCCGTAGTCCATGGGGGAACTACTCACGGAGCATGATGGAGGCGGTTGCGTCGATGGAGAAGGCTCCGGGGTCGATCCCCGTCCCGGCAGGGTGCCGAAACGAGGAACTCCGACCCCGAAACTAGGTTTCGCGATGGCGGCGGCGCTCCGGGAGTCTTTCTGGAGTATGATAGATATCTCTCGGGTTTTCGCGTCGTGGGGGAACAAATAGGCAAAGGGGCGATGTCGGTGGAGTCCCGAGGTGGGCTCCCCACACACCGGCGCGCCTGTGGGCCCGGCCGCGCGGCTGCATGGGAAGGAGGCCGTGGGCCTCCCCCGGGATTGCCCTTCTGGCTCCGTGTGTCCCTCAGAAAAATAGGAGGTTTGGCTTTTGTTTCGTCGAATTCCGAGAATATTGCCCGAACAGCTTTCCTGGAACCAAAAACAGCAGAAAACAGGAATCGGCACTGTGGCATCTTGTTAATAGGTTAGTCCCAGAAAATGCATAAAAACATTATAAAGTGTCAATAAAACATGTAGGTATTGTCATAAAACTAGCATGGAACATAAGAAATTATAGATACGTTGGAGACGTATCAAGCATCCCCAAGCTTAGTTCCTACTCGCCCTCGAGTAGGTAAACGATAAAAAGAATAATTTCTGAAGTGACATGCTACCAACATAATCTTGATCAATACTATTGTAAAGCATATGAGATTAATGAAGTGACTCAAAGCAATGGTCTATAGTTTGCTAACAAAAAGATAATGACTAAACAACTGAATCATATAGCAAAAACTTTTCATGAATAGTACTTTCATGACAAGCATAAAAAAGTCTTGCATAAGAGTTAACTCATAAAGCAATAGATTTTTAATAGAAGGTTTTGAAGCAGCACAAAGGAAGATTTAAGTTTCAGAAATTGCTTTCAACTTTCAACATGTATATCTCATGGATAATTGTCAACACAAAGTAATATGATGAGTGCAATAAGCAAGCATGTAAGAATCAATGCACACAGTGGACACAAGTGTTTGCTTCTAAGATAGAAAGAAGTAGGTAAACTGACTCAACATAAAGTAAAAGAAAGGCCCTTCGCGAGAGGGAAGCAGGGATTAAATCATGTGCTAGAGCTTTTCAAGTTTTGAAATCATAAAGAGAGCATAAAAATAAAGTTTTGAGGGGTGTTTGTTGTTGTCAACGAATGGTAGTGGGAACTCTAACCCCCTTGTCAAACAGACTTTCAAAGAGCGGCTCCCATGAAGGACGTTATCTCTACCAGCAAGGTAGATCATCTCTCTTCTCTTTTGTTTACACATGTATTTTAGTTTTATTTATAGATGACACTCCTCCCAACCTTTTGCTTTCACAAGCCATGGCTAACCGAATCCTCGGGTGCCTTCCAACATTTCACATACCATGGAGGAGTGTCTATTGCAAAATTAAGTTGCTTATCGATAAATCAGGGCAAAACATGTGAAGAGAATTATTAATGAAAGTTAATTAATTGGGGCTGGGCACCCCGTTGCCAGCTCTTTTTGCAAAATTATTGGATAAGTGGATGTATATGCCACGAGTCTATTGGTGAAAGTCTGCCCAACAAGATTGAAAGATAAAACACCACATACTTCCTCATGAGCTATAAAACATGGGATTTCTATTTTCCTTCCCCTGGCTCCTTAGTTGTACTCAGTTTTCCCCAGCTCCTTAGTTTTTCCTCAGTTTTCCCCAAGCCCTTGTTTGAAACCCGCAGAAGCAGCTCAGACGGCAGGATTCCCGTTTAGTTGACCGTTCTGTCACGTGTGGGGCCGCGTCGTGTGGGGCCTTGTCGCGTGGGGCTGGTAGAAAGGGACCGCGTGGGACAGGACGAGACCGCGTTTGGTTGCACGTGAGCAGGAGCTGGGTTCGTCTCTCTCGGCCCCAAATTGGCATTATTAAGAGCACCTTTTTCCCCTCTTTCTCTCTGTCCTTTTCACCAAAATAGTATCAAATCTAGAGAAGCTTGCATTTCTGTATTTCTTCAATTATTTGTGCCTTTTGGCCCTCATTGTTTGCCCAATATGGCAGCAAATCTAGTACTCCCTACGGTCCATATGTATGTAGTTAAATCTAGAAGCAAATCTCCGGGGTAATGTACGATAAATTCACGGTTAGTAAATCGAGAAAACAAAGACCAACAAAATATAGTAGAATAGGGATAGATAATAGGGATCCCTCCCTAGATAATAAGTCTGCATACACGGCAGCCAACATAGTAACAAGTTCGAGGTTCTTCACAGGCACCATCATATTAACAACATAACAACAAGGGATCCCTAGCTAACAACAAAGGGATCCCAACAACAAAATGGGAGGCAGCGGCGGCACACGTCTAGGACTCCGCCTACCCCATCTGGCTCTCCCTCCACTTGTTGCTTGCTTGCTCCCCTTGGGAGCCTTGGGCTTGAGCGGAGGCATGCGCCCGGCGGAGATCTCCACCCGCTGCATGCTTTGCGGAGGTGCATGCCGAGCGCCCTGTGCTTGGCTCGGAAGGAGTAGACGTTCACCGTCGTGCCGACCTTGGGGAAGGTGTTGCTGATGTTCTCGGCATGCGTGACGAGGCAGTTGAAGTCCGTGGCGCCGAGTCTCCTGGTGTAGAAGGGGCACCTGTAGACACCCTTGGCGAAGTAGGAGATGTACTGGCCGACCTGCAGCCTCCGCATCACCTGGCGAGTCTTGACGTCCTCCTCGTCGTCGTCGCTGCCAGACATCTGATCCATATCAAACAGAAACTATGAGTGAATGAGTTGCAACGATGACGAACGTGCATGATAACAAAGTTAGGAAAAACAGAGTCAGCCTCAGTTAGAGTGGGCATGATTATATATCTACGGGGAAGGTGTTAGCGAACCAAAGCTCATGCACAACAGATTTGTACATAGCAATGGTTCGCTGAACCCTCCCTGTAAAAATTTGTGCCCAACGATTCATCATAGGCAAAGAAACAGATTCCAGATCTGAACTTGAACACATTGCAGATTATTTGCAAAATTAAACGGTTGATATCTTTGATTAGTGCATAAAATAACTGATTGAGATCCCATGATTACTTGCATAAATTTACTGATTGAGATCCAATTATTACTTGCATAAATTAACCGAACGGCCGAACCCCAAATCTTAAAGGAAATCAAGAAGTGATCAAAACAAAATGGAATAAAATCGGCGCAAATATTAGCCCAATACTCATCCATCTAAGATCCATCTACACCAGCAAAAATAGGGTTCAAAACGGAATGGGGAACAAAAAAGGAAGCAAACCGTAGTTACCTCGTTCCATGGGTCCTCCATGAAGGTGTCGTAGGGGTTCGGGGGCGGGACGTACGGAACCGGCTCATAGGGGTCAAATCCCGGCGGGATCTGACCGCCACCGGCGGCAGCAGCCTCCAATGCACCGGCGGCGGCGGCGGCGACGTCCGTTGAGGGGACGGCGTCGAAGAGGGAGGCGTCGCGCTTGGAGCCGACGGCGCCGTCGACGATGGGATTGGCATTCTCCTTGTCCATCTCGCCGGCAGAGGAGAGGGAGAGGGAGAGGTTTTTTTGCTTGGGAGCTTTGGAGAAGATGATGGGACGTGAGAGAGGCGTCGTTGCGTGGGCGAGTGAGAGTGACAGAGATAGTGGGAGGAGGCGTCTATAAAGGCGAGGGGTGGTTTGTGGGATAACGTTGCATAGAAAACAAAAAATTTCCTACCGCGAACACGCAATCCAAGCCAAGATGCAATCTAGAAGACGGTAGCAACGAGGGGGTATCGAGTCTCACCCTTGAAGAGATTCCAAAGCCTACAAGATAAGGCTCTTGTTGCTGCGGTAGACGTTCACTTGCCGCTTGCAAAAGCGCGTAGAAGATCTTGATCACGATCGGTTCCGGCGCCACGAACGGGCAGCACCTCCGTACTCGGTCACATGTTCGGTTGTTGATGAAGACGACGTCCACCTCCCCGTTCCAGCGGGCAGCGTAAGTAGTAGCTCCTCTTGAATCCGACAGCACGACGGCGTGGTGTCGGTGGTGGTGGAGAAATCCGGCGGAGCTTCGCTTAAGCGTGCGGGATGTGGTGGAGGAGAGAAACCGCTAGGGTTTGGGGAGAGAGGGGGTTGGGCGCCGGCCCTCTAAGGGGTGCGGCCAAGGCTGAGGCTT